>NW_027266293.1:0-382500 GCF_022045235.1 Haliotis cracherodii | reverse complement strand
TAGCCCCTTAATGCCGAGCGCCAGACAGGGTAACAACAAGTACCATCTTTTAACGTCTTTAGGTATGACGCGGCCGGGGATCGATCCCCGGACCTTTCGCTCTCCGCGCGGACGCTCTACACATTGACCACGGAGGCCTTGGTTTGCATCCTAATGAAATAGAGATGGCAATGTATCAACATGGGAATATACTGAGATCTTACCCGTGTACCGGAGAGGACCCCACTCAAGGCGCCAGGCGAGGCCACACGGCGTGTAGGCGACTGACCCGCCAGGGAGATATGACGTCATGAAGGTCTTGATGGCGTCACTATATTTCTCTTCCTGCGTCTCCTCATACATAGCCAGCTGTGATACACAACCACCCATTACATTAAAGCGCACGTAAAACAATGTCGGTAAACACGAGTTACACTACAATGGACGATTGTCTTGAAAACGTTTATTCTTTCCCAAAAATTTTTTTATTTATTTATTTATTTATTTTATTATTTTTTTTTTTTTGGGGGGGGGGCATCACTAGTGACAACTTTTATAAGAATCTATTAGTTGTCATTGAATGAGTGAGTGAGCTTGATTCATCGCCGCTTTGAACACTATTTCATTTATAGTCAGCGATCAGCTTCATGTCGGAGGAAATCCCGAAGTGATGCAGGTCCTATGTTGAAGCGCTCGTTAATGTCCATCACGTAGAATACGAGTCACTCCAAGCTTAAAGTTATGTAACTCTCAGATGTTTACCATTTGGGTGAAATCCATGAGCACGGGTATGGTAATGACAAACTTAGATGGTATTCGAATGCATGACCATAGGTTTCTGGCACGACCAAGGGACGCAACTCTGCACAGCGAATTGAAGCGCCTCAGACAACAGTGTGTGCGCGTGTGTATGGCTGCTTGTACTATTCCGGACTAATGCCGATTTTATTGTGCTATCCCACTAAGATACAATGTGGCAGTTTAACATGAATACCCAACTCAGTATTGTGACTCCGAGCTAACCATGCATTCCTTGTTTCAGCTCCTTCATGTCGAGCGCCAGGCAGGGTAACAACAAGTACTATCTTTTAATGTCTTGTGACATGACACGGCCGGGGATCGAACCCCTGACCTTCCGCTCTCCGCGCAGACGACTACTTGACTAAGGAAGCCATCTTACTGAATGACACGAGCCCTGTATCATGTAGTATAAGGTAGACTAGCATACGAAGCACGGTCTATTTGCCTAAAACTGGCATATTCCCACACAGTTACAAGAACAATAGTTACAGGTCTACAGACAGTCGTGGTAACTCTTGACCATCGATATTCTGCAATTTCCAGATTAGGATCCGATAAAATCCTAGTGAGTTGATCATTGATTGACCCCTTGCTGATCATAGTAAGGGAGGTAACTCTGAATGAGGTGTCCAAGTTGATCCTCTCATTAATGAACCTGCATCCCGAGTTTCCGTACGGAGTTCGATTCGGGGCGGCTTGACAAATGTTTCTTATGTATGTTAATGAAGAAATATGCTACTCACCCCATGACTTATTAACTATATATAGTGTTCTTTAACTTTTTCTATATAATGAGCAGACCATTTTAATATTCATTTTAATATTCATGGGAAGTGTGTGAGGCGTCTTTGAAAATTATTAGTTGCCGAAAATGCAATTTGGACCGGATCTACAAAAGACGAAAGTCGTTCATTGAACATATTTGTTGTTCTGAACACTATTGCATTGTGAAGTAAAACACACACCGACGACCCCTCTCAGGAAAAGCGGTGATTTTGTCTCAAAAACAAAATTCCCAGCTCCTCTAGAATATCATATGGGCGTCATTAAATATTCCAATACTAACATGAACGATTGCCGTCTTATCCGACCAATCAAGAGCCCACGGAGAAGTTGACAGCTTTGAGGCATGGGTCCTGGCATCAGTGAGATAGTGCTGCTGACGTGTGGCCTTGTACAACCAGACGGCAGCCAGCGCAAGCTCGTCGTTGTAGTCGTTGGACCTAGGAAGATGAAGACACTTTTAAGAGTATATATAATTATTTTCGTTTACAACTTATCCGACCAAATATTTCCCTAAAAAAATAAACAGTAAAATGAAGTAAACTACGGTTATAACGAACACGCTTATAACGAACTTACGGATATAACGAATTTATTTTGGGGTTCCGGCCATTTGCTGTATATATGCTGTAAATATGCTTATAACGAACTACGGTTATAACGAACTACGGTTATAACGAACACGCTTATAAGGAACTTACGGATATAACGAATTTATTTTGGGGTCCCGGCCATTTGCTGTATATATGCTGTAAATATGCTTATAACGAACTACGGTTATAACGAATTAAAATTGGCGTGAGCAATGTGAGCATATGACATTGACAGTGATATTCTTCACCAGCCATGCCAACTCGAAACCCACATACAACAGCATTGCTCTGTTGGTCAAGGTGACCAAAGAACGTCACTTACCCGTAGGCGTCGCGGGAGTCAGTGACGGTGTCGGTATAGATCCCGGTGTATGTGTTGGCGAAGTCGTACAGTTCTGCAGCAGCCGTCAGCAGTCGACTGGCGTAGGCGGGATCTGTAGCAACGGGGAGAGTGAAAGTGAAAATGAGACAAACTCATGTAAACATACCTGCCAGCTACCCCGTGTAGACCCCGGGGGTTAGGGTGGGGGTAGGGGGCTGGGATTTTGTCTGGAGATTAGATAACTTTTAGCCAACATCTGTGAAAACATATACTTTTTTATTTAAAGCTATGAGCCTGAATATGTTTTAAAGAAAACACCTTGCAGCGATGTAATTTGTGTGGCAGACAATTTCTCTTTTTTCAACCTGAAGCATAATTCTGTTTTTCAAGAATTTTCAGGGTCAATTTCGATATAAAAAAATGAATGAATTATAGGCGATGCATCATGAGACTAGACAAGCTATGAAACATTTTTAACAGATTTGAGACCCAGAGGGTATCCCCAAACCCCATCCAACGAGACGCCTTCCATTGTTAACGTACGATCGGTTGAAAAGTAAGTACTACGAGTAGGTAAGCATGTCTGCCTGATCACGTGGTGTATGTCTACAAAACACTCTGCACATGTCTACTTCAGTATAGATGAGGTGAAATCGTGTTTAACACGGGGTCTTGTCCAAGGCGCCGCGATTCGCTGTACAGAGTTACGTCCCTTGGGCACGCCAGAAACCCATGATTGTGGGTTCGAATCCCGATTCGCCCCGATTATGTTTCTAGGTTTGTCAGCCCCATACCCGTGCTCGTGAGTTTCACCGAAGTGGTAAACGTCTGAGAACTGCATCACTTCGGGCTTTCCTCCCACATTAAGCTGACACGCCGCGAAATAACTGGAATAGTGTTAAAAGCGGCCTTTAACGCAACCCACTCACTCACTCACTCACTCACTCACTCACTCTTATCACGCTACTCCTTCTGTCTCGACTGCACAGATTTAGTTGATCCGCGGGCTCAATTGTCAGGTCCTTATTTTTGTTTATTTTGGTCAGCAGTTAAAAGTTTAAAACAAAATGGTTTAAGGTAAATAAACACACGAAATGATCATAGGATCGTACCTTCTTTCTGAAACACAATTGCCCCTATTGCCATGGCGGCTGCAGTTCCTGCCGCTGCGTCACTCCCGGGGCCCGAGGGGCTGAGTTTGTAGGCTGGCCTGTCCATGGTCATGTCCTCGGCCCGACCCCACACAGCGTGATCCAGAGAGACCTTGCCCACCTGTACAACACAACGGTACATTGAATTACACTCAGCCGCAATTGCTGTGAAGAGTTGTGTCCCTTAGAAGTGCCTGAAACCTATGATTGTTGGTTCGAATTCCGACCAGCCCTGAATCATTCGTGACCAACTCTTGTTAATCCGGGACATGCCGAATAGCGCATTCGTGAACAACCTGTGTTATTCCGGGACAAGCCGAATAGCGACTTGTGACCCTCTCATGGCCATTTTTGCGACCGGGTTCCGTCTTAGCGCAAACGGGCATACCTTAAACAATTGTTAACTCGTTGCGTAATGGTTCACTTATCTGTCCCCATACATTATATATATTTCAGATGTAATTAAAAGACATCGGGACATGCGGAATTATACAGTATGATTGAACACATTTAACTGTGTCTTGGGTATATTTTTAGATTCAAGACATATGTAAAATCAAAAATTGTTTCTGAGGGATTCTTTGACGAAGAACTTGAAATCATACGCGCATTCTAATTGGTTTGTCGTATTTTCGCGCATAACATTCATCGATTGGGGGACAAGTCTTCTTGCAGGTTACGGAAAGGGGCGAGTGGTGACGAATAGCCCTGAATATTCGTTTTGTCATCACCATATCCGCGGTCGTGCGTTTCAGTAAAAAGGTTGAAACGTGTTTGTTAGGAATGGGATGTTATTTAATTTGCTTTAGTGTTACGAAGATCATGTAAGGGAACAAAATTTAGTGTTGTACGAAGCCGCGGCTTTTACGTGGAAATCAAAATAAGAAAACAAACATTTCTGAAAGAAAGTAAGCGAAGCGTGCGTAAAATATGGCTTCACTTCCTCAAATGTTTGAAGAATAGTTCCGACCGGGGGAAACAGCACACTTAAAAAACAACAACATTTGCACAGCAGCGACCTCAGAGTACCGCTATTGTCTCCCCTGATGTAACAAGGATGCAGTAAAGGGCGTCACGTGTAGTTGGTTGGCTGGTTTGTTGTTTAACGCCGAACAATATTCCAGCTATATGACGTAAATTATCGAGTCTGGACCAAATAATCCAGGGATCGATGTCATGAGCATCGATCCACGCAATTTGGATCGATGACATGCATCAACCAAGTCAGCGAGCCTGACCACCCGATCCCGTTAGTCGCCTCTTACGACAAGCATAGTCGCCATTTACGGCAAGCATGGGTTGCTGAAGACCTATTGTACCCCGGAATCTTCACGGATGTGGAGTCAAGTGTAGCGAGCTTTACCTGAACATACAGCTCCTGCTTGGTGGGGTCCCAGCTGTTGAGGAAGTAGTCGAGAGGCCAACGGATGCTGTCGTACATGTTGTTGAGCTGACTGCTGGCCACGTAGGCGTCCTTCCAGGCGTGAACACCTAGCAGGAGGTACGTGACGGCAGCCGACATTGGGAACGTGAACTTGATGTGGTCACCAGCTGCAAATACAGAAATAATAATTACAATATTACTATGGAATGTCCCGACAGTGACCTATTCATGATTGAAGAAACTTCATGTGTCCAGTCGCGCAGAGACCGGTCCGGCATTTTTAAAAGGGAGGGGTCCAAAATATCAAAATCCCCTCTCATTCAAGTTTTCGAAAGGGGGAGTGGGGGTCCGCACGGTGATCCCATCTCTAAGACTGTCTCATCTACCACATTAACAAATTAGCATCTCAGACAAATATTACATTTAAATATAAATGACCCCTGGCGACATGTCTGACCCCTAGCCAAATTGCTGACCTAAATATTGCAACGATATATGACTTCTTTCGATGTTTACATTTTCTTATTTTCTCATAATATTTTTTTAAAACTTAGATCCTTATATATTTCCACTTGTATGTATTGATTTTGGCCTATGGTTTCAGGGTATTTATCCGAATAGAAATGATAAATATTACCCTGGGGCATCCAGGGTGGCATTAAGAAGGCGCGTGCAGTTAACATCAACTCACCGTCATACCACCCTCCCGGAACTGTGTCGTCAAGTGCCGAATCTCCCCGCCAGGGGATTCTGTTAGTGTCTGGAAGATCTCCTGATCGCTGTGCCTCATAGAATAAGATGGAGAACTCCAGGACTTGAGACAAGTTGTGTGAAGAGGCGCTGCCTGGACAAGATGAGTGAGTGAGTGAGTGAGTTGGGTTTAACAGTAATACAGTTATTTCGCGGCGTGTCAGCTTAATGTGGGAGTAAGGCCCGAAGTGATGAAGGCCTCACCGTTTACCACTTCGGTGCAACCCACGAGCACGGGTATGATACTGACAAACCTAGAAACATAATTCGGGCGAACCGGGATTCGAACCCGCAATCTTAGGTTTCTGGCGTCCCCAAGGGACGCAACTCTGCACAGCGAATCGCGGCGCCTTAGATGCGTGGACCACCCGTGACCCCTCCCGAATCAGACAGCCCCGGTGATTATCTGCGCCTTTTTTCCCAATCACGATTGTCGTATCTCGCCCACTTCTGGATGCGATCGTTCGGCCATAGCGTATTTCTGCTTTGCCCAGCTACAACTATGGGGACCAATTCGCTATACACTTCCCTCTCAAAAATAGCGTCGTCCTATGTATGACCTCATCAAGTTGCGAGCCTATTTTCGAAACTCCAGAAATGACGTCACGATAGGACAATGTAAACCACGCTTCGTTCTACATTGCGATCCTTTGCGATTTATCACGTATAGCTATATACCGCCATACAGTTATGAGTGAGTGAGTGAGTTAAAATTTTACATCGCATCGGCAGTATTGCAGCCATATCGCGATGAGAACAAGGTAGTTTCTACAATTAAACATACAATTATGATAAACACCTTTTTATTATATATAAGTGTGACAGTCTGAGTTTTCCGAAGTTGAAACATAACACTTGATATTTCACTGTTGTGAAAATAATACTTTGGCTGAACTATTGTCATACAAGAATGACCTCCCCTCAAATTGTCTGAAAAACTGTTGACTTCCTTTTAACGTTAGTTCCATATTGACAAGGCAAAATAACGACAGATGGCATTTATGGAGTTAATATCGCTTCAAGCCGTTTGTTATTCTCTTGAAAATGTTTCGTTATAAACTGTAAATTTCTCACTTAACTCGTCAATCTAGACTGTTCGTTTCGCAAAGCGCCATTTTGTTACTTGACCAGCGTGTATTCTTTCCTTTCCAACATCGGTTTGGTAGTTTTCAAGAATATTTTTTGATATTGTATTGATGTTGTATATAATCATACCTATATGTATGATAACGAATTTCCGTGACCCTAAATACTTTTTGTTGCTTTTATTTATATTTTTAATATATCTGGAATCACGAAACTACTTTTTAGTCGAAAGTACAAGGGGTGGTAAACCGTCCCTGTGTGTTAGGTAGGGAGAATTTACGTTTCAAAGTTTTACCATTTGTAAAGAAATAATTTTAAAAAGTATATAATAAGATTCTCGTGACGGATGAAAAGGAGATATTTCACTCGACACATGAAATATGCTCTATTTATTAAGTCCCTACACCAGCATTATATATAATACCACGGTGACGGTGGATGGGGCTCTGTGGTCCTAATCTGACTGCCCTTGAGTGGTTGTCTCTACTGTATTGTGCCACAGTAAAGCCCCATTCACATGGACACTTTTACTTACGTGAGTATATATACTTACATAAGTAAATTTACTTATGGTGGCATGTGAACGCATTTGCTCACGTGAGTAAATATACCCCAGGAGTAAAGAGACATGATTAAAAATATATTTGCTACACCTGCTGAGGTCTAGTAAAAGTATACTTGCTACACCTGATGAGGTCTAGTAAAAGTATATTTACTCATAAGTATAAATGCTCCTGGAGCAAGCCAGTAAATTGTTATGGCCACCTTGGGATCCAGCTCCAATGGTTCCCTCACATACATTTCCTGTGCAGGAAAATACGGCTATAGTTCTTTGCGAAGAACATAAAATGTTTCGCTTGTCATGCGAAAGTTATCGATCCACAGTTTATCATCAAATGATCGTTTGACGACATTGTTCCACCAGTGCTGAGAACGTTCTCTATTCCATAGTTCTCTTTCCTGGCATAATCCTAAGACTAGTCCCATACTAAGAAAGTATGGAAAGTCTCTCTTTCGCCTCTGGTTGACTATCTTCGACAGCGACATGGCCTCAAATGATAAAAGTCCACAATTCATTTATGAAATGATGTTTACTTCTGCCTTGCATAAACTTCATGTGAACGCAATGTAAATATACTTTTGCTTACATGAGTAAATATACTCCATGAGTAAATTTGCTTACATGAGTAAATTTTGTCCATGTGAATGGGGCTTTAGTCACTGTGATTAATAGGGAACTGCTCTGCCCAGCCATACTCAAGGAGCTGCAGAGGCGTTTCTCCCTTCACTAAAACCGGTGTGGATTTCAGGATTCGAACCCCCATTCAACTGCTATTTGCACAGACGCAACACTGCACAATGAGTTATGAGTCTTACACAACTGGGCTACCCGTGGCCCGAGATATTGACAGGAAGGATAAAACATGAGAGTGAGTGAGTATGGATTTACGCCGCTTTTAGCAATATTCCAGCAATATCACGGCGGGGGACACCACAAAAGGGCTTCACACATTGTACCCATGTGGGGAATCGAACCCGGGTCTTCGACGTGACGAGCGAACGCTTCAACCACTAGACTACACCACCGCCCCTAAAGCCTGAGAGACGTACCTGGGGAGGCGGTAGATGTTGTTGGACCGCTGTCGGTCACCGTCACTGGGAACAAGGTCGATCTCTGTCCTGGGGGTGAGGTAGTGGAGGTGACAGCGTCTTCCGGTAGTTGATTTGTTTCTCGGAGATGGATTATGCCTATCAAAAACAAATCACACAATAAAAAAAGAAGAATACCAGTAAAGGCCTGAAAACTGAGTCGATGTCGCCACGACACTCTTCCATTTTCTTTATGAAGTTGGTTGTTTGTTTGTTTGTTGCTTAACGCCACACTCATCAATATCCCAGCTATATGACGGCGGTTTGTAAATAATCGAGTCTGGACCAGGCAATCCAGTGATTGACATCATGAGCATCGATCTACACGATTCGGATACGATGACACGCATCAGTCACCAGCGAGCCTGACCAACCGATCCCGTTAGTCGCCTCTTACGACAAGCATGGGTTACTGAAGACCAATTCTAACGCGGAATTTTCACGGGAGAAGAAGGTTGTAGCACATTGAATGAGAAGCATACCCTCTGCTCTCATTATCCTGTAAGAGTGAGTGAGTGAGTGAGTGAACGTCATAGTTTGTACGCGTGACATAAATACGTACCAGCAATGGCGGACTGCATGCCAGCGTTGTAGTCGCAGGCCACTTCGTTTTTGACGTAGTCGGTCCTGTCGTCCACGTAGTTGTCGTTCTGATCCGGGCCGCCAACCAAGGCCCCGTAGAGAATCTGGGGGTTGGGAGCCGGACTGTTGAACTCATTCCAAGTACAGCTAGCAGGACGGTCGGGACACGAGCTGACGTCACACAGAAATATGGATTTCATTTGACGCACATTATAACCTAAATATATTGTTTTACTGCTGGCTAGGAATCAGACGCACCTGTTTCATTTATCATTGCTGACATGACTGAAATACGACCTTATTAAAATCAAAATGAATCATAAACACCTTCTCAAGTTTGAAGGACTGTCTAGCTCTTTACATATTTATTACTTAACACATTGATTATTTTAGTGGATCAGAAGAATTTTGCATTGGAGGCTTAAAGCACGAAATTTGGTACAAAGTTTCATCGTACCAAAGTATTAAAATTTAAAATTATTAAAATGGCCATCGGCTGTCATGGCGGCCATTTTTCATCGTACCAAAGTATTAAAATTTTAAATTATTAAAAGGGCCATCGAAAATTTGACCCCAGGCTGTCATGGCGGCCATTTTTCATCGTACCAAAGTATTAAAATTTAAAAGTATTTAAAGGGCCATCGAAAATTTGACCTCAGACTGCCATGGCAGCCATTTTGGAAAATGGCCGTCCAAAATACAATTTATTTCCAGACAAAGATTATTAATTTTGACAATAGTTGATGACCCTCTAAATTCGTGAATTCTTGTCAGAACAACTGGTCCTGTACATGGACAACTATTTCAGTGACCCAGTGTATGTGCGTCGGGAGGTCTTCACAGTTCATACCACGAGACTGGTGAGCAATTGAGGGAGTATGGTTTTACGACGCTTTGGGCTGTATTCAAGAATTATCACGGCGGGGGACACCAGAACTGGGCTTTACCTTCCAGCGTGATGAGGTTTGAGTGGGTAGTTGTCTCCATATCCTATGACGTAGCTCATGCCGTATTTATTGTCGCCGAGGATGTAGTGTATCTGAGACAATGCCCACTCGCGGTACTCCGCAGCGTTGATACCGTCGTCGGCGGCGATGAGGGCAAACATAGCAACGTTGGCTGTAATAGAGTGAGTGAGTGAGTGAGTGAGTGGGTCAGTGGGTGGGTAAGTAAATGAGTGAGTGAGTAAATGAGTGAGTGAGTGAGTGAGTTGGTGGGTGGGTGGGTGAGTGAGTGAGTGAGTGAGTGAGTGAGTGGGTAGCTGGGTGGGTGATTGAGTGAGTGAGTGAGTGAGTGAGTGAGTATAATTTTGCTACATTTTCGACGTGAGATAGAAACAACGTAGAGGCTTAGATAAATACCTTAATGTATTCGAAAGCAGTTTTAAGTCTATAACGATGTAATACAAACTTTTAGGACTTCATTTACAAGATGCATGCACAGTTTTTTTAGTCTTAACGCAGCACTGGCACATATAAATTAGCGACAAACGGCCCACGCCTTTGGAGCCCATACAATCACTCAAGCCACCGACCCCGACCACCCGATCCACGCTTACAACCAGGATAGTTTGAAAGGGGGTTATAATCCCGAATCCCCACGGGGCTAGAAGCTGCAAGGAACGTGTGGTGTGTACAATTCCTCGACAGGTGTGTACAAAATGTTCATAAGGCGAGTCCAGACCCCTTCAGCAATGTGTACCTACCAGCATATCTGAGAGCTCCCCACTGCGACCTGTAGGCCAGACCCAGGGGCGTGTAGGGGACGCTCCCCCCGGGCATGTAGGAGGTGACGAAGGCCTCGACCTGGTCCCTGTATGTCTGCTTCCCCGTCACTTCATACAGGGCCAACTGCAACAACAACCAGGTCCATACACTGACCATGGAAACACGAAGTACCACAACGTTGTTACTGCACAGATCATGGGTTATGTGTGTGAGCATGGGGTAAATTGGCATGATACTTTCATGATCATGACCTGAATCAATCCCTTCCGCCACCCTTATCATGGTCATGACCTGATTCAATCCCTTCCGCCACCCTTATCATGGTCATGACCTGAATCAATCCCTTCCGCCACCCTTATCATGATCATGACCTGAATCAATCCCTTCCGCCACCCTTATCATGGTCATGACCTGAATCAATCCCTTCCGCCACCCTTATCATGGTCATGACCTGAATCAATCCCTTCCGCCACCCTTATCATGGTCATGACCTGAATCAATCTCTTCCGACCCCCTTATCATGGTCATGACCTGAATCAATCCCTTCCGCCACCCTTATCATGGTCATGACCTGAAACAATCCCTTCCGCCCCCCTTATCATGGTCATGACCTGAATCAATCCATTCCGCCACCCTCATACCCCCAACTCCCCCCCTCCCCACCCTCCCACCCCCCCCCCCCCCCACACCCCACACCCCACACCCCTCCCCACACACCTACACACACATACTCCTTCACCCTCTCCCCCCACCCTGCACCACTAAGATCTCCACCTGTCAGGTCATTGCTCATACAATCTTTCGCAAAATCGTGAAACAGACAGGTTCCTGTCAAGACAGCACCGAAAATATGTATTCCATTTGTTAGTTTATTGACAAAGAATGGGGTCATCCGTGTAGACAAGCATATTTGGCTAAACGCTTCACCCTTCGTGAGTAAAATTCATTATAAATTTGCATTTGTTCATGTAAGAAAGAAATTATTTTTCTTTGTACTCTTCTCATTCAACCTCCACATATACGGGTACCTGTGCTGCAGCAATCTTGCCGTCCCAGTCCAGCGACCACGCTGTGTACATCGGCACAAACGTCTCAGCGTCCACCAGGTAGGTCCTTTCACCCGTAGCTTTGTGCAGCCAGACAGCAGCCAGGGCAAGCTCGTCCTCGTACATGCTGGACCTGAGCAGACGGTTGACAATATCAGGCAACAGTTGACAATATCGGGCAACAGTTGACAATATCGGGCAATAGTAGACTATATCAGGCAACAGTTGACAATATCAGGCAACAGTTGACAATATCGGGCAATAGTAGACAATATCAGGCAACAGTTGACAATATCGGGTCATAGTAGACAATATCAGGCAACAGTTGACAACATCGGGCAATAGTAGACAATATCAGGCAACAGTTGACAATATCGGGCAATACTAGACAATATCAGGCAACAGTTGACAATATCGGGCAATAGTAGACAGTATCAGGCAACAGTTGACAACATCGGGCAATAGTAGACTATATCAGGCAACAGTTGACAATATCGGGCAATAGTAGACAATATCAGGCAACAGTTGACAAAATCGGGCAACAGTTGACAATATCAGGCAACAGTGGACAATATCGGGCAATAGTAGACACTATCAGGCAACAGTTGACAAAATCGGGCAATAGTAGACAATATCAGGCAATAGTTGACAATATCAGGCAAGAGTTGACAACATCGGGCAATAGTTGACAATATCAGGCAACAGTTGACAATATCGGCCAATAGTAGACAATATCAGGCAACAGTTGACAATATCGGCCAATAGTAGACAATATCAGACAACAGTTGACAATATCAGGCAACAGTTGACAATATCGGGCAATAGTAGACTATATCAGGCAACAGTTGACAATATCAGGCAACAGTGGACAATATCGGGCAATAGTAGACAATATCAGGCAACAGTTGACAATATTGGGCAATACTAGACAATATCAGGCAACAGTTGACAATATTGGGCAATAGTAGACTATATCAGGCAACAGTTGACAATATCGGGCAATAGTAGACTATATCAGGCAACAGTTGACAATATCAGGCAACAGTCGACAATATCGGGCAATAGTATACAATATCAGGCAACAGTGGACAATAACAGGCAATAGTAGACAATATCAGGCAACAGTTGACAATATCGGGCAATAGTAGACAATATCAGGCATTATAGCTCAAATGGATAGAGTTATCATTAAACCGCCCGCACGTTATCAGAAATGAGCGAGCCACTGACTCTCCTACCCAGAGTTCCATGCGGCCGGCAGCCAGCCAGCATAGTGCCTCTGCCACAGGCCAGCGCCATGTTACGATTCGTCACATCTTTCACAGTCCATTCAAGATATTGAATATGCTTTTCATCCATTTCATGTTTGACAAATCTACACATTTTCATAAACAAATGTCACAGAATGGTTAACTTTCATTGAGAAAGTATGCAAATACGTATCCTATGTTTACATTGGTTGTACGGCTCCACGTGCTGTCATCGAAGCCCAACGGAGAGCTAGCGACACGGTCACTTTGATGCATAAATATATATTGTCATGCAACTCACTGTCGCAGTTGCAGTAGCATATCTATATAGTTATGCAAAACAATATGTAAAGCGCCCCAAAATACTTGCATTAGTCCGTTCTATACTGATTTCTGAAAAAGCGCGTTTGTTTACAAACAAGAGAAAAGTCCGGTCACATGATATGCAAATTAGCCTGTGGCAGTGATGTTATGCTGAGTCACCACTGCGACGGAGTGTGTGGGCCACTGAAACTTGATAATGCCCTCATATTGCTAAACGACGGGCCATTATCCAGCCCGTTGTTCGGTGACGTCATAGGGTAGAGAAAATGACGTCACGTATTATAGTGACGTCATCTGGTTTGTTCTATGACTTTTCCATATTTGTAAAATGTGGTCAGTGACATTCGTGTTGATTGCAGTAAATGTTTCAAAACCGATGTTGTTGTTTCTTTTTATTTGATAACAAATTCCATCCATTTTAGCTATAATAACGGCAACGCTCTTTTTCAGGGCATTATCATTTGCAGAAGCCATCGGTCTTTTTAACTGCCCTCCTTCGTCGGGCAGTTAATGGAAAACCTTGGGCTTCTGCAAATGATAATGCCCCGAAAAAGAGCGTTACCCTTATATTACAGCTTAAATGGATAGAATTATCATTAAACCGCCCGCACGTTATTAGAAATGAGTGGGCCACTGTAACTTGATAATGCCCTCATATTGCTTAGCGACGGGCCATTATCACGCCCGTTGTGAGGTGACGTCATAGGATAGGATAGGTAACGTCACGTTCAATAGTGACGTCATCTGGTTTGTTCTATGACGTTTCCATATTTGTAAAATGTGGTCAGTGACATTCGTGGTGATTGCAATAAATGTTTCAAAACCGATATTGTTGTTTCCATCCATTTTAGCTATAATAACGGTAACGCAATTTTTCAGGGCATTATCGTTTGCAGAAGCCCGAGGTCTTCCATTAACCTCCCTTAAAAGACCGAATTACCCTTATAGGAAAAACCCATTTAGACACTGTATATACTGACTTCGAGTGGACCAGTCCGACAAACCGAGCGCCAGAGAGGGTAACAACAAGTACCATGTCTTAACGTCTTTTGGTATGATGACAAGGCTGGGGATCGAACCCGTGGCCTTCCGCTCTCCGGGCGGACGCTCTACCACTACACCACGTTATGTCCAATGGTGAGTGAGTGAGTATGGTTTTACGCCGCTTTTAGCAATATTCCAGCAATATCACGGCGGGGGGACACCAGAAATGGGCTTCACACATTGTACCCATGTCGGGAATCGAACCCGGGTCTTCGGCGTGACGAGCGAACGCCTTAACCACTAGGCTACCCGACCGCCCCTATGTCCAATGGAGGGTTTATCAGATCTTGAGATATAAACTCGGAGTTGAGTACGTCAAAGATAACCTTACTTGTACACATCCCTGGCATCTGTGATGGTGTCGCTGTAGAAGCCTCGGTAGTTCTTGGCGAAGTCGTACAGACCTTTCGCAGCGTCAAGCAACGTCGTAGCGTACGTCATATCTGGTGTGAGGAAACATTTAACAACCATCATTCACCACTCTCCATTATTTTGGGGTATACATTTCCCATTGCCGTTTAGAAAAAGGGAAATGAAGTGATGACGTCTTAAATGTCAAACCTACATACTGTGCTGAAGTCATAATCTGGTTTTGACGTATCGTCATCAATATTTGTTCTGAACAATGCAGTAATGTGACATCATATCGCTTTCAGCAGAGATTTCTTATAATTATGATTTCTGAAAGGGCTTTGTCCCTTTCATATATATTGAACTGAGCATAAAGCATTCGAACGTAAAACAATCCTATTTTCAAATAAAGGGGAGGTGAAATGGGTTTAAGCGTCACGTCCAAGATTATTGCGCTTATATAGCGACGTGCATGCACGTGTGTGTGTGTGTGGCTATGTGTACAAGTCCGGACTAATGTCGATTTGATAGTGCTAGCCAACTGAGATACCATGCCGCAGTTTAACATGAATACCCCACTCAGACACAGTATACTGACTCCGAGCCGACCAGTCCTTGTTTTAGCCCCTTAATGCCGAGCGCCAGGCTGGGTAACGACAAGTACCATCTTTTTACGTCTTTCGGTATGACGCGGCCGGGTATCGAACCATCGACCTTCGGCTCTCCGGGCGGATGCTCTCACCACTAGACCACGGAGGCGGTCTAAACTGTTACGAGCATGGGCATAAAAATGACAGACATAATTATGGCCAGTCGTGGTTCACACCAATGGCCAGCCGATCCCGGCACCTAAGGGACACAACTCTGTATATTGGGATTTTAAAAATATTTTTTACCAACATATCGTCATCAGCTTGCTACTGATAAATTAAGATAAAACAAAGGTATATATATCACGTTCCTAAGACATATCAACTGAACAAACACATACTTCTTTCTTTAAAAGCAAGATAACCCATTGCTAGCGCTGTTGCGGTTTGGCCAGCTACGTCACTTCCGGGTCCTGATCGTGACACCTTGTACGCAGGTCTTTCCATGTCCATGTCCTCGGATCTTCCCCAGTAGTCATGATCCAGGGACACCTTCCCGACCTGCAACACGGATACATGGATCCATGGATCTGTCACGGCCGACCTTCAAGCAGTTGACAATAGCAATGGTGGTAATAACTTCAAATCAATGTCACATAAAGCGGGGTGGCTTCAGTTAACGCCGCTTTGCACATTATTCAGTTATATCACGGCGTGTCGACATGTTGGAGGAAAGTGAGTGAGTTTGGTTTAACGCCGCTTTTAACAGTATTCCAGTTATATCACGGCGTGTCAGCTTAATGTGGGAGGAAAGCCCGAAGTGATGCAGGTCTCAGACGTTTACCACTTCGGTGAAACCCACGAGTATGTATATAGAGTACAGAGTATAGAGTATATTCACAAGGAATGCTTTAAGAACAAATTTCACATTTTCGGACCACAAAACTGCCTGGAACCATATCCTTCCCTTCTATAAGTACAGAGTGCGGATTAGAGCTCAAATCAAATCATGACATATTTTCGAGAAGATGTCATTTTTAAATCTAAGACATTAGGCATTCTCCTTTCCTGCTTTCCCGTATATGTCCTAAAAAGTGAAAACACCACGACCATGTTTCAAATGTTCTTCAAAGCGAACTTGAAATCTACAACATTTCTTCTGTTGACCCCGAGAACCAATAAGCCACAAATCTATCATACAATCACATTGTATTTGTTGCCTCATTTATTGGTGAGTGAGTGAGTGAGTGAGTGAGTTTGGTTTTACGCCGCTTTTAGCAATACTCCAGCAATATCACGGCGGGGGACACCAGAAATGGGCTTCACACATTGTACCCATATCGGGATTCGAACCCGGGTCTTCGGCGTGACGAGCGAACGTTTTAACCACTCGGCTACCCGACCGCCCCCATTTATTGGTGAGAACCAGACAGCAACCTTGGCTGTACCTGAGCATAGAACTCCATCTGGGTAGGGTCCCAGCACTTGAGGAAGTAGTCCAGGGGCCACTTGACGCTGTCGTACACGTAGTCCAGCTGACCCGCGGCGACATAGGCGTCTGGCCAACGTAGTAGACCCCACAGGAGGTAGGTGACGGCTGACGACATCGGCAAAGTGAACTTGATATAGTCGCCGGCTGTAACATTAATACAATACGATGTCACAGTATGCTACTTCAGCATTTAAACTGATTTGATCACATGATTTTAATTTCAAATCTAAGATAGTTTATTTGAAAGCGGAATCAAATATTTCAACAAAGGAGCACGCATCACTGGGATTATTGTTTAATGTTCTGCCATGACTACTGAAATTACTCTTGACTTATTACTGGCCAATCAGCGGTTTCAAATTACAACAACCTCTGACTAAACCCTAGTTTGATTCCAAATGCAATATATCGCCGTCATATCTACAGATCATAAAGCTATATATTTAATACGCAAAATGCTTATATCCTTATATATACTTAATCTAACCAATATGGTTTACAATGCACCTTAATATCAATGAGTAATCTGGAACTCCATCGACAAATATGCTTTATTCCGCCAACGCACTTGCATACTTGCCATACTTAAATCAGACCCCATGATGACGTCATTAAATAGAGAACAGCATACACTTTGGCCGATTAACACGTGGGCAGCACAGAGCATTAAGCGTTCGCTCGTCACGCCGAAGACCCGGGTTCGATTCCCCACATACGTAAAATGTGTGAAGCTCATTGTTGATGTCCCCGTTTTATTGCTAGAACATTGCATCAAGCGAGTTAAACAAAACACATTCTCTTTCTGAAGTACAGGAGACTTACCATCGTACCATCCACCTGTTAGGTCTGTGTTACCTCCCTTGTCACCTAGTGCCGAATCTCCCCGCCAGGTGATTCTGTTAGTTTCCGGTAGTTTGCCAGAACGCTGCGCTTCATAGAACATAATGGAGAGTCCAAGCACTTGATTGTAGTCGAATTTCCCGGCTGAAATTTCAAGTTAAATTGTGCTAGAAAATTCTTGAAATAATATCAAACGTAGGTCCCTAAGAGGTCGACTCGGCTATAAATAGTGCTGCCAATGAGTGACAGCAAACTGTCTCCAAAAAACATGCTGTAAACACGGGCTTGTGACCGTCAGTGACGGTTTATCATAATAGTATTTAACTGTATTACTGGCGTAAAAAACGGGCACAGTAAAGCTGATAAAGTAAGAAAGATCTTTTGCTATCGTAAGTACCTTGTGGGGCCTGTGTTGTTGACGTTGTCTGTGACGTTGTTTGTGACGTCGTTGGTGTTGTCTGTGACGTCGCTGGTGTTGTCTGTGACGTCGTTGGTGTTGTCTGTGACGTCATCGCTGGTGTTGTCTGTGACGTCGATGTTGTGCCAGACGTTGTCGCCGATGTCGATTGCGTTGTGTCACTAGTTGTTGATGTTGTTTCCGTAGGTGTGGTTGTTGGTGTAGTTGGTGATGCCGTTAATGGTGTAGTAGTACCGGAGGTAGTAGACGACGTTGTTGCAGGAGCAGGTGTGGTAGGAACCACACAGCGGTACAAGAATTTCCCTTTCAGTTTCCTAATATTAGGCATTTGGTTATTGTTGTACCTGGCTACAAAGCCAAGGCAGAGATCTTCCTTCTTCTTGAGCACTTGATTGTAGCTGAAACTCTCCACAATATACCGCTCTTTCCTCTTAGTTATGTCAATACGGTCTACCCTCTGCACATTCCAAATCTGAAAATGACGATATACAGTAAACTACGTTTATACCGAACACTCTTACAACGAAAATAACGATATACAATCAACTACGTTTATACCGAACGCTCTTACAACGAAAATAACGATATACAATCAACTACGTTTATACCGAACGCTCTTACAACGAAAATAACGATATACAATCAAATACGTTTATACCGAACCCTCTTACAACGAAAATAACGACATACAGTAAACTACGTTTATACCGAACACTCTTACCACGAACTGACCGATATAACTAACTTATCTTTTAGTCCCGTCCATTTGTTGTATATATGCTGTATATAAACTTATAACGAACTACGGTTATTACGAACTAACATTAGTGGTTCCTTTGAGTTCGTTACAATCGTGGTTTACTGTACTAGTTTACTAGTATTGGTGAATAAACCAATCAGGGTGATACTATTTAAAACAACAGATTCGCATGAAGACAGAACACACTTTAAATTCTGTAGCAGATATAGCACACTTTAGATTATATAGCTACATAGTACACTATAGATTATGTAGCAATACCGCACGTTCATCGGTTACGAGATCGTTGCTAAGGTCATATAGTACATTATAAATACCATATACCGTAGCGTTTAATAACGGATATACTCTCTTCAAAAAAGAAACGCACAGATAGTATATAGTTCAGTGAAGCTGACTACACAAGAAATCCGATATATAAATTGGATATATGTTATTGGAAAACGTTGGTGGTCTGATATTCGACAAACGGTTCGTCAAAACGCAGCCATTGTCGATTTGCAATGTCTTCAAAGGCATTGTTTTCACACTTGTTCAAAAATTTCATGGAGGAAACAGTAAATCAAAATGCACGTGCAAGTTATGGCATTCGCAACGCGTTGTAGTGGCTATAAAAGGCAAGCATAAGCCAATAATTTGTCATTCAATTGTCAACATTTTTCAAGTTCGAAAATGCCATGACGCAGCGCTGCCGATCGGAACATCGCCATAGGACGTATCCAAAGAGGGGAATCGCAGTTTTCTTTTGCTCGTCACTTCAACGTCCACCACAGCACCATTTGCCGCCTTTGTGACCTATACACACAGTTCAATTCCACTGCCGACCGTCCGAGAACCGGCCGACCAAGAGTTCCCACCACTTAACAGGATCACTACATTCGACTGTTCCACCTCATCGCAATGCCACAGCTACGGAAACTGCAGGCCGCACCCCTGGTTTGAGGAGGATAACGGACCAGACTGTCCGGAACAAGGCTGGAATCCGACCCAGAAAACCAGTTTTCGTCCCTGTTTTGCAACAGACCCATCGACAACGACGGTTGCGCTTGTGCCATACCTTACAGCCTTGGAATCCAGAAACTGGTGGACGAGTGTGGTTTAGCGATGAATCACGATTTCTTCTTCACCGGCGAGATGGAAGACAACGTATTTATAGTCGTCGAAATGAGCGTTTTGCCCCACATTGTGTACGTAAATTCGACAGTTTCGGTGGCGGTAGTGTCAAGGTCTAGGGGGCCATATCCTACACCACGAGATCTGACTTGGTTGTGGTTCAGAGAAATTTGACAGCAAATCACTACAAATCGAATCAAATTCTTCAACCTCACCTTCTTCCAATCACTGACAGCCAGTGGGAGCTGTTTCAACAGGACAACGCTCCACCGCATACAGTTCCTGTCACGGTAGATTACCCCATAATGCCAATATCAACGTCTTGCCCAGGCCCTCGAGATCTTCAGACCCAATCGAACACCTCTGGGAGGAACTCGATCGACGTGTACGTTAACTTCAGAACAGGCCGCAGATACTCCCACAACTGGCCAACGCGTTACAAGCAGAATGGCGCAGAATTCCGCAGGACAGAATTCGTACACTTATCCAGTCAATGCCGAGGAGATGAGTTCAGCGCCACCTTCTGGCTTAATGTGACATGACAATGAACAGTTTTCAAAGCCTTTGTACAACGACAACATGTGACTATCGAACTCCAAAATTTCGTATTTGTATCTAAGATATTAAATTAGATATATCGTAGATATAGGTACAATAAATTAATTGAGAATCTACCTGTGCGTTTCCTTTTTTAAGAGTGTAGGTTGTGTAGCGGAAAACAATACCATGCCATATACATGTTGGTTCTGAAGCTATACATTGAATCTGTGACGAGATACATTTTGTTAAAGGGGAAGTGTAGACGCAAAAATCACTTTCTTTCTTTTTCTAAACAAAACCCAATTTTAGTATTAGTTAGTATCTGTGTTTGAAAATATACACTCATTTTTTTCACAGTGAAAGTAGGAAGCTCACAATAGTACGAAAGTGATATGCCGTTATGAGGCCTTCGTTTTACGAGCAAAATAGGCCTGAGTTATCCCCCTTAGATTATGACGTAATTGGTGCCAATTCAACTGGGTCCCTGTCTATTCTCAACGCAAAAGATATCAAGGACCAGTTTGCGGTAAAACAAGATGGTCTACGACACACTCCGGCGCAGTGGTGACTCAGCATAACACAATTCTGGCTGGCATCTGAGATGCTAGAATCACAAAACTGTACCTACACCACGTGAAGCGGCTCTAACAAAGCATGATGACGTCATAATGTTTATCAATTGGCACCAATGACGTCATATTGCAAGGGGCATAAGCCATGGTGTTTTTGTTATGGAAATAGAACACTTGGTAAATGTGAAAAATATAAATCGTTTTAGTGCAAAAAATATGTTAATTAAATATGATGTTTTCATATTTGTGTCTATGACACTTCTATGTTAACACTTTTAATGTGAAACAAGTACAAGAAAAAATGGTTCATTTCCGTGTGAACTTGCCCTTTAACATAACTGCAATTCAAACAAATTCGACGTGGGAGACTGGAAGATGAACGAACCGAATGTTTAATACTTACATCCAGCACAGACAGTTTGGGATTGAAATCTATGGCGACTCTCCAGCCACAGATGACGTTCATCTTGTTGGTGATGCATAGTTCCGCCTGGAAACCGCCGGGCCAGGTGTTGAGGAGGGTGTAGTTGGATGCCGCTACTGTCGTCGAGATCACAGCCGCAAGGGGCAGCAGGAATCTGCAACAGACGTCACGAATGTATAAAGAGGACAGTGTCAGGGGTGACGGGTGGAGTAGTCGTCATAATTTGCGCCCTTTAGGTATGAAAGAAACGTATGATCATGGGTTCGAATCCCCGTTCGCCCTGATTATGGTTTAAGGTTTGTCAGCACCATGCCTGTTCTCGTGTGTTTCACACACTTTTGTCAAATATACATCACTTCGGGCTTTCCTCGGGGTGGTCGGGTAGCCTAGTGGTTAAAGCTCTATGGATGAACAACTTCTTTATTACAATTAGTGCGATGTTTCGGTGTAGATCCTAAGTGATGCTTGATAAAGGTGTTAGGATCTACACCGAAACGTCGCACTAATTGTAATAAAGAAGTTGTTCATCCATAGAACTTGTCTTTCTTCATCACACCGACTTCTAAAGGCCACTGAAAGAAGTTAGTGGTTAAAGCGTTCGCCCGTCACGCCGGAGACCCGGGTTCGATTCCTGACATGGGTACAATGTGTGAAGCCCAATTCTGGTGTCCCCCGCTTTGATATTGCTGGAATATTGCTAAAAGCGGCGTAAATCCATACTCGCTTGGGCTTTCCTCCCACACCAAGCTAACTCGCCGTGATATAACTGAAAAAAACTATTCACAGTGGCGTTGAACCAAGCACACTCTTTTATCCAGATCTGTCTGTTATTCATGCATTCAGACACGTTATGGTCAGTGTAGAGAGAATGACAGAGAGATCTAGTGTCCAGATGTCATCAAGGCGGTAAGGGGCGGTCGGGTAGCCTAGTGGTTAAAGCGTTCGCTCGTCACGCCGAAGACCCGGGTTCGATTCCCGACATGGGTACAATGTGTGAAGCCAATTTCTGGTGTCCCCCGCCGTGATATTGCTGGAATATTGCTAAAAGCGGCGTAAAACCGTACTCACTCACTCACTCACTCAAGGCGGTAAAGACCTGCATCACATCGGGGGATGCTCTTACACTAAGCTGATACGTCGTGATGCAGCTGACATAATGTTCTAAGCTGTCTAAATCACATCCCAAATATTATACAACGCATATGAAGTTAAAGAACACCCGATTGTCATATGACTATAGTTAATCTGTCATTATGGTTTGTTTGTTGGTTGGTATCGCGATATGGCTGCAATATTGCCGATGCGATGAAAAATTTAACTCACTTAATTGTTGGTTGGTTGTTTAACGCCACACTCAGCAATATTCCAGCTATATGATGGCGGTCTGTAAATAATCGAGTCTGGACCAGACAATCCAGTGATTAATATCATGAGCATCGATCCACGCAATTGGGATACGGTGATATGCATCAACCGTTCAGCGAGTCTGACCCCCTGGATTAACTATAGTGATATGAAATAAATCGGGTGTTATTAAAACTTCTTTTGAGTAGTTTGTGTGTTTGTTTTTTACTGCCGCATTCAGCAATATCCCAGCTAAATGACGGCGGTCTGTAAATAAACGAGTCTAGACCAAGCAATCCAATGATTCACATCATGAGCATCGATCCACGCAACTGGGAAACGATGACATGCAGCAACCAAGTCTGTGAACCTGATCATGACCACCCGATCCCGTTATTCGCCTTTTGCAGCAAGGATGGGTTGCTGAAGACCTTTTCTATCCCGGATCTACACGGGTCTCAAAATTAAGTGCTCTTCGTAAGAGACGCCTAACGAGATCGGGTGGACAGACTCGCTGACTTGGTTGATGCATGATCGTATCCTAATTGCGTGGATCGATCCTCATGATGTCAATCACTTGATTGTCCAGACTCGATTATTCAGAGACCGCCATGATATAGCTTGACGGTTGAGTTCGGCGTTAAACAAAAACACAAACAAACAAACATAGTCGGATCTTCACGGGGTAGTATCTCTTGTGGGTAGTAAAAATAGAAATGCGGTGTAAGAGCATCACGAAGACCCTGATCGTGTTCCACAATCCCTATCCCAGTGCGACGATTGTTACAATTCCCAGATTTTAACATAGATCTATGCTTGTGTTCTCATGACGATTAGCGGGATCGGGACAAAGCATTGGAGCTATTAGAAACGAGTTGGATTGTAATATTTCGGTCCCGGAAAAGAAACTCAAGTGACTGTTATCATATTTATCTGTCATATATTGTGGTACCAGGTATTGAAGCAATGATAGAGAGAGTTACAGGTGGGACTACTCACGTGTACATGGTTCTTGTGGGATAGAACGATCCACTGAGGAGACGTTTATATAGGCTACAGTTATCCCACCCATGTACCCTGGAGGCGAAACAAGTCGCCATCAGTAATTACATTCCCAAGTGAACAATAGACACTCGACAAAGAAAAGTATATCAGACCGGCGATACCATCTCACTTACCCCTGAAAGGAATATTACATCCTGTAGACTGTAAGCTATAATTAAATAAGGTTGTACGTTGAAACAACGTCCAGGTGTCGGACAGAGGGACCATCAACGTATATGTTGTTGTTGCTGTTCTTGTTCTTCTGCTTCTATTGTCATCATCATCATCATCATCATCATCATCATCATCTTCATTATTATTTTTATTTTTATCCTCATTAATAACACTGATCCACGGAATATTTATTTGAAAATGCAGTAGCTCAATATATAACAGTTTCCTTTGACGAAATTCGTTTCATCGTTCGATCATGACCAACTTGTAACTGACAGATGTATGAACTGTTTGTGTCTCTACTGTATGTGATCTCTTGTACATCAGTGTTAAAACATGCAGTTAAAACATATGATTGAATTATCGAGTTAAGCACGCACGATCAAACTAAGAATTCGGATCAGACATTCCATAGTACTTAAATAAGGTCGTGGATCTGGTTTGATAATGCATATATAGAAGAAACACTTAATTTGTAAATGTCATGTTCCTGTGGTGACTAGATATTTATTTAATACTTAAATAATTTCGTGGATCCGGTTTGATAATGCATGTATTGAAGTCTCCTGTTGTTGACGTTCCAGTTAGGCAGTCAAGCTTGCAGCAGCATATCTATGTATGTCATCTAGCATGCAGTATGTTTAAGATGACTCGTCTAAGGCGCCACGATTCGCTGTGCAGGATTGCGTCCCTTAGGCACGCCAGAAACCTATGATTGTGGGTTCGAATCCCGGTTCGCCCCGATTATGTTTCTAGGTTTGTCAGCACCATACCCGTGCTCGTGGGTTTCACCGAAGTGGTAAACGTCTAAGACCTGCATCACTTCGGGCTTTCCTCCCACATTAAGCTGACACGCCGTGATATAACTGGAATACTGTTAAAAGCGGCGTTAAACCCAACTCACTCACTCACTCACTTTATATTGACGTCTGTGTTATTGATACACTAAGCTCATAATCATGTACTCAACTTGTCCTAATATCCGCTGTCGCCGTTGGTCAGTCTGTGGCTATTCAATGCCCGGATGAGACGTGACCTGCGGCAATTGTTGATCCGTCACCTGATAATCTTCACTACCGCATGCTCATTGAATAACGGTACTTATAGGATGTTGTCCCACCCCCAGCGCCTTATACCCTACTTACATAACACCTCATTTGTGTATACACCTGCAGTGTCCTATTCAAGCCGATGAAGCACCTTTCATACATTTTGTATCATTCGGCTCACCTCAGTTCAGTATGATCTCGGTCGGCACTGGTCATTCGTGACCAACTCGTGTTATTCCGGGGCAAGCCGAATAGCGACTCGTGCACCTCTCATGGCCATTTTTGCGACCGGGTTCCGTCTTAGCGCAAACGGGCATACCTAAAACAATTGTCAGCTCGTTGCCTAATGGTTCACATATATTTCCCCATATATTATATATATTTCAGATACAAATTAAAGCACATCGGGACATGCGGAATTATACAGTATGATTGAACACATTTAACTGTGTCAAGGGTTTTTAGATGTAAGACAAATGTTAAATCAAAAATTGTTTCTGAGGGATTCTTTGACGAAGAACTTGAAATCATACGCGCATTCTGATTGGTTTGTCGTATTCTCGCACATAACATTCATCGATAGGGAGACGAGTCTTCTTGCAGGTTACGGAAAGGGGCGAGTGGTGACGAATGGGCACTGGTTAGGAATCCATATTGGAACTACTTTCGTGCACGTGACTATTACATGACAATACAACCTGAACCTTATATTACTGTTTAAATGGTCTCGGTTTGCTTTTGTTTCCAAATGAAAGTGTATGTATCTGTTCAGAATAGCATAATCTGTATAACAAACGGCCGCCAAAGTTGTACGCACTTCACACCATGAACTTCATTAAGAACCACCCATATTTTCAAGAATGAGGCAATTTACTTGCGGCCTAGTCCAAAAGGCGTTCAACATAACAGTATCCAGTGATGTTTTCTGCATACCAGACTCGTCAATCCTGAAGCAAACAAGGGTTTGAAAAGAAACAATGACATATACTCTGAATGGGAGGTAGAAAGACGATATATTGATTGAAAACGTGTGACCTGTCAGATCACTGTGCAAGCTCCGCCCACTGTGAGTGTGGTAGTACCTATCGCAAATGCCGTTTTAATCCCAACTCACTCACCACAGACTTATATAAAATTCATTTAATAACTTTTTACATGAGCAAAACATGCATGTATGTTTATTTGTTGTTTAACGACGCATTCAGATAATCCGGTAACTTATGGCGGCCTGTAAATAATTGATAACCGATTGATTCAGTGCTATTTAGTCCCGTTAATCCGACATTCTCGCACTCCGACTCCGACACACCTAATTTGCAACGAATTACCGAAATCACTCATTAAGCTGACACACCGTGATATAACTGGAATACATGTACTGTTAAAAGAGGCGTTAAACCCAACTCACTCACTCACTTAAAGTGAAATGTTTACACAGATTTTATCAAACGTTGATTAAATTTCTTGCGTGGCCAAAAACTGCCGAAACATTTTAGCAAAGCGACGTTCCATGTTATACCATTGATATATATATATATGTATATATCTTATCGCTGTGTGTGACATTTTTAATGACATATTGTCTCTCGTAAGTCGTCTAGCGACTGGTGGTAGAATTTTATGTGTATACTTTTGATACATTATAAGTGAATTCTACGATTGATACAAAAATAAACTTGTCTGACTGTCTATCTGTCTGTTTACATGTAGCTTGCTGGTGACCAGTTCTGAATCCCCACGAGGCCAGCACAACATAATATATAGCATCGATGCACAAACTCATGCACATAGCCCTAGAGCATTACACTAGACAATGTAACATCCTACAAATAGCATAACATAGCATCCTTTGAGTTCGTTATCGCCGTAGCTTACTGAATATTCACAATAAAATTTTATACAAAATATTTCAGTTCATAACCGAAATTACTGCCTTAAACCGTTGAAGCCGTGCAAAACAACTTAATTGCCCATCCAATATCTCATGTATCGCGCATAAATTTGCATCTATGATGACAATTGTATAAACCTGCAATTGCGGTGTCATGTTTTTATTTCTGCCCGAGTCCCAACCAGCTGTCACACATTATCATGAACGTGACGTGAACGTCAGCCACATCGGTCTCCTACTGTCGCTACTACAATATTAATATTTGGAGTATAACTATATAAACATATTTTTATTGCCATGTAGATTCACTGATGAGTCAAAAGAGTGTGTAATGTTGTGTATATGTAAATTAGTTTCAAATAGATAACCATCTCTAATCGAATTATCATTTCCAAGCATCCAACGTGGTGCTCTTGTGTTTGGATTAACCCAAAAAACTACTGGTTGTTGGAAAAGTACTGCCTCTGATCGGTGTGTAGGTTGTGGCTCTGTATACTGTATCCTGTACTTGATCTGTACTTCTCTACAGTGTATGCGTGTGTAAGGAGAACCACTCTACACACTTAATGAACATGAGCAACAATAGTAGATGCGTTGAAATGTTCGTCCTTTTTTCCTTTGCAGTGACTCTGGTAAGTTCGATCCAACTTTTTGCGTGTAATATAATCTATTTTTTTACTAACATGTTTGACACCCGCATTCTGGTGTAACCGGTCGCAGAACTGAAAAAGTCTGGCATCCATATTCATTCTTATAAACCTACCACCGCGTTAACCTACATTGCAATAGGTTCCTCATAACCTCGGGTCAACCTAGTAGCCAGCTCTTCTTCCAAACCTTGATTTTGAAATGGGTAACTTCTAAATCTGCTTTGTGGTTTTACATGTCAATTGTAATATCTGGGTTTAGAGGTTTCATAAACTAACCTCTTGATATGAAACCAATATTAATTTTTGATTGGTTAAAAGTCACATTCTGTACATGAAAATGCCATGAGTGAGTGAGTTGGGTTTAACGCCGCTTTTAACAATATTCCAGTTATATCGTGACAGCTTAATGTGGGAGGAAAGCCCAAAGTGATGCAGGTCTAAGACGTTTACCACTTTGGTGAAACCAACGAGCACGGGTATGGTGCTGACAAACCCATTCGAACCCACAATCATAGGTTTTCTGGCGTACCAAGGGGCGCAACTCTGCACAGCTAATCGCGGCGCCTTAGACGACTGGGCCACCCGTGCCCCGAAAATGCCATGACGTGAATAGAACCTTCAAACTCGCTTAGTCATCGAGACAGGTGATGAAAACCTGTTCAGTTTTACATGTCATGACTCCAGTTGGTCCATGCTGCACGTGTGTTTTCTCTCGCAAGCTTTGGTCGAATTCCTTTTTATACCGCGACACTCTGTATTGTTTCACTATAAGGTATCTCGATGTTTCCCTTTTTCTTCTGGTATGTATTGGGTTTAGACGGTTCAAGAGTTAGATAAAACGCGACTCCTCGGTTTTGTTTTAAAACATAAAACCTCGATCTCAGAAAAAGGCCTTTCACTGGATTCCATGGTGGGTCTTTCCTCATCACAGTCATTGGCTGCATTTAATTGCCTGTAAAATTGTTTTTCATTTGATTTGAACAATTTATTTTGTTTTATGAAATTATTTTTCTTATCCCACTTTCTTTTTCTTTCTGTCCAAACCTTTAACTTTGCCTTCAGAGAATCAAGAATTTGATTGAGAATGTTCTCCTTTGTTGTCTTGTGTTTTGTTTTCACGGCGCATATACAACTTCAGTCGCTGGAGCTTGTCGCGAATATTCTGCTCTGTCAGGTATGCATATATTGGCATGACTTTGTCCCAATGTTGCTTCAGTAATTTACCAGACACACGTCGTATGTCTGGCCATCCTGTTGCTTTCGCACACCCAAGAAGTGTGGACTTAAGTTCTTGTGCCTACCCCTGGGGCAAGTCCCATCTCCAGTTTGGTTGGTTTGTATACCGGAGGGAGGCTGACTGGGCTGCGGGGTTGAACAATGGCTATGTTTTCGGCGTTCTGCAACCCAATAATAATCATCATCCTTATTATTATTTTTTTTATTATTATTATTATTATTATTATTATCATCATCATCATCATCATCATCATCATCATCATCATCATCATCATCATCATCATCTTCATCATTTATTATTATTATTATTATTATTATTATTATTATTATTATTATTATTATTATTATTATTATAACAAAGTTCAACCGGACTAACTCCATGTTATTCCCACTGCAGGGTATACCACTTGGCTGCGTTGGTCCCTGTCTTCCGGACCTGCAGGGTCTTTGGGGTGTGGACCTGAAAGCCGCAAGCTCTTTGTTCCTTGTTCTTTGTATCGCCTGCCTTCTTGGGTTAACAGTCACACAGCTTTTGCTGACTACGGTCAATGGATATGCTGTCCTGATGCTCGTCACCGTTACCCGTGGGATATCCCTGGCTCTGTTTCCTCACGCTGGTTGTCTGACATCCGGCGGAGCAGCCCTGTTTGTGTGTGGTGCGACTTTAGGCATATCTTCCGTCGGTAAGACACTAGCTATCACATCTTGAGGCCAATGTAAATGTCCAAGGTAGTGAGTGAGCGCGTAAGTAAGTGCGACATCGTGTTTGATTTTGCGACAATTGTTGTCAAATTTGAGCAATACCATGACGTGGTCGTGTGGCTGGTGCATCATGAAAAGGCTCCGGGCAAATGCCCCACAGTCGAAATTTATTTATTATCAGGAAACGATTTTGCTTCTACTACTTTGCTAAACACTGTACTGGGAGGTGTGATATTGCTCTGGATCAGATTGCCTAATGGTTTATAATGTGACAACGATAAATGAAGCCAGTATATGATGTTTCAAAATACATCAGGACAAACGATGCAACCCCATGATCTAAATTTAGTCAGCTGTTGTTTTTTCCTTATATGTACTCAAGAGCAGGAATAGACTAAACAGATTTTTCTCTGGTTGGTGAAGTTTTGCATGAGTATAGAGAGCACGGTTCGTACAGTAGCCCAATTCACCGCGACTCACTGTCCAGTGTAGCAGTACCAGGATTCGCTGATTTGGGGATCTGATCGACTCCCACAGTCAGCCCAGTTTTGATCCTTTGTTATTACCATACCCATGTAAACTGAAATGTGACAAGTGAGGTGTAAGATCACCTGGGCTGCTTGAATTGGTTCCCAACTATCACACTATCTTTGAAAAGTGAAACATTATTTCTTCATATGCTTAACAGCAATATACATACCCTGTGACACATATCAATATAAGCTCCATAATAACATGTCCATTGTAAGGTTATCATTTGATGCTAACTACCCTTTTGTTTACAATAACAGCGTGTATTCATCAAGCGAATCTGATATGGCCTACCCAAGCGGGGCCCATACATTTTGTGCTCACTGGAGTTGCAATAGGATCTACACTAGCTCCTCTACTGGAGAAACCTTTCTTGAGTGATGGTGCCTTTACCATCATGATGACACGACAAGACGGCAATGTGAAACACTTCCCAACTGGCAACTTTGATGCTTACGGCCTTGATACCTCCAACGTCAGTAGCAACAACATCACATCAACAGAGGACCAGGAAACACACGTTGTTGATTATAATTCCTCCTCACAGAAGCACATACAGTGGGATAGATTTTCCTCTGCTGTCAATAATACAGTTACCAGCGACATGTCTGTTGGAAAATCCACAAAACAATACCTTACAACACGTAACATATCAGTCACTGAAGATTCGTTTTTAAACTCATCTAGACGTGCACATTTTGTTACTTATATTGGGTATCCATTCACCATTTTCGGCCTAATGGCAATACCTGTAACTATTGGTCTTTTAATATGTTACAGGCGTGAAACGTCTAACCCTGAATGTGACCCCTACACATCCTTAGACAAACCCAAAAGCCCCACCTACAGTTTAGGACAGAAATTATTTATCGTACAGCTCCTGGTGTACAGCACCCTCGTCCTCGCCGTGTCAGCCTGTTTCAGCAACCTCATAGCATCGTTTGGCGTGGAGAGTGTTCTTCAATTAGGGCTCAAATCGACCTCCACCATGACCTCAGTATTCTGGCTCTTCTATACAGTCGGCAGATTCCTTCCATCAAGGTTGCCTGCTTCCATTACATCAACGCATCTGATTTCGACCTGTTTTGGGGGGATTTTTGTTGGGACCGTAATTCTCTGTTTGTGCATCCACTACGGTTTGATCCCTCTGTGGGTCAGCCTCGTTGTTCTTGCTTTGTTTACTGGTCCTCTGTACACTTCAACTTTCACGTTGGCCAGAGAATATGTATCCCTATCTCCTGGATTAATAACTCTACTTACTTCAGGGGGTGTGCTTGGTCTCTTTATGGGCCCTTTTTTGCTCGGGGTATTAATGCACGCTTATGGTCCAAATATGTTTGTGTATGCCATTGCAATTGTCAATTTTATACATCTCTTATTGTTTATGTCTACAGCGATGTGTGCAAAATATAATACATAGTATGTAGGTAAAATGTACTCCCAATACAAGGATATCTTTTTATTGATATGAAGGGCCAAGCTGAATCACTGATATTAAGTAATAAGACTTTTATGGGGTGGTGGATTTGTGAAAGAGTCAGCGAATGCGATGGGTTTGACGCCACTTTTAGCAATATTCCAGCAATATCACGGCGGGCGACACCATTGAGACATTGAACCCATGTGGGGAATCGAACCAGGGCCATCAGCATGATGAGCAAACGGCTGAACCACTAGGCTACCCCACCGCCCCGTTTTGAAGTAGCGTAAAATAGTATCAAGGAAAATTCGCCCGGATCGCAATGTTGAAATTTCACATCATAATCATGTCGACATGTTTGCATCAAGTAATATGGGACAATGGACAGTTATCAGAAACTCAGATAAACGAAATAACTTCCGTGGTATGTGCAGTCACGGAAATCCGACATAGTGCAGAGATAATCAGAGATAAAGATGTCGGGGATATATTACACAAACCTATATCATAGATATTTAATATATATGAGAGATGTTGATGTAAGATAATTATGACAGAAAAGTATTTTTTAACGAAGAATGTTGTCCCCTTGTTAAACGCTCGACATCCAAACACGTGGAATGGTTATATACAATGTATGTAGGTGTCATATTTGGAAGTTGATGTCTCATTTCAAACAATTTTCAATAAAAACATTCTTTCAATTCCAGAATTGTGTTCTTGGTTTATTCTTGTGTTAAAGGGCAAGTCTACATCTCATAAGTATATCCAACTTTGCAGAATTGGATAGATCATAAAATCCTTAATGCAGATGTCGTTTTCAAAACATTGACAGCAGCGCGTAAATGAGGTATATTTTCACTTTAGTCCTGTCTATCAATTTCGAAAGCTGCAACGAAAATACAGTGGAGACGGGTACTTTGTATATAGAGGCTCCATTTATGGTCTTGTTGGGTGAGTGAGTTGGGTTTAACGCCGCTTTTAACAGTATTCCAGTCATATCACGCCGTGTCAGCTTAATGTGGGAGGAAAGCCCGAAGTGATGCAGGTCTCAGACGTTTACCACTTCGGTGAAACCCACGAGCACGGGTATGGTGCTGACAAACCTAGAAACATAATCGGGGCAAACCGGGATTGGAACCCACAATCATAGGTTTCTGGCGTGCCCAAAGGACGCAACTCTGCACAGCGAATCGCGGCGCCTTAGACGACTGGGCCACCCGTGCCCCCTGGTCTTGTTGGGAGTATATTACCTCCACAAGTGTACGCTTGAATTCACAACAAACCGTCCCTCCGTTCTGTCCCAAGCAAGCAAGCCTCCGTTCACGGTCATGGTCGGCAGCACAGAAGGAGAAGAAGAAGAAGTAGAAGAAGAAGAAGTATATTCATAAATGAAGACCACATGGCCCAGAGTTCATTTACAAGGAATAATATATACTATTCACATGCACCAATTTTCTTACATAAAACGTTCATATTTTTTTACATTTGTATTTACATAGGTCATGGTCGACAGCACACGTTCTCGGCAAAGCTAACCTATTCTTCACCAATCTAAATAAAATCAGATCTTTGTTTTCGCTACTGCCAAACTAAGATCTGAAGACATCCCATTACGGGTCACGTCAGAACAAACTTTCGCGAACTTTGACCGACCAATGAAATGACTGACAAGAAATCGACATTAGCCAATCAGAAGGCAGCTTTCTCGAGCTTTACGACACTAGTTTCAAACTGGCGACTACGCTTCGAAACATATTTTGACGTATTCTCGATTAAAATGTTTAAAACTAATCCAAAGAACATTCTGGAATGGCCTATAGATGGCCTAGATTGTAATGATATAATCATAAAACCCGTAACTGTCATTCGGAATATCCTCTGTTAAATATTTCGAGGTTGCATGATTAGAAAACACATTCCGACTGTCACTTTCATGATCTGGTAAGCGACGCTCTGATTGGTTGGATGAAAGGTCGTTCTGACGTGACACGTAATGCTCGTGATTTTAATCACTGGATTGTCTGGTCCAGACTCGATTATTTACAGACCGCCGTCATATAGCTGGAATATTGCTGAGTGCGGCGTTTAACAACAAACAAACAAACTACATCAATCAAAAAGCTGTTCCCGACAGATATTTCAATCTCGAGTATACATTCACTATTTCATTATCGACTTCACTATTAAATATCACATATCAATTCAGCTGAATGAATATAAGCCAGCTGTTAAGCTCTGTCAAAGGTTTATTTACTGGTACTTGTCGTATTTATATTGCATGATAGCCATGCCGTGGCCAGATGCAAGCAGTGGCGGTGAGCGACGTTAAAATGTTTTGAGTCGTTTCGTTTATCATCAACAATTTACGACAGATTACATATCATCACTAGCAACCTACACTTACATAAAATGGAGTTTAGAAACTTACTTGTTACTTGTTTGCTGTCAAACACGAAAGTAATACGGAGACAAAGTAAATCCGAAATCCCAAACATGGTTGACGATGAATTTGAAAATATACAAAGCTGTCGACAACACAAGAGGCCTTTTCGAATTATTTCTGTTTCACACGTATATTTTGGGTTCTTGTATTTGTATACTCCTTAAGAATTTAAACTTAAATAAAATGTTATTCAGGAGACAGATAGATAGATAGATAGATAGATTTCCACCTACAGCTGGACATAACAGAGAGCAGTACAACTGTCTCAATCATCTGTTTCTTATGTAGATCTATGTATAAAGAGTCAGAGTGACAAACACTCTCCACAAGACAGTGTGACAAGAGGGATGACTTCCACTTTCAAATAGAGCAATATTCCAGCAGCTCCAGCCTTTGGTGTTCACATTTCACAATCTTTGAGACACAATTATAAATCGACCATGCTCTTCCTGCCAGGATTTCAAAGATTGTCATACGGCTCATGCTCATAAACTGTTTGATCAAGGTTACAACATTCAAGGCCTTAGTAAAAAGGTTTTCAAAAGGTTTTATGGCAGATAGAGTAAAGCTTTCAAAAGGTTTTATGGCAGACACGTGGAGGATATTTGTTTTTCAGGTGAACAATTGACTTGCCGTTGCATGTGTTGTGACGGGCGCGACCGTAGGGGCAGGATACGCTCACAATTTCGCGAAAATTGGTATCATAACTATTTGATAGTGATTCATAAACACATGCTTGTGATATTGTCGGAATCGTATAATCGACTCTGCTTTATGCAGAGATTTCTATTGGATGTGGAAAGGGTTTTGTCGCTTTATTCCAATAGTCATCTTTCCCTTCACTATTCCAGCAAGTCTTTAAGTGGCATTTTGAAACAACGTTTCGGAGTATACTTACGCCTTCATCAGGTGCATTTACCCGATGAATGTGAAAGTATCTACTCCAAACGTTGTGTTCTTCATAATAAAGAAGTTGACATCAATAAATTCTCTTCCTCAATAGACCAGCAGCTCCATCCTTTGATATCTACATTTCACAATGTTTTAGTTAAAATTCACCATGCTCTTTCAACGCAAATGTCAAAGAGCGTCATACGACTCTTGCTTAAAAGTTGTTTGATAAGAACTACAACATTTAGGACATTGGTTAAACTTCCAAAACTTTTCATGATTAACATGCAGAGGACATTTCCAAATTTGACATGTCTGTGACAAACCTGATGACTTGATACAATTCTCTATCTTGACTTAGTAGCGTACGTTCCCGCGTTTCTTCTGATGAACAATTGACTTGTCTTTGCATGTGTTTATGAAGGATGATACCGTTGGGAAAACCTTGTATCATCACTACTTGATAGTGATTCATACATAGATGCTTATGATTGAGTCGGAAATATACAATCGACGCTGTTTTTAGCATATAGGCAACAAACAAAACTTATGCTTTTATGCATACTGTGTGGGTGGCTCTACCGGAAAAAAACAGCACCTGCTTACCCTTTTTCTCGAACATCTGGTGTCATCACTGATTTTCAGCGATCCATTTACATAATGTTCACCACTAATGTGCATTTTCATCCAATGGCACCCATGCTTACCGCAAATGGAGACTACGCTTGTCGTAAGAGGCGACTAACGGGATCGGGTGGTCAGGCATGTCATCGTATCCCAATTGCGTGGATCGATGCTCATGTTGTCAATCACTGGATTGTCTGGTGCAGACTCAATTACTTACAGACCGCCGTCATACAGCTGGATTATTGCTGAGTGCGGCGTTAAACAAAAAAACAAACAAAACATACAAATAATCCAATGGAATCTGTTTCGGCGGGTAATCAAAACGTTTTCTCTTGCGTCGACGTTTTGCATAATTATGATTATTGAAGGGGTTTAGTCACATTGCTTATTGCATTCTCTTTGTATTAAGAACAAAATATTGACAAATAGCAAACTTTAGGCATGTCTGGTGAGCAATGATTTATCAGATATTCAATTTGGAAACAAAAACCTTCCTCTCTTTTTACACCAAAACGTCTCACAAATCATTCAATGCGAAACCATCTCGTGTAAAACGTGCATGACAGTAATGTGACAAATCAAATAACGCATATTTCTGTTCAGATGCGAATTTGTTTGAGTTACGCATCCATGATAACAACAGCTCGCAACCTGTCCTTCAGGTCAACATTTCTATTGTAAATGTATTTCCGACAAGGAATAATCCACCGTGAGAATGGTGTCATTCAAAGACAACTTATTAAACAGTTACCATTAACTTACACATGAACGGACCATTTATTCAAGATACTAAAAATGGTTGGGAAAAGCTTAAGGAAAAATGATTTGCCAAGAATTCCTAATGAAATCATATTGTATTGGAAATAATGCCAGACTTCTCCCACAACATAACATGGCTCCTTGTGGCAGTTTGCCGAAAGTAGTTAACTGATGTTAAACTGCACATAATTGTACATTAACATATAGACCTTGACGTTACTGCGATAAAAAGCCTTTAGACAAGCTGTTAAACAAGCAACACTTAATTGCACTGAAGTCGGGCACATCATTTGTTATTTTTGCGTGTGCATGTGTCACGGTCTGATAGTCATATGCAAATGATGGTAAGAAACAGTATGTACATTTGTTACAACTTTACGGTGAATGATGTACATCATGACTAGCTATTTGTGCCTTTGTACAATTGGCGCTTCATGCCACGTACAGTAAACTACGGTTATAACGAACTTTAAGAGACTGCTAAATATAGTTCGTTATAACCGTAGTTCGTTAAAAAACATATATACAGCATACCTACAGCACATAGTCGGGACCAAAAAAGTAAGTTCGTTATATCCGTCAGTTCGTTATAAGCGTGTTCGTTATAACCGTAGTTTACTGTAAGTACAAACAACCGTGCAAACAAGGGCATGCTACTCGTCTTGTCACAATACTCGCCGTACTGCTCAGCGGGCATCTCATCTTAAATTACTTGAAAGAAATTGGTCTGTATAATAAATTTTAAATATGTATATGAATAATTAAATGCTCTTTTTTAAATTTGGTGTGATGCTATTATCGACTGACATTATTGATGGCTCTGTCCAGGGGGATAAAGTATCGTAAAATTATTGTCCCCCTGTGTGACACGTAATCCTATCATAATCGATGCAACTATCATCATCCAGTGTTTTTAAGCCAACTCAATTCAAGTATTTTTTAATATTTGCTAGTATTGTGCACAACCAACAGTGGATAAAGTGATGACGTAAATCCAGCTGGGTATCATGCAGGAAGCAGAGGTACTGTAAGTCCCCATGATCCCCAGCGAGGTGGCCTAGCTTTGGTTACTGGTGGCTTATAGACCGTGGTTTAAACTGTATTAATGATATACAAAAATGCTCAAATATTGTTTCATCAATTGTTTTTAAATATAGTCTGCTCCAATATGTTTCATAACTTGTTTTTAAATATAACATTGCATAAATGACTGAATTGTTAATATATTAACTTGGTCTCGTTGCTATATTGCTGGAATAATGCCGATGCGACGTTAAATTTTAACTCACTCACTCACCCTGTGAATATTTAACTGCCTTCAATATAGACAACAGCACATGTGGTTTGGCTCTGGCCAAGAGCCCATGATCAGCCTCCTGCAGTGTACCTGACCACGGGAGCTTGTGCTCAGATGGGTCTTCAGAACATTGTGTTGGTGCTGGAAATAAAATGAACAATGAATAAGGCTCTACTTTTGCTATATTCTTGATGGCACCAGGTTGCATTATTCAACTAAATAAAACCATCAATATGCCTACTCAAATTGTTGTTTATTATCAGATATCATTAGGGGGCTAGTCTTAAAGTTCTAAGCCTAACAAACAAATAACAAATTGTAAAAGTGTATTTAATTTTATTTTTCCACATAATCTCCCTGCTTTCGAGTAAACTACTCATATCGATAATGAAGCCTTTCAATTCCAGCCAGGAAGAGGTTTTCTGAAACCACCCTGAAATACCCATTCACGGAAGCATTGAGGTCATCGTTGTCATCATAGCGCGATCCACGAAGGAGTTTAGGGAACAGGTGGAAATCACTTGGTGTCAGGTCTGGCGAATATGGAGAATGAGGAAGTTCTTCGAACCCGAATTGTCGCACAACATCCTTTGCAAGACGAGAGGTGTGAGAATAAGCATTGTCATAGTGTAGCGGAACTTCAGCAGTCATCATTCTTCGCCGCTTTTCTTTGATAGAACCTCTCAGGCGATGAAGCAAATCAGCATAGTAGGCACCGGCAATCGCCTTTTGGCTTTCTAAGAAATCAACAAGGATCACACCCTTTACGTCCCAGAATACAGTGGCCATAACTTTCTTCACTTGATCGTGAAGACTTTAAATTCAGTTGAATGGTGCCATTCCATGGATTGACATGTTGACTCGGTATCATGGTGGTAGACCCATGTTTCATTTCCCGTTAATAATCTTTTTGAATTTGAATGAAGCATCCAGTTGTGATGATCGACACTTCGGGACAGGTAATCTGCGTGTGTACTTCATACTAGATGGACGGTGTCAGTCAGTCACTGTCAGTGAGGCAACATCAAATAGTTTTGTTCTCTCCTCTTAGTGTTCCCCAAGGGTCAGTTCTGGGCCCCATTCATTTCACACAGTACACTAAAAGTTTGAGTCATATCACCTCTAAGCGACAACTAAGCAATCATTGCTACGCCGATGATACGCAACTGGTGAAGACGTTTATGCCATCTAAAACTGTTTACAACATTCGAAGATTGCACCAGAGCCATAAAGTCGTGGATGATTGAAAACAAACTAAGATTAAACAACAAGACAGAGACTTTTTTGATTGGTACCAGAACAAAGCTTGAGAAAGTGGGAGTTAACAACATACTAGTTTCACAAAAGAAGCTGCACACACTTTGACTAGATCTTTAGTCATATCACGGCTTGACTATTGCAATAGTCTCATGAGTAACACCACAATCTCTACAGTCCCCAACGTGTACAAAATACAGCCGCACTTATCGTCACGAAGACATCAAAATGGACTCCAGTGACACCTGCTCTGATGTCGGTGCACTGGTTACCACTCAAAGCCAGAATTGAATTAAAAATTCTAACCCTGGCCTACAAATGCTGCATGGAATCCTCCCCATTATACCTTGCCGAACTTCTGCCTAAATACTCTCCGTTCTCAGAAATACCACCTGTTACAAGTCCCGGAAGCCCGTCTGAAATCCTTTGGTCAGAGATCTTTCCAGTTCTGTGCTTTCTCGCTATGGGACAAACTACCATCTGATCTTAAGATGTCGGTTTCGCTTGCATCCTTAAAGGCTCATCTGAAAACATACCTTTTCAGACAACACTATCCAATCAAGCTCTACTCACCATTCATAAGCACTATTCGCTAAAACTATTTAGCGCCAGGAGCTTTAACTTGGCGAATGGAATCTGGCGCAGTATAAATGGACTTATAATAATTGTTTATTGTATTGTTGATTCTATATATATATATGACCAGAACGTATGAAGATTCCCTGATTCATACTGCCATTGCTACCTGTGACAGACGCCACCTTGGTTGTTGACATCGCCATGGCCGCCGAGTTGTTTGACAGACATGAATTGTCGGCTTTTCATAAAGGGTTAAACGTTTTGACATCGCAAAGGAGATCTTCAAAGGTTGATGATCTGTCTGAAAATTTTGCAAATCCAATTGCCGGACGCCTGTTTATTGTCCAACACACCATCCCAGCCTATTCTGGAAGCATATGTCAATATTTGTATGTCGACTACTTGCGGCCATACAGTTAAACGAATCTACAGAGTTTAACCTCCATTTTAGTTCATCTGTGGTGTCTTTGTTGAAGGTTAAATGGAGTCCCATGAGCTTCTAAATTCCAACAAGCAACAAGCTCAACATACAATGGCTTTCCTAGATTAACAGCCCATGCAACAGACAGCCATTTAACAACTTTTGCAAGGAATCTGGCGGTAATGCGTTCCCGATATACTGTTCGTCGAATATATGTTGTACTCGACGTATCTGAGCTCGTATTACAACTCTTTTGTTAGGCTTGATTGTGTTGACAGTATAACCGATATAATCCAACACATGAGGGGTTCTATGCAACTCACATTTCTTGTAGTTGATCTCCCTTCCAAAGTGCAACGTATCACGATAATCACAAATTAAGACACCAGAGGTCGTTCACATGAAATCGTTCACATAGACATCTAGTCTGAAACCAAGCGATCTGGGGTAACGTACAACTGGTCTTAGACGTTTATACTAATAAATAAGGACAACATAATAAAACCCGAATGGTAATGCTCACAATCTGTGGTGTACATGTTTCCTCTCAAAAACAAGATTTTTTCTTGAACATTCACAAACCTCCACGTTGTGAAAAAGATCCTTAATGTCTAAGTAAACTAAGAAGTCGTTTGTCTCTATCACTGTAGACACAGTTCTAATGTCCTCGTTTCTATATGAGTGTGTTGCACAATACCTATTTAGGTGGGCGGTTGATTAGCCTAGTGGTTAAAGCGTTCGCTGGTAACGCCGAAGACCCAGGTTCGATTTCCGACATGGGTACAATGTGTGAAGCCCATTTCTGGTGTCCCCCGCCGTGATATTGCTGGAATATTGCTAAAAGCGGCGTAAAACCATATCATTCACTCACCCACGGCATTGGACAAAATGTTAAAAATTTCAATGTTGATATTAAAATGAATCGAATTCACCCAGTGTAAAACTGATTAAAAGTAAACGTCAAAGCGTACCTTTAAGAAAATATTAACACGCTCCAAACTTGAGTCGTTTATTAAGTCTATAGAATTCAGTGTCTCAAAATGTAAACGGGAAATTGTGGGAATATAGAGTTAAAAATTCATGTATAAAGTTCAAAAACAGGAAACAACTATTTCATGTACGTTCTCACCTGGACTGCTCCGCAAAACATATTATTTATGTTGTAATATGCCAAAAAATACCCACAAATAAGGCGCATTCCCTTAAGCGCATTCATCGACAAATGCGTAGCAGGAAAGGAAATATAATTTAAAATAAAAGGAAAACAATTCGTGTCGTGTATTTTGTGAATTTCTTTATATATGTGCTATTGCACACAGGTGAATTTCACCCACTTTATAGCGTGCAGCAAATAAAAAAAATAGTTGATGCCAATGAAATGGAAAAAAAGCTGTGAATATTAGTTTTCTCCAATTGTTGGTCATTTTGTTTTGTTAATGATGTTGGCTGCAGATAGGTCTTCGTTTCAGAAGGTCGGCAGCTGTGGAATATTGAGTATGGTATACACAAGCCATTATCTTTAATAATAATCAAATGTGATGCGATCTATACAATAGGCACATAAAGTCTATGAAGTTTGAGTCGAAGCATCCACAGCTGGTCTTTAAGAATCTCTCAGCCTTTGAAACCAGCCATGACGTTGAGCAAATAGATGTGTTCATGAATACTTCTTATGGTCCGAAATCATTACGTATTTATGTTACTGTTGCCATCCATTTAAACGATTTTGCATTTACATCATAAATTTTTATCAAAATTCGTTAATTTGGGCCAGAAGGTACGGAAGCCTTTTAGGGCCATGTCCCAGATACAAAGTGGAATTTTCCAGATACTAAGAGGAATTTTCCAGATACTAAGTGGAAATTTCCAGATACTAAGTGGAAATTTCCAGTTAATAGGGATATGAATTTTTTTTTAACATGGCCCTAAAAGGCTTCCGTAAGAAGGAGATCATCCGTTTTAATATTTTAATTTAGAGTGGTTCCCTGCCAAGTTCCCCATAAACCATAAAATTGGGTGTTGAATTCCTCAGACCATTTACTATTTTTAAAAAGTTCAAATGCATTTTCTAAATTATCAAAACCTAATATTTCGGAACAGTAGAGAAGGATTCAATTTGGCATTACCATCTGACCAATGTCTTCAATAGACAATCTAATGGCAGCTGTTCACTCTCATTTTTCCAGGTGAGAATTACGAAGCCTGTGTATATATTTCTCTACGTCAACATCTGAAGCATGTACCATATATCGAAAGACGTTTCCAGGATTTGCATCATCATAAAAGTCATCATAGTGCTTCTTGTCTAACAGCTGCCACAGCCCATCCTGCTCCATCCACAGCATCAGAGGAGCGAGTCTGTTGATGTACTCCTTAACCTCTGTGAAACGGGAGTCGGGGACGCCGAAACATATCAGACCACCTGAAATATAGTATTAACACCATCCAATCTGTGGGTAGAATAGGTCTTCAGCAACCCATTCTTGCCGTAAAAGGTGACTATGCTTGTCGTAAAAAGCGACTAACGGGATCGGGTGGTCAGGCTCGATGACTTGGTTGATGCATGTCATCGATCCCAAATGCTTGGATCGATGCTCATGATGTCAATCACTGGATTGTCTGGTCCAGACTCGATTATTTACAGACCGCCGTCATATAGCTTGAACATTGCCGAGTGCGGCGTTAAACAACAAACAAACACACAAACAAGAGGATCCGTTCAGTTGTTGATTTATCAATATCTTAATAATAGCTGCCTTACTTAGCTCCTTCTCCTCTCCTCAGTGCTAGAACTGTAGGGTTCGTTCCCCGGCCGCGTCATACCAAAAGACGTTAAAAGATGGTACTTGTTGTTACCCTGTCTGGCGCTCGGCATGAAGGGACTAAAACAAGGACTGGTCGGCTCGGAGTCAGTATACTGTATCTGAGCGGGGTATTAATGTTAAACTGGGCATGGTATCTCAGAGTTCAAGCACTATGAATCGGCATTAGTCCGGACTAGTACAAGCAGCCACACAAACACACACACGTACATGCACGTCGCTATATAAGTGCAATAATCTTTGACCCGACGTTAAACCCCATTTCACCTCACCTCACCTCACCTCACCTCACCTCACCTCACCTACTAGAGCTGTACACACGACTCATTCAGTCGCTCCTTCAGTGCGGAGATTCAATAGCAAGTGTCGTTACCTGGCTTCACGAGACGCACCATCTCCAGGAGGGAAACACAAGGCAGGAAACCCGTATTGAAAGCAGCCGCGACCACCAAACAGCTGTAACTATCTGAGCAACGGAAGACGAATACTGAATATAGAATAAATGTACTAGACTGTACGGTAGGACTCCTGGCCCTGAAATACAATAAACCTCTATTAATTAATCTGTAGTCTGTTATAAATGAAAGAGTTAGCGTCCACTATATTTAGCTAAATCTAACGCCTGGTCTATTCAATTTATTGACAGTTGTTATTTTCCATATATTAAGCTTATACTAAACGATTTGCATAATCATGGGAAATAAAAGTCACTTCATCAAAGTGTGTGTTGAAAGAATACCTTTCTGATTGTCATGTCATACATTATGACTTAAGAATATACATTCCTTTTCTTCTGAGACAACATGCAGCCACATTCACATATGTTAGCAATATAAACTTGAAGAAATAAAGGTTTTGATGTTACTGAAGACCATTTCATTTATAAAAGACCATTTTAATGGAAATATCTTACGTCGTATTCCAACTTGTCCAATTACTAATGTTACAAAATGTAAAATAGTTATGTCATTCAGTAACCTGTCTGAACCATGCAAATACGTTAAGATGTATGTAAAGTAAGTATGTATATTCTCAATTCGAAATTGACCGCCTCCGTGGTCAAGTGGTAGAGCGTCCGCCCGGAGAGCGTCATACCAACAGACGTTAAAAGATGGTACTTGTTGTTACCCTGTCTGTCGCTCGGCATTAAGGACTGGTCAGCTCGGAGTCAGTATACTGTGTCTGAGTGGGGTATTCATGTTAAACTGCGGCATGGTATCTCAGTGAGCTAGCACTATAAATCGGCATCAGTCTGGACTAGTATAAGCAGCCACACAAACACACACGTCGCTAATATAAGTGCAATAATCTTGGACGCGACGTTAAACCCCATTTCACCTCTCCTCACCTCAATTCGAAATCAGAAACTTGTAACATGTGCTTATTCTTCACCAAATACCCGACACAACGTGTCTGTATGAAGAACCAAAACTGTGTGTTTCAATAGTTTATTTTTATAGCGATAAGTTGTAAAGCTTTACCTAAATATGGAATTGTAATTGAATTGATCTGCGGTCACGTGTATAGAATACCCGACACAACGTGTCTGTATGAAGAACCAAAACTGTGTGTTTCAATAGTTTATTTTTATAGCGATAAGTTGTAAAGCTTAACCTAAATATGGAATTGAAATTGAATTGATCTGCGGTCACGTGTATAGAGCGTCTACCCGGCGAGCGGAATGTCGACAAAAGGAAGTTAAATCAAAACCAGGTCCGCTCGTCGGAGTCATTGTCCTGTGTCGGTCTGGGGTATTCACGTTACTCTGGGGCACTGTATCTCAGTGGGCTAGCTTATCAATACCGACCAGACTAGTCAGGACAAGAATACGCAGCCACATGCACACACGACACAGGCACGTCGCTATGTAGGCCTAAGTGAAATAATTTTGAAAACGACATAAAACTCCATTTTGCTTCACCTCAAATAAAAATAGTTTACACCGTGTGTAGTAACGTCTGCATGTACTTGAAGATACCTAAATTGCGAGTGTACTTTTTGAAACTTTCCATGTCACCAAAGTGTTAAAAATAATAGACTTGTATCACTTGATTTACTGAAACACTGTTGTGCGCAAACAGTGAGATTTTCAACACTACAAGGTGTTGCCAAAATAGGAGAAAACCGCAAACTATTTTACTTTTAAGTAAAACCTGAAATCAAAACCTCGCAAATGGAGGAATAGTTTAAACCATATTCGATACTGGGTTTACAAGATGTAGTTTGAACCATTACAAATGATTGTCACAGCCTCAAACATGGCGGCCTGGTTTCCGTTCTTCACTGATTTGAAACCATTAATAAAAGCAACGAAACTCTGTTCATGTTTATGACAAACTGTGTTAAAAGCAGAGTCGAATGCACGATTCTGACCATGTCATGAGCAATTGTTTATGAATCACGATCCAAGAGTGATGATACCAGGTGTTCGCAAAAAGGTGTGTGTATCCATCCCCACCTGTGGCACCCATCACAAACACATGCAAAGGCAAGCCAATTGTTCACCTAAAACAAAACACAGTATGGTACGACTCAAAATATGGAGTTGCATCCGATATCATTCTTGTCACAGATGCGTCAAATTTGGAAATGTCCTCCACATGACTACCATAAAACGTTCAGAAGGTTTTACTGAGGCCTTGAATGTTGTAACCATGTCGTGAGCAATTGTTTATGAATCACGATCAAATAGTCATGATACCAGGTGTTCGTGAAAAGTGAGTGCATTCTACCTTACAGGTGTTACCCTCTACAAACACATGCAAAGGCAAGCCTATTGTTCACCTTAAAAAACAAAGGGACATATGGTTCAAGTCACACATATGTATCAGGCATAATTTTGTCACTGATTCGTCAAATTTGAAAATTAGAGTTTTTAGCCAATTTGAATCTTCAGGCATAGATAGATCTAAATATAAAACAGACAAGTGGTCCCACTCGTCTCCTTTATGTCCAGTCCAGGAGGGTAGATCAGGGGAAGGGAATTGGCTATTTGATGGTTATTGAATGATGTCACGTCATCGGCATACCTGAGGCCTAAGTAACACTTCTTGGCCAAATTACCTTGTTTTGACTTTGCCAATCCTATCCATGCGCATAACAATACTGGGGGTGGGAAAAGCAATATCATTCTCGCTCGTGTTTGCATTTCCAACAAATAATTCAGAGGTGTGCATTCGTCTTTACGTAAAATCGGCGTTAAACTCTACCAACCAACCAACCAACAAAACACGATGCTATCTCACAAAAAAGAGAAGTGATTATATCAACCAAAACTCTGAAATCCAAAATGACCTGTGTCCAGATTGTCTATGACGTGTCCATCCATGAACTCCAGGTAGTAATTTGTGTACACGTGTTTCTTCATTGCTTCCGTTTTCATTCCCGTCGAAGGATCAAGACCATCAGTTTTCCTGAAGTCTTTTTTCCACAGCTGCAAAAGAAACGTTTAGAGTTGATAACATAATATCTTCTTATAGCCAGTGACACAACGGACTCGATCGATCGTAGGGTGTTCTAGCGAGGTGGGGGATGAAAAATAACTTGGCCCCGGGTCATTTTTAATCCCTAAATTACCTTTCCACTTGAAAACCGAATTAGAATCAACAACTGTGACAATTAAACGTGCTACCATTTCTGACCTGTGTAGCTAGCAGCCCCGTGCCCGCGGCAACATCAAGGATTCTCACATCGGCTCTCCTCTCCGGAAAGAAGTCAGCTACCCCCTCCGCCACGTATATATGGTCACTGTAATTCCGGGATTGCCACGTCTGTATTAAAATGTATCTTGTTACATATGCTACTTCAATTTGTTATCATTTATTTTTTATTATTCAAGAATTTTGTCACTTAAAAATTTATAACAACATTTGGCTAATGAACATTTTTTATATTCAGTTACAATAACAAGAACTTATCCTTCTGATAACTCTCCACGGGAATTCCGAATTAGAGTAGATCCCCAGCATCCTATGCTGGTAGTAAGAAGTGACTAAATGGTTCCGGTAGTCAGGCTTGGTGGCTTGCGTGTCATCGTACCCCAGCGGCGTGGATTGTTGTTCACAACATTAGTCTCTGGCAGCCGTCCTATAGCTGCAATACTTCTGAGCGTGGTGTAAGATAAAAATCACACACACCCACACACGCTGTTTGAGACGTGGAATAAGTCAGCAGAGTCTTTGGCACGGGTTATGAAATTCTTGTCCAGGGGCAAGAATACCCTATTCTTAATCACGAGCATATTGTATCAATTACCTATATAATATTTACCCGAGTTGAAGGGTTTCCAAACACTATCATTTAATATGCAATATATTTTGATTGAAAATATATGCTTTTTAAACGTTTCGCACAAGTAAACACCAAAGGTTGGTTTTACTGCCTTGGCCGCTGTGTCGAAAAATAGCAACAGTTGCCGACGCAGTATACTCAGACTCAGATGTCACAAAAAACACAACCAAAGATTTGAACGTATCGAAAGGCAAATACCGTGAGAACGAAAGATCTCGCAGTTGTGTGTGGTATAGAATTTGCAGGTTCAAATCGCATTGTCGGTCATGTTTTGCTTCATCAAATAAAGTAAAAGAGAAAACAACAGAATATTCCTTAACAATTCAGTTAGTTAAAATACAGAGAAAGACACAAGGGTTATGCTATAATCCACCATTTCCTCCAAGGAACACGAATTGTTCTTCCGATGTTTGGTATTCCTTACATTGAATATTAGTAACGCTGGTGTGTTGTTTCGGAGATGCGGTTATTCGCTCCCTTACCTCGTCGTAAGAGTTGGCAACCTTGTTGAAGACATCAGCGACCTCAACTGAAGTCATGGTCTCACGCTTGTCAAAGTCACAGAATGCGATGCTGTTTGCTTCAGCCATTCCTCGGGTGTTAATAGGTGTAATGCTACGTTTAAAAAGAAAAAACATTTTAATTCCATTCCACCTTCAAGGTGAATAAAAGTGTTCAAGAACCACCGACCTTCTGCTCTCGGGCAGACGTTGTATCCACGTGACGGAGAAAAAAATACGTTAATATATTCACCACCAAAAGAAACGTGAACCATAGAAACATATAGATAAGTATGTACGTTAAAAAGAGATGTGTACCAATCAATGACCAAACGAACAATCAGTCAAGTGTTACTACAGGGTGTCTCTACTCTTATCACGATATGCTGCACGTGTCAACCAAACTGTACACGATAATCCTGCATGAGACAAATGGTGCATCTCGTGTCATGGATCTATGACGTCACATGTGATGTGTTCATGAGCATCGGTTAACACAACACACCAGTATGTTTGTGTGTGCATCGAACCAATCTAATATCTCTTGAAAATAAGTAAGCATTCATATATTAACCAAGTATGGTATCCATGTATTATCATATCAAATACGAAATAATCCGCTATTGGTGCAAAAATAACAGCACATTTTACCTAGATAATAATCCATCTCCAGTATCTGCCGAAACATATTCCAGAGGCCGTGAAAGGCAAAATAGTTATGGCAAGTATATGAATAGGGCCCGCAAGTGCCGCGAAGCACTCCTTCCCGACAAGCCTATACTCATTAGGCAAATATTGGAGGTTGAAATTTTGAAAACTCTGCGCCATGAATTTGTAAATGTGAAATGTAGTTTAGTTAATTAACGAGTTATGTGTTTGAAACGTAAAACTAAATGTGTATTATATTTGGTCATACGTGTATTTACTCTGTCACACAATTAAGTAATTTTCCAAAAAGAATTGTTAGTTGTAAGTAGAAATTTATTTTTTAAATATGTTTTATAAAGATTTGTTTGTTGTTTAACGCCACACTCGGCAAAATACGAGCTACGAGCTATATGACGACAACACAGTGATGGACATAATGAACATCGATCTGAGCAATGTCGACTTTTAAGGCAAGCATGGGTTGCTGAAGGCTTATTCTAACCCGGATCTTCACGGGTGTATTAATATGTGACAGGTCGAGTTCGTGAAACATTCGTTTCATGCATGTTATCCATGTTCCTATTAAATTTAAACCGAAATCATTAAAATCTAAACTTTAAATCATTTAAACCTAATATAATAAACTTAGATCACTTCAACTTTCCAATAGTCAAATTTCCCTTTATGTCGAGCAATGTCCCTGCAGTTCTAGCCCTTGGTGTCTACATTTCAGAACTTTTGATGAACAATCGATCATGCTACTTTCTACCAAGATTTCAAAGAGCGTCATGCGACTCGTGCTCAGAAGTTGTTTGAGCACGTTTACAACATTCAAGGCCTCAGTAAAACCTTCTGAACGTTTTATGGTAGATATGTGGAGGACCTTTCCAAATTTGACGCATCAGTGGCGAGAATGATTTTGGATGCAAACCCAAATTTTGATTCGTAGCATATGTGCTCGTGTGTTTTTTTAGGTGAACAATTGGCTTGCCTTTGCGTGTGTTTGTGACGGGTGCCACAGGTGGGGATGGATACACTCACCTTTTTGCGAACATCTATTTGATAGTGATTCAAAAATACATGCTAACGATATAATCGGAATCGTACAATAACCTTTTTTATGAATATGGAAACCGTTTTGTCGCTTATACTTCTGTGATAGAAAGATTGTCAAATCCCCATATTTCGCTACCATGCAGAAGAATTGGTACAACCGCAGTCTCAAAAAGGCACAGTTGACATCCAGTTAACAAATGTAGTTTCCTTCCTTGGCATAGATTATAGTTATTATTCTGTTATGCTTTGGTAGCTTGTTCTGATACGTTTTGCTTCGAACTTGTAAATTCGCGACGTTTATGCGGGTTGTGTATTTCAAGCACACAGAGGTAAAATGTACCATTCCGCAATTTAATACAGTTACCCCAACTCAGACACAGTATACGGACTCCGAGTCGACCAGGTCTTGTTTTATCCCCCTCAAGGGCTTATAAATTGAAAAACATGACTGCGATTTTGTTGTGAATATAACATTTTTTATACGATTGGTCAATTTCCGAGTGAGAAGAACTCCCAATGTTCGAAGAAAGTATTAATTTTTTTAATGTCCCAAGTAAAAAACCTGCAAAGCCGCTCCGTAATCGGGTTCCAAAAGAAACCTATTTAGGGTCGTGGCCTAAAGGCGACAACTGTTTCTATTGTCTGATATGTTTGACGCGTTCAGGCATCTTCAGTGTTGGTACTCAGGTCTCATAAGTAGTGGAGGGGCAGTCGGGTAGCCTAGTGGTTTAAGCGTTCGCTTGTCACGCCGAAGATCCGGGTTCGATTCCCGACATGGGTACAATGTGTGAAGCCCATTTCTGGTGTCCCCCGCCGTGATATCTCTGGAATATTGCAAAAAGCGACGTAAAACAATACTCACTCACTCATAAGTAGTGGACACTGTAAATAGAACGCTGAGTAGACAGGAAATAGGCGTAATGTATAACAAATTCCGAGGCAGAGGTAGGCAGAATGGGCGACGGCCCGATCGTCATGGTCGTTGAAATTGCGAATCACGACAAACACCGGGGGTTGAATTCTCCTGTCGTTTTTTATCGTCTGTTTTACGCACGTTTTTCAAAATTTAATTTTGGTCAAGCTTTGGTGATTAAATATTCCCTAAATTATCAAATTCTGCAAAGTTGCTATATTGACTTTCTTTCCCTTTAATAACTGTACAGAGTTGCGTCCCTTGGGCCAAAGCTTGCGAGAGAAAACACAAGAGCAGCATGGACCAACTGGAGTCATGACATGTAAAACTGAACAGGTTTTCATCACCTGTCTCGATGACTAAGTGGGAAAACAGTGGGTTACAAAACTAACCATGATATGCGAGTTTGAAGGTTCTATTCACGTCATGGCATTTTCGGGGCAGGGGTGGCCCAGTCGTCTAAGGAGGCGCGATTAGCTGTGCAGAGTTGCGCCCCTAGGTACGCCAGAGAACTATGATTGTGGGTTCGAATCCCGGTTCACCCTGATTATGTTTCTAGGTTTGTCAGCACCATACCCGTGCTCGTGGGTTTCACCAAAGTGGTAAACGTCTGAGACCTGCATCACTTCGGGCTTTCCTCCCACATTAAGCTGACACGCCGTGATATAACTTGAACACAACAGCAACCATATTTTAGTGTCTGTTGGTAAGACGCGGCTTGGTATTGAACCACCCGTCAGACGCTGGTTTTTTTACGGAGGCAGTATCCATCGGGGGGATTGAGCGTGGAGTTGGGGGTGGGGTGGCTAAAGGTAATATGTTTTTAATGTTCATCAAAACACAATAGCATCTCTTCAGAGACGTTATCGACACTTATGAATTGCCACGGGTCGGCCGTCCAGGTGTGACGTCCCACCTAATATGCAGCATCCGAGGTTCAGAAGAGAAAGCTGGTATTGTATGATACTGCTGTCATAGACATAGACATAGACATAGTTTATTCCATAACTTACCACTCACAGTGGTACATCGACATAAATGCATGGACGTCATTTGATAACAGAGGATACTCGCATGATTATGAGTATGAGCATACACTATATCTTATTAAGTATACAGGAGACAAATCTGATGAGGTTTCTTAGCACTGAGACTTTAGGAGTAGTAAATAGTTGTTAAAGTTTATGATAATTAGACTTGACATTATAGTACTTTTTAAGATAGCGCTGACGATCAGTTTTTATGTGTGGACACTCAAACAAGTAGTGAAACTCTATCAATCAATCTTTGTTTGGTACTCAAGAAGCCACAGGCCTTCAGTACATAATACAATTCAACATAATTAATCATTACAATAGCACATCAAATTGAAATAAATTATCTCCCACATATATACATCATGACAACCATAAATGTGCTCATTTTATTCTGGCATACATAGTATTTGATTAACAGTTAACAATTTCATTTCTATGGGCAAAATCATGGTAAATAAACATCGATAAATTCTTTACAATCTCTGTTCTCTCACGTTTTAATAAACTTATAAATTTACATATGTTTGGTTCACTGTATTAGTATTTTTGTAAATATGTTATTCTTAGTTCTAAATATAAAGGACATATGATAAGGAAGTGATACTCGTCTTCTATTTCATTGAAGTTACACATGTTACATTTTCTTTGTTCTCGTGGAGTATTTATATATCTGCCTGTTTCAATATGTAGATCATGCGACATGCAACGAAACCGTGCCAATGCTTTTTTATATTTTGGTATGGTTATATCAACGAGATAGCATTCTCTATAAATGTAAGATTTAAAATGTTTATAATAAAAGTGTGTGTTTTTTATAATGCTAATGAAACAATCCATGATTGTAAATAAATATCTTTTAGTCTTTGTTTCAGTGACTGGATAAACTCAGCAGTATTATTGACCCGTTGATCATACCAAACATTACCAAAGCCAGATTCAAATAAGAGTTCTCTAACACCGGTTGCCCAGTTTCTTTTACCATTTGAATCAAACAACAATAACATATTATAACACTCTTTTTGGAAATCTATACAAAGGCATATTTAAAATTCTTAACCAATATTTGATAGCTTTAATATATGCAAAAATATACAGTGGATAGCGACCACAATCACCATAAACCATAACCCCGGGTGTATTAACTTTTACACCTAAATATTTCTTACATGCATACAAGTGAATCTTTTCTATAGCATCTACTTTTGAGAGTCCCCAAATCTCTGCACCATACAATAAAATTGGACTTATTTTTACTTCAAAAATTTTGGAAAGTGTATTGTAATCAAAGTTTAGACCACATGCATTTCATTGTATACCAATGAATACCTATGAGCTTGTAAGGATGCTTGGCTTACATGATATGTCCATGAAAGACGGTTAGTAAAATACACTCCTAAATATTTATAAAAACTTGTTATCTCCAATTGGTTACCTTTATAGTACCATTTTTCATATTTTGATAAATTACAGCCGTTTTTAAATACAACATTTTTTGTTTTATTTTTATTTACATTCAATTTCCATTCATCACAATACTTTTCTAACTCATAAATTTGAGACTGTAGACCTTTAATAGTACTTGAAATTAGTGCAATATCGTCTGCAAACAAAAGTAAAAACAATTGTTTTTCTTCTGGGTGTAGTTGAATTCCATAGGAACAATTATTATGTATTTGCATTGCAAATTTATTGATGAAAAACGAAAACAGAAACGGGCTTAAGATACAACCCTATCGTACTTCTAAATGACTTGAAAATGTAGGAGAAATAACTTGGTTATTTCCAACACAGACTTTTATATTTTCATAAATGCTACATAACAATTTATTCATTTAAGAACTTAATCTATGAGTCTTAAAAAGATTCCAAAGTTTATTTCTTTGCACAGAGTCAAATGCTTTAGAAAAATCTACAAAAACTACATAAACCTTTCCACCCTTATTATTAAACAATGTAATATAAATATGTTGTCCACGGTACTATATCCTTCTCTGAATCCAGCTTGTGACTCATCAATTTTGTTCATTGTACTAGCCCAATACACTAATCTTTTATTAATAATAAAAGTAAATATCTTGCTAAAAATGCTCAAAAGAGTTATACCCCTATAATTATCAGTGTTGTTTATATCCCCGCTCTTATGGAAAGGTACAATTATTCCCACCAACCATGAATTCGGAAACGTTCCGATTTCTAAAATGACATTAAATATTAGTTCAAGATATGGTACTAACAGGTCTGCTGAATGTTTGAAAAATTCAGGCATTAAATTATCAATGCCAGATGATTTATTGCACTTAAGTTGTCGGATGCTTTCTAAAATTTCTTCTCTCGTAATTGGGGAATCAAGGATATCAGCTACAATTTCATCAGTTTCGTCGTTATTATCATCCTCATTTACATTATCATTACATTCTAAAAATGACGCTTTCTCATTCTGATGTGACATACCATACATATTTTTGAAATGACAATACCAGTCATCAATACTTATGTTATTCGTGGGTTTTTTGTTTTTTATTCATGCTTTTTAATTCTGACCAAAACAGTTTTTCTCAATTATTTATATTTTTCACTAACCTTTGTTTCCTCTCCATTAAATATTTATTTTGTTTATGTTTACAGATGGCAGTATATTTGTTTCTAGCGTCTTGATATTCTTCCAGGTTACTTTAAATTTTGCAATTTCGAAATCTATTTAAATTTTTACATTAAACCATGGATTTCTTTTCACCCTTTCTCTAACTCGACTTACTTTTCGTTTCATATCACTAGCGGCTACACATAGAGCATCTGCAATAGCATTAACACTTTTGTTTATATCAGAAAATACAAAATCGACACATTTATCTAGAAGCTTTTGGATATCGTCTGTAAGTAAATTCTCTCTGAATGTGTTTAACATATTATCACCCCAAACAAACTTATAGCTATTATTTGCGCTTGCGCTATTATTAGGTGAAGTTCGGGTTCTATTACAACTCCTTGGCTTAATGGGGCGGTCGGGTAGCCTAGTGGTTAAAGCGTTCGCTCGTCACGCCGAAAATCCGGGTTCGATTCCCGACATGGGTACAATGTGTGAAGCCCATTTCTGGTGTCCCCCGCCGTGATATTGCTGGAATATTGCTAAAAGCGGCGTAAAACCAAACTCACTCACTCACCTTGGCTTAATGCAGATGGGTAGGTGGTCAGATTCGGTTCTAGACTGAATTTCAAAATCAACTATATAATCAAATAAGCGAGGCGAAGCAATTACATAATCAATTACACTTGTACCTTTTGCTCCAATGTATGTAAAGTCTCCAATATTTGTGTCTTTTCCACATCTTCCATTTAAAAAATGAATATCTAAGACTGAGCAAAGATCTAGTAGACTTTTACCGAAGGTATTTATACACTTATCTAAAGAGAATCGCTCTTTGTTGAAAGAGTCAAACATAAAATCCCATGACGTATCTCCCTCGGTGTGTTCAATTATGTCGTCTGCGACATAGTCAGGTTTTATACCAGTTCTAGAATTAAAATCACCACCTAGTAACATATATTTACAATGACGTTTAGATCAAATATCACACAGTGTTTCTCGTAACAAATCAATACCATTTTAACAGTGTGTACGTCACCGACAGAAGATCCTATCAACCTAGGGTAGATCTATCCATAGTCCCTTCTCAACAGATAGAGAGTGATTGCTGGTTCTAAACTTAGTCAATGGTAACAAGTTTATATTATTTTAATAAATATAGGGTTCTAGGCCAAATTCTGGTTTGATACAAGAGTACAAGTGTCATCTAGGCAGCTCTGGAGGTCGTGCAGGGGTCTAACGTTTCATGGGCGCTAGTATTACACAATGCCGTCAGTGTGTTACCATAATATACGCACATTCATCGGGAACATGGACGCGGTTGAGGAGCTTTGTGGTGAAAGCGCAATGCCACACGCAATGTTCATCTCCCATCATGGTCGTAAATGAGTAGCCAATATCTGGTGTTTCCAGCTATGATAAGTATGGAATGTTTCCAAAAGCTACGAAAAGCCTTACTCCCTCGCAAAGTTAGCAATACAGACCTTCTCTTTTACCGTTCTACTCCGACCTTCTAGTCCACATTTGTTACTTGTTTTACAGAATATAGAATACACCGAGGGAAATGTGTTTCAATATACATCATTACATGGCTTTGAAAAGTAACAAATAAAAATTGCTACAGCCACTCAGAAAGAAAGAAACATACACATTTGTTTTGGAAGTTAGAAGCTTGTAATTTGTACATGGCCTACCTCATCTTGTTCCAACGCCGCCAGCGAATGATTACAGATTGATGAAACCCATGTTCACCGTGGCATAGTAAGGAGGCGCCCTGAATGCATTCAACCTGCCGACCTTAAATGCATGTGTTGCATATTTAGTGCGAGGCGGCACAGTTACAGTAGAGTTCACCGGCTTGTACAGTACTAGTTGACTTGACTTTACTTTGTGTTTTATTAGATGGAAGTGTGTAGGTTAAACCGTAAATCAGCAAGCTCCAGATGATGCAAAAGAGCTGGATTTTATTCTCGTGAATCAGAGGTAGTGACATTGAGAACATACACCTCTTATATGGAGCTGATGTTTGATAAGTCATTTTCCACATACTATATTAGTATGTGCATTGACCTTCTCTAATATATTTAGGGTACAATGTGTGAAGCCCATTTCTGGTGTCACCCGCCGTGATATTGCTGGAGTATTCCTAAAAGTGGAGTAAAACCATACTCACTCACACTAAAATATTTAGCTGGCTTTATAATAAAATGCTTAGGTTCATGCATTAGGTTTCTTGTGAATGATGAATAAAGAGTGAGTGAGAATGGTTTTACGCCGCTTTTAGCAATATTCCAGCAATATCACGGCGGGGGACACCAGAATGGGCTTCACACATTGTACCCATGTCGGGAATCGACCCCGGTCTTCGGTTATATTCCAATAATGCGAATAACATACATACATGATCAGGAATTCATAAACCAACAAGTGTTGACTTTAATATGATCCATTTACAAATCACATTTGAAATAACGACAAGCTTAGTTTATTTGGATTTATTTACCAACAGGTGGAGACCACAATATAATTCATGTATATATTTCATTCAAAGTCGTGATAAATTACATAAATTATATACATGTATTTGTATCTTGTGTACATTATGTAGTTCTTAATGTTTCTATCTTTATTTCACGTACTGAAGAGGCCACAGGCCTTTAGTACAATTTGAATATACAATTTTATACAATTTATGTACATATCTCACCAAATCACCTCACGTCATTCCACATTGCATCTCAACACAGTCACATAATTTCACACATACAATACAATACCATACCCTGTAATTTCATAATTTCTATTTTACCATATCACAACTTGTTATATCATACAACATATTCTATAACATCATATCATATTTTACCATTATTATAAGATCATACTATATAGTATTATTTCATATACCATTATCATATCATAACATACCATACATACCATCGTACCATATATCACACCTATATTATATCACATTTCAACATGTCATATCACACAACACATTAGCAATGTCATAGCTTGTCCCATCATATCTTATCATATCATACCATATAATGCGATGTCATTCCATGCCAATTTATATCATATCAATCAATCAATATTTATTCAACACTGGAAGACCGCAAGCCATATACTATGTACACTAAAAACAGTATTTACACAATTTCTATAATACACATAACATAACACATCATATCCCCTCATGTATCATATCATTACTTAATGTTATGTCTCGTACCCTCATTCTGACCATCAACCTGACACTGCTGATCATGCTTGATAACTGACCATTAAGGTATCTTTCGTAAATATTATGTATATACATTGACTATCTTTGTTATTTCGCTTCTTTATAAGCAGAGGTATTGAAATAAGCGCTTTCTTGTTTACGATCCCGATTTTCAGTTAAAACACAAAACGTTTAAACCATATGAGATACATTTATATTTGTTATACAGACCCCCTCCGTCGTCTAGTGGTAGAGCGTCCGCCCGGAGAGCGGAAGGTCCGGGGTTCGATCCCCGGCCGCGTCAAACCAAAAGACGTTAAAAGATGGTACTTGTTGTTACCCTGTCTGGCGCTCGGCATTTAGGGGCTAAATCAAGAACCGGTCGGCTCGGAGTCGGTATACTGTGTCTGAGTGGGGTATTCATGTTAAACTGCGGCATGGTATCTCAGTTGGCTAGCACTATAAATCGGCATCAGTCCGGACTAGTACAAGCAGCCACAAACACACCCACGTACATGCACATCGCTATATAAGTGCAATAACCTTGTACGCGACGTTAAACCCCATTTTCAAATCACCTGTTGCATCGGTTTGCACGACAGAAGCTGCATCTTCACCCTGTACGTTTGTATACCACATATTGTCGTGTTGTATAAAAGCTGTAACGCATTGGAATTTAAAACGTATTCATGTTTTTCAGCCTTCTTTTGGTTTAGTCCGTTTTGATATTGAAATGTTATATATTACAACAACATATTATAATACATGTTAAAATGAACGATACCACAACAGCTGAAGAAGTAAACTTCCCATTGGTTATTCAGAATAGGGTTATATATATGAAATGTCAACAACAAAACAGAATTAGCTGCACTTTTTATGCGATAATGAACCCATGACTGAAGGCATTTAGCACAGCAACATCATCAACATGAAGTGTGCACAAAAAAAGAAAACTAAGCAAGTCTTCGTTCTGCACCGCAGGTTATTATTGTGACGTCATATCGCTCATCGTGACGAAAATGAGGGCCAAAATTTACAGCTCTTTCTTGTCCAAAAAAAATTGAAATACATTCTCTTTATAGATTTCTGTCGTGGTCTCTGAACAAAATGCATTGCCACAAATCCTTTGATGCTTTGCAATTTGTAGTCTGTAATACTTGTACATATAAATATTCCAAAACTGCCTAGTGATAAGACCCGTGAAGATCGGGGTAGAATAGGTCTTCAGCAACCCATGCTTGCCGTAAAAGGCGACTTTGCTTGTCGTAAAAGGCGACTAACAGGATCGGGTGGTCAGGGGCGCTGACTTGATTGATGCATGTTATCGTATCCCAATTGCGTGGATCGATGCTCAAGATGTCAATCACTGGATTGTGTGGTCCAGACTTGATTATTTACAGACCGCCGTCATATAGCTGGAATATTGCTGAGTTCGGCGTTAAACAACAAACAAACAAACAAAGCCTATAGATGTAGCTATAACCGCGCTGAATTGAATGTCAAATGTAGTAACAGGTAACCTACAATGTAGGTAGCTGTAAATGAAACGCGAACTCGTTGGTGTTAGCAAATATATGAAACAGCATGGGTTGAGTCCATTGTTTCGAATGGATTGTCGATCTGAATTACGGAATCACCGAAAACAGTCTTAACCCTCTGGATGCCCCGTTTTTTTTTCTGACGCACATTTTCCTAAGATCAGAAAAGTGTGCGAGAATTGCGCTCACGCCGCACTGTATCTACCCCTGGCTATAAAATTACGCAGAGGTGGAGAATATTAAATTTCCTATTTGATGGTGTTAATTAAACTGCAAATATTAAACCGGTTTTAAAAAAGACACTTCTAAGTGTTGTCCGAGAATTTATTCTGCGTTGAAAAATAGTAAATCTCTCCGCTTTTTATCGTACACCGATAAAAGTACTGTGCGACGATTTCTTTTATTCAGAAGCTTTACGGAAACTGAGCGAACAAAATACTGCCTAATATCTGAACGAAATAACTACACATCAAATGGAGTTATATGCGTATGTATAACGACATACATTCAATGCCAAAAATAGCATGCCGTAAATGACGAAAACTGATTTTTCTCTACGACGTCAAAATGCGACAGAGGCTACAAATGTACAAAGAAAAGGGGGCATAACTCCGCTATGCATAGCACTATTTAATGGTAACTCAGGTCCTGCTACCGGGGAAGACTATCATGGGTGTGGGGGGGGGGGGGGGGGGGGGGGGGGGGAGAGTGTAGTCACCTGAAGCACTTGCGCAAGCAAGAACTGTTATCTGGCTCTTGTCTGAGGCCGAGAAGTTATATACTGTCTGGGATCCTGGTTCTCTACCCTACCACTCTTTGGACACATGGGGAAACCAGACTCATCTGCATTATACAGCCTTGATTGGTCATGTAAGATGTCTGAATCGGTTTTGTCAGCGATGTTGGTTGTGAAGGTATCAAACCAATCAGCATTTTTTGTGTGTGATATAATCTGTTTTAAAATCTGATTAAACTAGAGATTATAAACTAATTAAAATCAGATTATTAGAATCTTAAAAGTTGTGGGTGTTCTTATTGATATTGTAGGGTTTCGTTTAAAGAAAGCGCTAAACCAATCCCTACCAGGTCTGTCATCAGTAAAAGGATTCTCCCTGCCATCTAAAGTGATTATTTTCTGGAACAGTTCGTCCCTTGTACGGCCGTACCCTATACTCGACATGTGTATGGCCCAATCTGAAAGATGTCTTTCTTCGTCCTGTGATACAATTGGTGAAGGACCTTTGCGGTAAACAAGAGGTTCTTTATTGGAGAGTTTGTCATGAAGAGTACTTTTGGGTATACCGAACGCGACGGCAGCTTTGCTCACAGCATTCATAGCCCGCTTTAAGTTTTCATATGAATAGGCAGGCTTTCCTCCTCGAACGCTCATTTTAGCAAATTTCCGCAGACGGTACTACAATATAATTAGAACTAGTCAATGGAACTGTCATATCCATATACTGAAGAATATCGGATATGTTACTGATACTTACTATTTTACATTATCGGATAAGAATGAATGAGGGTCCTGATGGGCGTCTCTGCCGACTAAACGTTCAGTTTCATCGCAGAAGTAAAATATGATTGATAAACGACACTGAGATAACGTCTTTTTTATGAGATTGACAGTTACTGAATATTTACACTAAAACCATGCAACTGACATACCGTACTAACCCCCTGAATAACACCCCCAAAGACAAAGTCGCGTGCACCCTTCCACCCCATCCCCAATCAGAACCCTCTTAAAATATGTCACTCACGATCGAAAAACACCTATTTTTTTCATTTTGAATTTCCTTAATAGTTTTTTCATTTATTTTTATTTTAAATTATATTAATATGTATTTCCAAATTTTATTTGTCAACTGTCCGAGGCCTGCCTTCCCACGTAATTTCTCCGAGGTAGGTTATTTTAAGAATTTTCGCGCCAAACGTGGTCGATTCACAAGAAGCCGTCAAAAAAAGACCACTCACCAATTCTTCTTTTTTTTCAAATTCCCGGAGTAAGGAAATGGGAAGAGGCTACTGGAAGTTTAATACTTGACTTTTAAGAAACAATGAATATATTGAAATAGTAGAAGACACAATATAAGATTATATCAGTAAAAAACTGATGAACCAATAAATTTTTATGATAATATTAAATTCAAAATATCTGATGCCCTTTTTCTGGAAACTTTTCTGATGAAACTTCGAGGTAAAACAATTTCATTTGCTTTTTTCTGAAAACAGACAGACAAAAAGACGACCAATTATCAAATAAGACTTCTTGTTGGGAAGAAAAAGTTAGAAATGGCTTCCTAAAGAATAATGAATCTCTACTTTCAGAGTTATAAACATGTACGTTGCAGCTTGAACACATTCATTAAATAGAAGTTAGAGGAATTCAAGTAAAAAACAGGATAAGATGGTATGAGGAAGAGGAAAAAACAACCAACTATTTTTGTCTGGAAAAGGACTTCTTTTATTAATCGACTTCGAAAAGCATTTGACACTGTTTCAAAAACATTTATATTGCAAGTATTAGAATACAATTGGCGTTGAGCACAATTTGATAAAATGGATAATTAATTAAGGAACAAAACATCTGTAATATAAAAAAATGACATCTCTCAACATTTTTAACATTAGAACGGGGATGCAGGCAGGGAGACCCAGTATCACCATATCTATTCTTTTAGTTGCTGAAATACTAGGATGCATGATTGGAGTGTTCACCCACATGGTTTATTGCACTTTATGATGTAGAACACAAACTCTTGCAATATGCGGATGACACCCAACAGTTTTTTGATGGATCAGAAGACAATCGCTATGTTGCTATTGAAACAATGAAACATTTCGACAAAATGTCTCGTTTGGGAAATAAATTTAGACGAAACTAAAGCTATCGGGATAGGTGCAATGACAGGAAGTAATGTTAAGTTGTGTCAGGAGATAAAACTTGACTGGCACACAGGGAAGTTTGAAATATTAGTTATAAATCTTAATTTTAATATACACAAGGAAAAGAATAGACAATATAAACAGTATTTTATCAAACAGGCATAAACGAATTTTGACCCTCATTGGGAACATCACTGTTATAAAAACCTTGTACCTTGAATGTGAACTCGACTCTCGTACATATTTTCTCTGCACTCCCAAATACTCCAAGACTTTCCTTAGACCAAATGAACACAACGTCTTCAACGTTTCTATGGAATGATAAAAGAGATGAGCTTAAAAGAATTACCATCATTAGAAGATATTATGAGGGGTACTTGGAATGAGAGAACTGGAATCTTTCATTGATGGATTGAAGCTATTTAGCCTTAAAAGATAGTTACAGAGTAACAGACACATTCAGAATTTGCCAGTTCGAGACATTATTTTGCTTGGGGCTAATAACTGAGTGAGTGAGTATGGTTTTACGCCGCTTTTAGCAATATTCCAGCAATATCACGGCGGGGGACACCAGAAATGGGCTTCACACATTGTACCCATGTCGGGAATCGAACCCGGGTCTTCGGCGTGACGAGCGAACGCTTTAACCACTAGGCTACCCGACCGCCCCTTGGGGCTAATATAACAAACTACACAGGCCAAGGTCATCCTTTCTGGAAAGTTTCTCTCTGCATAGGGGTAAATACTTTACGAAACACAATCACAACCAAAAGAACAGATAATAGTAGAACCATCGTGGTAAATCATGATTATAAAAACATCATACATAAATAAAATTGGTTTAATCAAGGTATTCATTTGTTAAGTGATATTTGTCATAACAATTGTTTTTCTTTCTTTTGAACAACTTAAAGGAAGATTAAGCGTTAAAAAAGAATACTAGATTATAAACATTTTAAATAACATACAGAGACAATGGAGAGAAACACTTAAAGATCAATATTATTGTGGATGCAAGAACACAAAACTAATAGTCGCATCAACAGGGTTTATTGCGTGACGTTTGACAGTTTACAGTTTATACTTGGAGCCATGGCTTTAGGACGAATGGTGACGAGTCGGTAACGAGTTGAAGCGTCGATGAGTTGAACAGTTGATGAGGTTCAGGAAACTACAATAAACAACAGCCTTCTGTAAATTCAGAAAATATTTACCAGTTTTCCTAGTATTTAGCACATTCAAAATTGCATCAAAATGAAGCAATAAATACATTGACTACAATGAAATTATGCAAAATTACCAAGCACACATTTGCAAATATAATGTAACAGTTGTGTGAAATATCTAAACAATTTTGCACTAAATTAATATTTTGGCATATATACAATTTCAGGATGTTCAGAAATAAACATAAAACCTAGCAATGAAAGGCAAAGGCACTCACATGTGTCTTTACATAGTTCAAATATAGCAGGCAGTAAGGTGAGAACCTGGCAGCATGGAGGTCCAATACACACTGGTGAGCATGTGCTTCGAAATGCATGAGCTTTGAAGAGGTCGTGACGTGACCTGTGAGCTTTGACATTGCACATGGAGGTTAAGGTCACGGGGTAGTGGAAAGTTACTGAGAACATGTAAACAATGTATGCACGTATCTCAGAATTGATAGTTACGTGGAAATTGAACTTTAGAACATTAGTGTAATGATAAAGTGTCTTAATCATTGGACCACCATGGATAATAAGTTAAATCAATTGTTTTAGTTTTAACTAGATTTCATGTCATTTCATTCCTAACAGTTCATACTTTGAAGCATTAGAAAATCTTGCATCTACGTATACAATTATATATATATATATACAACAAAAGTATCAACATGGTTTATTTTAATCTACTTTCTAGTACAAAAGAAATTCGAATGTTTTTACGATATATTCATCATTTCAAACAAATTTGATAAAAGTTAGAAATTGGAAAATATATTTTCTAAAAAATACAATGGAATAAAGTATTTATCCAATTTAGAAAATCGATTATAGACGTGAAATTGTAAGAGTTCTAGTATAAATTCATATGTAAAATTGTTTACACAAAAAAAGAATTACTTAAGATGATACTGACTGATAATGATATATGCTCCACTTGCAGCTGTACTAGCGAAGATCTTTTTCATATTTATTGTGACTGTGAATGTGTTCTTGCCTTTAGGATGTAAGTTCAGTCATATATACATTTTGGCTTGATACTGATAACACTGTTCAGAAAACCCATTCTCCCAGCATGTAAAAGATTTATAAATGTCTCAAGCATCAAGCAGGAAATGTTATCCTTTAAGACCTTTTCAAAGGTTGTCACGGACATTTGTAAAACAGAAAAAAAATATATTACTTATAACCAGAACAATATTTATTTTACATTAAATGGAATTGTTTGATGAACATTTAAAATTCATATGTGCATTGTGAATATTTAGATCCTACTCATCGTTTATTACTGTATTTAACAACTATGTTTGTAACCAAAGCAAACAATTTTTGTCCAAATTTGAGTCTGCTTTTATGCTTTCAAGACACCACATGGCACCACTGATCGACTGAAGCACTAAAATATAATGTAATTATAGTTCGGAAGCTTATACATATACACTTGTATTCACCTATCCCCTGTTTAAGAACAATGCTTCCCACCATGTACAATATATTTAATATCGCATGCTGTTATACCAATACCTTCCTCAATACATTCTCCGTATACTATGAAAATTGAAAAAAAATCTGTTTTGAAAAAAAATATAAATCTTTTTGTGTGTTTAATATAACAATGAGTAGATGTTAAAATTGTATTTAACCTTTGCGGTTTCTGAATTATTGCCTTAGAGTTAATTATGGGACAAATCGGGTGCATACTTTTAATACTATAAACAAAGACAGGTGTATGATATAAATTCCAGTTATTGAATAAATGAAGCTATTTGGACCAAAACGGTCCATCAGTAAGCCGGTTATTAAGGGTAGAAACTGTAAGCCTGAATTTGCACCTAGGGATAGCAAAGCAATATTTTTAGATGATAGACATACATACTCTCTAGTCCATGTAAATAGACTGCTAAAGTGGGGACCTGAGAAAAAGCCAAGAAGGATCATGCTGATCCAAAGGGAAACAAGCCCATTGTACAGACTTAGGAACAGCATTACAACGCCTGCTGTCATTCCTACAAAAGAGACTGACAAAATTGGAAATGTCCGTACCCTGTCTATAAAAAAATAAGGCACAATCCTTCCTAAACTATAGAAGATCCAGAAGACTGAGGTCATATTTGAGGTGGTGTTTAGATCGACTTTAAGAGCACATTCAGTTCCAAATGTAGCTAGTAGGTTGCTGATACAACCAACTATGGCCATTGAAAACAAACTGAAGAGACACATAAGGTTGACGAACATGTGCTGGATGCAGCTTTGTGATGTATCTGTGCTTTTATCTATTGATGTGTAGGGGTTTGTAGGATGATCTTGACTGTTCTTTCCTCGTCTGTAACATATAATCAGTCCTACAGTCACTGGTATTGCAATACACCCAAACAGTATGAATGGAAAGTCAAGAAATGTTGAAAAGTTATCACACCAAGACGAATTGTTGGCTTCCGCTTCCGTCAAAAACAAATTAACACTGTCAAACGTAGCATTTAACAGCGATTCGTTAAGTGGGTTATAAAACGTCACGTTCGTGTAAATGGCATTGTCCAACATGGTCTCGCCAGTTAGCATTGCCATTGATCTGTCAGGTGAAACCGTTATCTCAGAACTATTAAATGTGACGTTATTGTCACCAAATTGTTGTTTAGGGTTATCGTTAGGTGTGCCTTGCATCATGATAGTAAATAGTCCATCACTAAGGAACGGCTTCTCCAGAAGTGGACTTAGTGTAGCTCCAATCGCAACTCCACTCTGAATTAGATGGATTGTCTCCGCCCTTGTAGGCCAGAGGAGATTTGTCGTATACAAAGATCCTGTTGAAAAAAAGAATTAATATAATTACGCTTTATTATGTATTTTGTATTTCATTTGGTTATTTACCATGCAATATCTCAAATAGTAGAATACTCACTCAATCATTACAGAAACATTACTAAAGAAGGGTTGACATCATTCTTGACTGTGAAAAAACATGTATAAAACATGTAAAAGCTCACCGACAGCAGAGAGACCATTGGTTGTACCATATATGAAGACCACAGGTCCAGCAAGAGCTAAACCACCAGTGTATGGAAACAAGAACATGGCCAGACCACGTGTGATGGTGATGATCGCAAGAACTATAAACGCGGGAAGTTTTTCCATCAGAAGACTGGATACGACAATGGCTGCTAGTGTCCCCACGCCGGCGATCAGGAAGAGAAAGGATATGGTGTGAAGGCTGACGTTCCACAAACACATGAGGTCTGGCAGAACTGGCCCGATACCAGCCAGAGATATGCCCTATGGGAGTAAACCAGTATGAAGATGCAATAATTATGTCCTCTTTCGTAAGAAAAGGGAATGGAATATTGATGTATAATATCAAAGTGGTTGTGAAATACATTGTTCGAGGATGAATACTATCGACAGTGGTTGTGATGGATATTGTATATGGATGTATACTATCCACAGTGGACCATTAGGACATTGTATATGGATGTATATTATCCACAGTGGTTGTGACGGACATTGTATATGGATGTATATTATCCACAGTGGATCATTAGGACATTGTATATGGTCGATTACTACCATATTATGATATCAATGTGTGAAAACGGACCTGCACCTGTTGAATTGTGATCCATTATTTGTCGTTTTCACTCATTTCAAGCATATCTTGTATGTCAAATCGTCCATGTTCACAGTAGAAGAATCAAATGTTGGAGGGAGATGTGGACGAAATGTAGTTCTGGCGTTATCTCGAGTGCATTGATAACATAATCATTGTATTTCTCAACTGCATACACAATAAATGCTAAGCATGTTATATGGATCTGTAATATATTCACAGAGGTAGCGTCGAGCATTGTGTGTGGATATATGTTAGTCATAATGGTCTTTTTGTATAAGGATGTATACTTCCTACTGTGGTTGTGGGGGACATTGTTTATGGATGTATACTTCCCACTGTGGTTGTGGAGTACATTGTATATGGATGTATACTTCCTACTGTGGTTGTGAAGGACATTGTATATGGATGTATACTTCTCCCTGTAGTTGTGAAGGACATTGTATATGGATGTATACTTCCTACTGTGGTTGTGGAGTACATTGTATATGGATGTATACTTCCTACTGTGGTTGTGAAGGACATTGTATATGGATGTATACTTCCCCCTGTAGTTGTGAAGGACATTGTATATGGATGTATACTTCCCACTGTGGATGTGGAGTACTTTGTATATGGATGTATACTTCCCACTGTGGTTATGAAGGACATTGTATATGGATGTATACTTCCTACTGTGGATGTGGAGTACTTTGTATATGGATGTATACTTCCTACTGTGGTTGTGAAGGACATTGTTTATGGATGTATACTTCCCACTGTGGTTGTGGAGTACTTTGTTTATGGATGTATACTTCCCACTGTAGTTGTGAAGGACATTGTATATGGATGTATACTTCCCACTGTGGTTATGAAGGACATTGTTTATGGATGTATACTTCCCACTGTGGTTGTGAAGGACATTGTTTATGGATGTATACTTCCCACTGTGGATGTGAAGGACATTGTTTATGGATGTATACTTCCCACTGTGGATGAGAAGGACATTGTATATGGATGTATACTTCCCACTGTGGTTGTGAAGGACATTGTATATGGATGTATACTTCCCACTGTGGTTGTGAAGGACATTGTTTATGGATGTATACTTCCCACTGTGGATGTGAAGGACATTGTTTATGGATGTATACTTCCCACTGTGGATGAGAAGGACATTGTATATGGATGTATACTTCCCACTGTGGTTGTGAAGGACATTGTTTATGGATGTATACTTCCCCCTGTAATTGTGAAGGACATTGTATGTAGATGTATACTTCCTACTGTGGTTGTGAAGGACATTGTATATGGATGTATACTTCCTACTGTGGTTGTGAAGGACATTGTATATGGATGTATACTTCCCACTGTGGTTTTGAAGGACATTGTATATGGATGTATACTTCCCACTGTGGTTGTGAAGGACTTGTATATGGATATATAATATATTCTCAGTGGCTGTGTACAATGGACAGTGCTATTGCCGAGATTACATATGCTCATTGGAAGGATTTTATTTTACATTTGTTAACGCATACCGATGTGTAAATCACATGTTTTTAACAGAATAAGTATCAGAGTTTACGATACTGCACATTACTTTTTAACCTATGATCTCCTAACAAATACTAGATAGATCCTGTTCCAGTAATCAAAACACGTTCTAATCATTCAAATACATACAGTCTTCAAGAAACGCACAGGTAGTATGTAGTTCATTGGACCTGACTACACAAAATATCCGATATATAAATTGGATATATGTTATTGGAAAATGTTGATAGCCTGGTATTCGACAAACGGTGCGTCAAAACGGAGCCATCGGTTCGCAATGTCTGAAACGGCATTGTTTTCACATTTGTCCAAAAATGTCATGGAGGAAATCAGTAAAGCAACATGCACGTGCATGTTATGGCATTCGTAACTCGTGGTAGTGACTATAAAAAGGAAAGCATAAGCCAATAATTTGTCATTCAATTGTCAACATTTTTCAAGTTCGAAAATGCCATGACTCAGCACTGCCGATCGGAACATCGCCATAGGACGTATCACGTCCACCACAGCACCATTTTGCCGCCTTTGTGACCGATACACACAGTTCAATTCCACTGCAGACCGTCCGAGAACCGGCCGATCAAGAGTTACCATCCCTGCACAGAATCGCTACATTGGACTGTTCCACTTACGCCATCCTAATGCCACAGCTAAGGAGACAGCCGAACGCGTCCCTGGTTTGAGGAGGATATCGGACCAGACTGTCAGGAACCACCTTCGCGAGGCTGGAATCGATTTGAAAGACCAGTTATCGTCCCGATTTTTCGACAGATCCATCGACAGCGACGCCTACCTTGGTGCCATACCTTACAGCCATGGAATTTGAGAAACTGGAGACGAGTGTGGTTTAGCATTGAAACAAGATTTCTTCTTCAACGGCGAGATGGAAGACAACGTGTTTATCGTCGTCGAAATGAGCGTTTTGCCCCACATTGTGTACGTGAATTCGAAACTTTCGTTGGCGGTAGTGTCATGGTGTGGGCTGGCATATATCCTACACCACGAGAACTGACTTGGTTGTGGTTCAGGGGAATTTGACAGCAAATCGCTACATGAATCAAATTCTTCAAACTCACCTTCTTTCAATCACTGACCGCTGTTCCAACGCTCCACCGAACACACCTCGTGTCACGGTAGACTACCTTCATAATGCCAACATCAAAGTCTTGCCCTGGCCGTCTCCAGATCTCCAGATCTCAACCCAATCCAACACCTCTGGGATGAACCCGATCGACGTGTACGTCAACGACAGAACACGCCGCAGACATTCCCACAACTGGCCAAAGCGTTACAAGTAGAATGGCGCAGAATTCCACATGACAGAATTCGAACACTAATCCAGGCAGTGTTGAGGAGATGCAGAGCCGTGATTGCTGCCCGGGGCGGTCACGCGAGATGCTGAGTTCAGCGCAACCTTGTGGCCTTATGTGACATGACAACAGTTTTCAATGCCTTTGTACATCGACATTATGTGACTATCGAGCTCCAAAATTTCATATTTGTATCTATGATATTAAATTAAATATATCGACTTTATTAGGGACAATAAATTCACGTAAAATCTACCTGGGCGTTTCCTTTTTAGAAGAGTGTATACTGTATACGCGTCACGTTCTCTCTTTGACATATTGAATTAATAGCTGACTACAACAAATGACAACTTTATGTAAGCTTACGAAAAAATTAAAATAAACGAATTTCCAAACGAACACCACATACATCATAGCATATTACATGTCTCTTATTCAAATGTGTGTAGTATATAACAACCATTACAAATAATTATGACATGTTTTATATTTGTATTGTTTCGTATGGTACAAAATGATGCATATTTATTTCTTAGGACTGATTGAGTGATTATTGTTTAACGACATATTAACAATCGTCTAGCTCTGCGCGGCGATTGTTCCCTTGGATAATGGCTCACATGTAACAGAGTGAAGTGTCTTGCAAATTGTTCTCCTTATTGGTGAACACACAGCTCGTCACGCCGAAGACCCAGGTTCGATTCCCGACATGGGTACAATGAGTGAAGCCAATTTCTGGTGTCCCCCGCCGTGATATTGCTGGAATATTGCTAAAAGCGGCGTAAAACCATATTCACTCACTCACTCCTCAGATTTACAAGGCGTTAGTGAGGGCATATGAGTCTGGGTGGCAAAGGTATCGGTAAATGTGAACATGAAGTAACGTGAACCCAATATTTTAAATGTTGAAAACATATGATGATCTTGGTATAGTATAATATGGGCATATAGAAATAGTCAAATTGTTTATGGAGGTATTCAATGAATAGTGGTTGTGAATGGCATTGCATATGGACGCATACTATTCACAGTTGTTGTGTAGGAACAAAATTTCGAAGTTTGTTGACAATAGTGGTCCAAACGGTCTTTTTATATACGCATACTTACCACAGTGAGTGTGAAACAGAACAGGACAAGCATTTCGAAAAATTTCCTGTCTTCCATGTTTGTCGTGTGCTTTTGTTTCTGAAAACATAAACACAAAACATATAACTATTAAATGATAACTTTAAGCAGTGCTAGGAGAGGCAACATATAGAACATGTGTGAGGCCTTACCATGAATAGTGTGAAGATGGAACATAGCGATGCCTTAACAATACACTAGTAAATAATTGGTGAGCGAGTAAACTATGGTTTTACGCCGCTTTTAGCAATATTCCAGCAATATCATGGCGGGGTTACCAGAAATGAGCTTCACACAATGTACCCATGTCGGGATTCGAACCCGGGTCTTCAGCGTGACGAGCGAACGCTTTAACCACTAGGCTACCCGACCGCACAACAATATATATAAAAGCGACAAAGCCCTTTCCATAGTCATAAGAAAACTCTGCTTAAAGCAGAGACAATTGTACTATACCAACAATATTTTGATTAATGTTTATGAATAACTATCAAATAGTGTTTGCGAAAGGGCGAGCGTGTCATGCCTCATTGGTGGCATTTGTGACAAACACACGCAAAGGCAAATCAATTGTTCACCTAAAAAACACGGGAACATTGGTACAAGTCAAAATAGGGAATTGCATCGGACAACAGTTTTGCCACAGTTGCCTTAAATTAGGAAATGTCCTCATGCCTGCCATGAAACTGTTTCAAAGCTGCACTGGGGCCTTCTAGTGTTTTGGGGAGCATACATTAATTGTGATATGAAACAAGACTGATTTGTCTTAACTTATCTGTCTACGGTTACATACCAGTGAGGACAGGGCGGATAACAGTGGAGACCCATGATGTAATGTGGACAAACGTAACGCGTACGGTTCATGGCCGAAGTGTCGAACATCTTTTATGTCGTAGGATTTGGTTTGTTTGTTTGCTGTTTAACGCCGCACTCAGCAATATTCAAGCTATATGACGGCGGTCTGTAAATAATCGAGTCTGGACCAGACAATCCAGTGATTGATATCATGAGCATCGATCCACGCAACTTTCGAAACTGTGCAATACATTAACAAACCATTTTGCGGTACGAAATTAACATGTTCTCGTCAGAATTTCTCTTCAAAATAAACAGTTTTAATAATTATATGTGTGTGTGTGTGTGTGTGTGTGTGTGTGTGAGAGAGAGAGAGAGAGAGAGAGAGAGAGAGAGAGAGAGAGAGAGACTGCTGGTAATAGTCCGAACTAGTCCGCAGTTAAACATAAATACCCCGATCAGACTTAGTATACTGACTCCGAGCCGACCAGTCTTTCTTTTAGCCCCTTAATGCCGAGCGTCAGGTAGGGTAACAACAAATATCATCTTTTAACGTCTTTTGGTATGAGGCGGCCGGGGATCGAATACCAGACCTTCCGTTCTCCGGGCGGACGCTCTACCACTAGACCACGGATGCGGTCTGAATGTGAGTTGATCCAGTGTATACTATAAATGTCAGATTGGGTTTAAATCTGGAGACATGGGGGACCATGGCAGGACCTGTATGTTGTGATTCCTGAAAAAGACTGTTGTCAGTCTTGCGGTGTGAAGTCGGGGTTGTCTTGTTGGAAAGTGACGTTCGCTTGTTGCATACTGGGACGGACATGTGTCCATGTAACGTTTTACCGTTAAATTCTCCAGAATTGCACCAAGTCTGTTCTATCAGTGTAGGAGATTCCCGCCCACATCATCACTCTACCACTACCAAATCTGTTCACCTATATGCAGTTTCGTGCATAACGTTTCACTGTAAACACTATTCGCACGGCGAAGAATAAACGCCGCTCTGCTGTCCGAGGTCACGTGTTTCATGACTTTCACAATGTTGTGTTTGGGATCTTGATTTTTTTCCGGTAATGTTCTTGCGAAATAAATCACATAGTTTCATTGCCACACATTTGTGTATTTCCGTCTAGTTTCACATCAAAACAAAATATATATTCCCTACTTTTTTGTATAGTATATATAAAGCAAGTAAACATTAGAAAATAAATGTTCAAAGTAGAAACATAATTTTAATAAATAGGAAAATATGATGATAAAAAGATAAACATTGATGTGTTATCAATGCAGACAAGATTACCTGGAGATTTTAATTTAGATTCAGTAGTACCATACATGTTTATATCAATTCTTCTGTGACATGATATATATACAATTATAATGCAAATGGGTTATCGCCAATTTCACAATCCGGCGTTTGATCACGTGATGCAGATACAGTTTATTCTACATAATTCAAACACTGCGTTTTAACTATTCACCTTTCTGTAAATATGCGACCCGTGAAGATTCCGGGGTCGAATAGGTCTTCAGCAACCCATGCTTGCCGTAAAAGGTGACTATGCTTGTCGTAAAAGGCGACTAACGGGATCGGGTGGTCAGGCTCGCTGACTCTGTTGATGCATGTCATCGATCCCAATTGCGTGGATCGATGCTCGTGATATCAATCACTGGATTGTCTGGTCCAGACTCGATTATTTACAGACCGCCGTCATATAGCTGGAATATTGCTGCGTGCGGCGTAAAACAACAAACCAACAAACCAAAATTCTGTAAGTATACTGCAGTTGAGGAATAACAGTGTTACGAATTTAAACACGAAGTTTTCATAGGAGTAAAGCTCATATTTAACCGAGGAACACAAGCGTTTTTTCAGGGACAAATACATACTTATATTGTTAAGCAAGATAACGTGGCGGGGGGAGGGATGGGTCAGTACATGTTGTTTATTGTAGTTTGCGTTGATATTATTTTATGATATACAGGGGGTGCGATTGTATTCTACTCTATCTTCCTTCAAATCACTGTTGTCTGAAGACAGGGAAGGGTCGTTAAACAGGAAACGAAATGATGAACTTTGACATGTAACATGTTTGTTTGTTTGTTGATTAACGCTGCAATATTCCAGCTATATGACGGCGGTCTGTATATAATCGACTCTCGACCACACAATCCACTGATTGACATTATGAGCATAGATCCACGCAATTGGGATCGATGACATGCATCAATCAAGTCAGCCAGCCTGACCACCCGATCCCGTTAGTCGCCTTTTACGACAAGCATAGTCGCCTTTTACGGCAAGCATGGGTTACTGAAGACCTATTCTACCCCCGAAAGACAAAGGACAGCATTAGGTTTAGTATCTAAACATATTTTAAAGTGTTAAGACATGATATTAATGTTCCTGTCAGATCAAAGCAAGCTGTGGAGACATCGTGTAACTGATGTTATGCTTCACCTGTGTTATGGACCGGAACAAAGGGTGTTTTCAAGCAAACGGGTCTGACTGGCAGAGAATTGGAACAAGGCAACTAGGCTGACCAGGGTATGTTCCAAAAACAAAAGGCCGATTCAGAGGGTGTCAAGTTCCAAGCATATACAGTTGGGCTGACGATGTAACCATGGGTTGTTCACAAGGCGACGGAATAACCAGAGACAATCTGTTAGCAAAGCTGCAGGTCCGACAAGGAGATCGTGCAGGATGCAGTCTCAGTTTATATCATGCACCTAACGTTGAATAAATTAGCCACCCTATGCCAAAAGCATAGTCGCCTTTTTCGGAAAGCGTGGGTTGCTGAAGACCTGTTCTACACCGGATCTTCACGGGTCTCAAAACTAAGTGTAATACCAGCGCACCACTGCTTAGTATATGAAACAATTGTAATATAGGTTAAAAGAGCCCCAGGTTGTCAATATAATTGTCAATAAAGGTTTTTAATAATGTATTCAATCCATATACAAGTATATATTCCATTTGCACAAACGCAGAAACTTATTTATTTTAATGCTTTTCATGTAATTTGTAATATTTGACTGAATTATTTATCCATTGCTCTATGGCCCTATGCTAGAAGTATATCAACCCAAGCATACCATTTTAAGAATAAATTGGTAGACGTTTTAGTTTTTTACCAACATCTAAATGTTACAATATTAAATCCACAAAATTATCAAAACCGTTTTTAACAAAATGAATAGTTTTTTTGCACAAATATATCTGCTCAGTTCAGAACAATTTTCCTTGTGGCTCTCCTATGGTATGGTATGGTATGGTATGGTATGGTATGGTATGGTATGGTATGGTATGGTACCGCCTCCGTTGTCCAGTGGTAGAGCGTCCGCCCGGAGAGCAGAAGGTGCGGGGTTCGATCCCCGGCCGCGTTGTACCAAAAGACGTAAAAAGATGGTACTTGTTATTACCCTGTCTGGCGCTCGGCATTAAGGGGCTAAAACAAGGACTGGTCGGCTCGGAGTCAGTATACTGTGTCTGAGTGGGGTATTCATGTTAAACTGCGGCATGGTATCTCAGTAGGCTAGCTAGCACAATAAATCGGCATCAGCCCGGACTAGTACAAGCAGACGCACACGCACACGCACACACACACACACGTGCATGCACGTCGCTACATGAGTGCAATAGTCTTGGACGCGACGTGAAACCCAATTTCACCTCACCTCACCTGGTATGGTATGGTATGGTTTGTGAGATCATGTTAATTCTTCATATAAAATTTGGTGAAGACATCTCTCACCAAAGAGTAATACAAACAATGGCGCGTGGCGTTACAACAGGCAAATGTGTTGTTTTAGTATTCAAAGTCATTTAGAAACAGGATGTCCCTGGATTGTTTAAGTTGATCGTCTTGTAAGACTCAAGTGTATTGAAAGTGGGAGTAGACTGAATGACTCCACTTCCGTTAATAGGTAACAGGTGCATGCAATGATTCATGAATTCTGTTGTTGTAAATCAAAAGTAGTCATTTGTTATGGTTGGTAATATATTTTAGAAACATAATTTAATCAGTAAAATCAAGTTCAATTTGATCATGTCAGTAAAAATAGTCAATCTGCTGCAACAATTATATTAATTTGAATTTCATACAAATATAATATTTGTAAAAATAACTTTAAAATATACCGTTGTAATATATTTTCTATAAATTGTATGAAACGAATTATTAAAATGACATGTGCTGTAACCTAAATGTGTCTGGTGCGTGAACGGGCAAAAAGTGACAAGATGTAAAGTGCGCTAAATGAAATTATTCAATTTATGTGCCTAAATTAGTCTTTAATTAAAATTTTACATTGCGTCGGCAGGATTGCTGAACCTGTGAAGATCAGGGGTAGAAAAGGTCTTCAGCAACCCATGCTTGCCGTAAAAGGCGACTATGCTTGTCGTAAGAGGCGACTAACGGGATCGGGTGGTGTTGATGCATGACATCGATCCCAATTGCGCGGATCGATGCTCATGATATTAATCACTGGATTGTCTGGTCCAGACTCGATTATTTACAGACCGCCGACATATAGTTTAAATATTGTTGAGTGCGGCATAAAATAACAAGCCAACCACATAGTTGGTTAGGAGTTTGCGTTCACGGTTCACTGAGGAACTTTGTGTGTGCAAATGCATGAAGTTTTGACGATGTTACGTCAAACATCATTTCTGACATACTACAGATATATCATGGCACAGTATATATGACGGATATAATGACAACAGATCCCTTCATAAAAAAATAATCTCGTTGCCAGATGTAGAAATATAATCCGTTGCGGTCTTAGACTGTTATGAAGTGTTTAGATATTCTGGAATATGACGACACTACACTAAATGCTGATATTACATCAGACGGAGTCATGTCAGCATTAATGAAATTAAAACGGGAAAAAACGCCAAGACTAGATCTTATACTGAATGAACATTTATTCTATTTATTGGTATAATTTTATGTCGAGTACATTAATGCTGTACTTCAAACTAAAATATTTCCTGAATCGTGGAAAACTGGTTTTATTCAACCATTTTTTTTAAAAAAAAGGATAACCCTACGGATCCCGCCTCATATCATTTTTTTATATATTGAGCTGTTTAGTGGTGTACAAAACGACAGATTAACTAAATGTTAAGACCATTGTGAATTAATTTTGCATGTTCAGCCTGGTTTCAGAAAAGACTTTTCTACAGAAGAAAATATTTGCATTCTGCAAAATAGAATCGACTAAATGAAGCAAAGTGAAAAGGACCTTTTTGTGTTTTTATAGATTTGTCAAGGTATGGAGGGTTGATCTTTGGACGAAATTGGGAAATACTGGTGTGAAAGGAAGAATACTCACTTTGATACAAAATATATACAATGATACAGACTCCGGTGTTATGATAAAAATGATAAATCAGATATCTTCCCATGTGTTTCAGGGGTTAGGCAAGGTGAGCATGTGTCCTCACTTCTGTTTTCATTTTCTTCTGAATGGCTTGGTTGGTTTGTTCTTTAACGCCGCACACAGCAATATTCCAGCTATATGACGGCGGTCTGTAAATAATCGAGTCTGAACCAGACAATCCTGTGATTGATATCATGAGCATCGATCCACGCAATTGGGATCGATGACATGCATCAACCAAGTCAGCAAGCCTGACCACCCGATCCCTTAAGTCGCCTTTTACGACAAGCATAGTCACCTTTCACGGCAAGCATGGGTTGCTGAAGGCTTATTCTACCCCGGATCTTCACGGGTCTGAATGGCTTGGAATCGTCAGACAAACACCTCTGTGGTGAAATCCATCTTGACTCTGTTGCCGTTCTTCTAGCAGAAACCCATGTAGATTTACAATGTACGATTGATCGTTTTGCTAATTACTGCGAAACAATGGAAAATGAATGTACATATTTATAAACGTAGAGTAATTGTTTTTGGAACTGGGTCTGCAATAAGTTATAAGAGAACCTTTTTATTTCATTAATCAGACAACAGATGTCGAAGTAGCGTATACATACTAAGGAGCCGTATTACATACAATAGAACGTCTACATTTTGCTGTACCGGTGTGAAATATGGAATTACGAGATGTGTGATGCGATAGAACGTGTACACGCTACGTTTCTAGCTTCTGGATTCAGAAATTCAAGGTCATCAGTGGACTTGATGGAGAACCTTTCCGTTTATAATATTCAAACGTTCAGTAACCTATTGGTGTAAATATTGTCTCATCCAAATAATAAAATTGCATCCTCTATACTAGACACAGTAAAGCAAGTAACAGCTTCCCTCGGTCGAATCATGTAAGATACATTCCTTCTGTCTAAATATATTAAAAATTGGTTGGTTGGCTTGCTGTTTTACGCCGCACTCAGCAATATTCAAGCTATATGACGGCGGTCTGTAAATAATCGAGTCTGGTCCAGACAATCCAGTGATTGACATCATGAGCATCGATCCACGCAATTGGGATCGATGACATGCATCTACCCCGGATCTTCTCGGGTTATTAGAATCTGGAAGATGACTAAACTTCCCACGTGAACAGAGAGTGAACTTTTTGGAACACTGGAGATGAATTTCCTTTCAAATACTTTATATATGAATGTAGGCCATTTGAAAATACCGGCAATTCTTCTCAAACAACAATATCTCTACAATTAGGAATGTACCTAAGCTCTTAAAACACTTTAATATGAAATTCAAATACATTGTTGTCTTGCACTTCATAAACAAACCAACAAATACACAAACAAATCATAACATATACTGCAATATTCTATTTGTACTCGTGATCATGTTCCGCCGATAGTTGGTTTATCAATAATAGACTATTATACTAGCTCTAATTTACGTACAGTAAACTACGGTTATAACGAACTTAAAGGGACTGCTAATTTCAGTTCGTTATAACCGTAGTTCGTTATAAACATATATACAGCATAACTACAGCACATAGTCGGGACCAAAAAGTAAGTTATATCCGTCAGTTCGTTATAAGCGTGTTCGTTATAACCGTAGTTTACTGTATACGAAAACCATATATCTAACTACGTTGGGCGGATTAAACAGCTGTTGGTGACTTTAACTTTATGTCTCTGCATTAGTCACACAGCAGCTGCAACCACCTCATGTTTTGTGGAAAGCAATACATATTAAATATTCAGTCTGTCATTAATGTCATTTATGTCTATAGTGTTTCAAAGAACGTATACCGATGCCTCGTATATAGTACCACCTTTTGGACCCCTAACCAGTCCAGTTCAGTTTATTTCTCAAATCTACCAACGTTGGTTATCTGGTTTGGTTTGTTGTTTTACGCCGCACTCAGCAATATTCAAGCTCTATGACCGCGGTCTGTAAACAATCGAGTCTGGACAGGACAATCCACTGATTGACATCATGAACATCGATCCACGCAATTGGGATCGATGGCATGCATCAACCAAGTCAGCGAGCCTGACCACCCGATCCTGTTAGTCGCCTTTTACGACAAGCATAGTCGCCTTTTACGGCAAGCATGGGTTGCTGAAGACCTATTCTACCCCGGATGACCAACGTTGGTACAAGAGTATAACATGAATTCAATACAGAGGCGGTAGTCTAAAATATGTTGTTATTGGTTGGAGTCTACATATTTACATAGGCATATAATATAATGTATCCTGACATTGTTTAAATATTGTTTGCTTTACGACACAAGGTCTCGAAAATACAATATGTTGTTGGTGAAGAGCTTCGAATCGAAATAGATAGTGAAACTCGACTCCCAACAGCAGGTGAGTTGCATGAATTACTAAATGGGTCGTCACGTGCAGTATAACTCAAGCGACCGGTTTCACTTGGTAGTTTATGGTAATTACCGGTAGCTCTGAATTATAAAATAGGTTAATAAACATCTTTTGGCAGAATAAAAATTTAATTATATTTTTCAGATTCAGATTTAATATTATGATACATATGAAGAACTTATCCCACAGTTAAGCAATTTCTGTCACAACCTGCTTTTGTAAATATATAGATACGCAATAGAGTCTTCGTTTTGCTAATTTTAAAATAACTGTATTTGTGTGCATAACAAAGTAAATTATCGCTTACAGAAAATCCCTTTCTAAAATCTGCTTGAGCCGGAGAGGATGTCATTTATGTCCTAGATTTTCGTGAGGCTTGTACGTAGATCACAGGTAAATAGTTTCCTAAAGCAGTTCGAAATGGTGATTTGGGTCGAAGTAGTCACCTTTTTTCGTGTGTATCGGTTTAATTATACCTTTAAGCCAGCATTCTGGGACAAATTAGAATGCAGTATTGGGACCACGATAAATCAGCAGCACCAATTAAATAATCGTTTTCAAATAAGTCGAATCTAGAAATTTTATTTCTTTTCAATTTGTTAAGAGCTGTGACAATTTCTTCACATTTGATATCTTTGTTTTTAATTTCGATATCACACGATCTATCTTCGATTACATTATCATTAACTTCATCGTCATAGCTGAAAAATTACTCAATATCCGGGGTCTTTTTCCGGAGTATTTCTATTGTTTAATAATTTGTCATGTGACTGATCAAGTTGTGCTTCTATTTGTTACTTCACTGTAATGGAGGGGCTCAAAATCAAGGACCGCCTCCGTGGTCTAGTGGTAGAGCGTCCGCCCGGAGAGCGGAAGGTCCGGGGTTCGATCCCCGGCCGCGTCATAACAAAAAAAAGGTTAAAAGATGCTTCCCTGTCTGGCGCTCGGCATTAAGGGGCTAAAACAAGGACTCGGAGTCCGTATACTGTGTCTGAGTCGGGTATTCATGTTAAACTGCGGCATGGTATCTCAGTCAGCTAGCACTATAAATCGGCATCAGTCCGGACTAGTACAAGCAGCCACACACACACACACGTGCATGCACGTGGCTATACAAGTGCAATAATCTTGGACGCGACGTTAAAGCCATTTTCACCTCACCTCACCTCACCTCACCTCACCTCACCTCACCTCAAAATCAAGCGACGGCAACAAGATGGCGCTTGATCGAGTTGTCTCGCTCGGCGAGGCATTTACCACTATCAAATAAAAAAGATAGGGTCACTTGGCCATCCAAGTGTTAACAGACAAACATGTTCTCAGAGTTAAGACCTAATTTTAGTGTATTGGTAATGTTACAAGACCAATAATTAGAAGTTCTTCTTAAGGGCTCGAAAATACAGTTCGCGAGGACTCAACTGACAAGCGAACATATTATTCTGCACGCAAATCTCAAGACACAACAAATTCTTCCAGGTCAGACTTACTATGCTTTACACAAATTATTTTCCTTTTCACAAGATTAGCTCTGTTAAACACACGATAGGATAAGATAAAACGTTATTATCTCGAAGGATGAGATTACATGACCTTGAGACACCCTAGAAGTGGAAACAGGAGGTGGGCAGATGTTGTTGACGGTGACGAAATGTGGCCTGCTAACAATAAAAGACTTCACCATATTTGAGTTAATGACCATGATATTAAGTAAAGTAAGGCTGTCGCATTGCAAGTAGATGAAGCATCGACGAACAGTATTCTTACATCCGATCAGTCACATGAGCCATGTTTGACACACGATGGAGTCAGACTTGCCATTCTTAACACACGATGGAGTCAGACTAGCCATTCTTAACACACGACGCAGTCAGACTAGCCATTCTTAACACATGACGCAGTCAGACTAGCCATTCTTAACACACGATGGATGACTTCAGTCAGACTAGCCATTCTTAACACACGACGCAGTCAGACTAGCCATTCTTAAAACACGTCTCAGTCAGACTAGCCATTTTTAACACACGACGCTGACAGACTAGCCATTCTTAACACACGACGCAGTCAGACTAGCCATTCTTAACACACGACAAAGTCAGACTAGCCATTCTTAACACACGACGCAGTCAGACTAGCCATTCTTAACACACGACGCAGTCAGACTAGCCATTCTTAACACACGACGGAGTTAGACTAGCCATTCTTAACACACAACGCAGTCGTATTAGCCATTCTTAACACACGACGCAGTCCGACTAGCCATTCTCAACACACGACGCAGTGAGACTAGCCATTCTTAACACACGATGGAGTCAGACTAGCCATTCTTAACACACGACAGAGTCAGGCTAGCCATTCTTAACACACGACGAAGTCAGACTAGCCATTCTTAACTCACGACAGAGTCAGACTAGCCATTCTTAACACATGACGCAGTCAGACTAGCCATTCTTAACACATGACGCAGTCAGACTAGCCATTCTTAACACACCACGGAGTCAGACTAGCCATTCTTAACACATGACGCAGTCAGACTAGCCATTCTTATCACGATGGATGACTTCAGTCAGACTAGCCATTCTTATCACGATGGATGACTTCAGTCAGACTAGCCATTCTTATCACGATGGATGACTTCAGTCAGACTAGCCATTCTTATCACGATGGATGACTTCAGTCAGATTAGCCATTCTTATCACGATGGATGACTTCATTTAGGCTAGCCATTTTTTTATCACGATGGATGACTTCAGTCAGACTAGCCATTCTTATCACGATGGATGACTTCAGTCAGACTAGCCATTCTCATCACGATGGATGATGGATGGATGATGGATGCCACCAGTCACACTAGCCATGTTTAACTACAGTGGATGACTACAGAGACTAGCCATGCTGATATTTACACAACCAACCACATCAGGTACAATTCGTGGCAAAACCACCATACATTTCAGTCATACATCTACATATCCTGAACATGTTGTATCCCACATATTCTTACGTTTAATTCTAAACATGCTTATATATAAATATATAAATATGTTTAGGCCTCTCGAAATGAGGTTTAATTTTTGGATAAAGGGCTGGGTAGGGCTTTGTTTCGAAACTCATATTTTACAGTGTATGACATCGGGTAACAAATGTTGTGCCTCACCTTTGTCATGAATCGGAACAGAGGGTATGTCCAAGCCAACGGATCTGGCGCGAGGATGTTCCCAGGATAATGAGCTTGACCAAAACGTATTCACATACAAAGGTCTGACCAAAGAACGTTAACACGGCGTCTCCGGAAGAGGCCGATTTCTGAGGATGCCCGTAAGACAATGGTTCTAAGCACAGCAAGTTCCCAAGGCCGCCGATGTAACCATTGGTTGTTCACAAGGCGACAAACATAACCAGAAAGTCCCAATATCACTGCTCATGACCTTATCTGTTGCCAAAAATACAGGTCCGAACAGGAGTTCGCGGGACGGGTAGTGCATGATATGCTGACAATTTACATTACACTTCCTTAACGCTCCACCACACACGTAGTCATGCACCTGAGGTTGAATAATTTACCCATCTCTGCCAACCCAACAGCTGTTTATCCATTAATGTGAGTGAGTATGGTTTTACGCCGCTCTTAGCAATATTCCAACAATATCACTGCGGGGGACACCAGAAGTGGGCTTCACACGATGTATCCATGTCGGGGAATCCATCATAGCAAACGCAGATGTGATTTGTTCCGTCTGTAACAAATGTTATATTTGGGATAACACTTTCTTAGCAGTGTGGGTTCGAATCCCGGATGAGACTCAACCCCAAGAAGTACTTGAATCTGTACTTTACTATGAAAGTGCTATCTCAAATTTAACATTTGTTACATTAGACCACTATCTAAATTGTGTGTTTCATCTCTCTGGGTAACGTTGATAACTGCCAAATAGGCTTAAACTGACAAATGGCTATATACCCACTAATTAGGAGTACTTGTGTCCTGGGAAAACAATGTTTTTTTTCACACATCAGGCTAACGTTAAAAATGCTTACCAAGGGGTTAAACAAACGTGCTTTATTTCCCCCATGAGAACGGTACTCCCATCCCGCGAGGGGATCACTCGCTTGAAGAAACGCTCGCTCCTTGGCAGTTATATCATACGTTCATTTACATATGCATTCACTTTTTTCAACAAAAAACACGAAACAAAATACCCTACACTTAGTGTATTATCATAGGCAACACTAAAACATAAGGAAACTGATATTTGAATTAAATCAAATATCACCATGATCACGTTAATGGTAGCAAATGCATAATGTATCTTTAATGGTTGGTTGGTTGGTTTGTTGTTTAACGCCGCACTAAGCAATATTCCAGCTACATGACGGCGGTCTGTTAATAATCGAGTTTGGACCAGACAATCCAGTGATTGATATCATGAGCATCGATCCACGCAATTGGGATCGATGACATGCATCAACCAAGTCAGCGTGCCTGACCACCCGATCCCGTTGGTCGCCTTTTACGACAAGCATATTCACCTTTTACGGCAAGCATGGGTTGCTGAAGACCTATTTTAACCCGGAATCTTAACGGGTCGTATCTTTAATGTGACAATGCCATCGCCAACCCACACGACGAGTGACACCAGCCAAACGTGCCATGCTTAACACACGAATGACACGTACAATGCCAGTCAGACTACCCATGTTTCCAGACGAGGGGCTGCAAGGCTGTGACAAATGGTGCACGAGAAGTATTGCCCATGTAATCTGAGCACTCGCTGGAACCAGACCACGGTCAGGTCCGTGGGTTAGCGACCACTCCCGCAAACGAACGTATACGTTCACGGTTGTGGCGAAACTATAAAGTACATTGATATATTGCTACCTGGAAAAGTTGTAGCTGTCTGGCCCGCCGCAGAATCCCTGATCTCCTACAGTTCACACTACTGACGCGTCTAAGGGCAGCCATTATCACGTGATCATGGTCATTCTTTGGTGAGCAAACAAGTAATGAATATGCTTATTAAATCATCATCATATGCGAACCGATATTGTTATCAGGATTTTGAAAAGGCAATATTTTTTTATATGAAACAATTTTGCTTATTTTCCATAAACGGTGTGTCTGGCGTAGCCCATAAAGAACAGAGAAACAACATCTGTGTGTCATAAATATTAAAAACCTGTAATAAAATTATATTTCTGTTCTGTCATGCATGTGTGTCTTGATAATGAACATACTTATTTGTGCATGAATGTTCTTTTAATAATAACTCATACTGCCCGCGCTAACTATATTTATTATGTATTATGTAGCATACATTGTTGTCGCTGCGAAAAACCAACCCAATACGCACAATACCGTGATCCCATATATATGCAAATGAGGTCCAGGAACTAATTTGGATGAGCTCCATACTCGCTGGGCAAATATTGCTTTACGTCCTAAAACGTTTAGATTAATGTTTCTTGATGTGGGGGGCGGTCGGGTAGCCTAGTGGTTAAAGCGTTCGCTCGTCACGCCGAAGACCCGTGTTCGATTCCCGACATGGGTACAATATGTGAAGCCCATTTCTGGTGTCCCCCCGCCGTGATATTGCTGGAAAAGTGCTAAAAGCGGCGTAAAATCATACTCACTCACCCATTGTTGATGTTGGAGGACATTGTTGACCAACTCGTGTTATTCCGGGACAAGCCGGTTACGGAAAGGGGCGAGTGGTGACGAATGGTGGGAGGACTTACGTAAACAAACATGGCGGCAAATAAGTTCGCACTAGACTATATATAAATGGAGGCTTTGGCCAGGAATTGTATTCGTGAGCGGGTTATAAAGTTACTTTAGTGAATGAAGATACACCTTTGGTTATTCTCATAATGGCATGGTGATATATCACAAGGAGAAAAGACTCGCAGTACACCATTTTTGTTCCCAATATATGATATTTACGGACTGTTGATATTTTGTATGGTAACACATGTTAAACATCTGTTTAGTTATGATACTTGAACTGTGTGGATAGCTCAGGATGTAGGCGATAAGTTTTACGTTTATAAGTTTATCTAACATATGAGTTCAGGATTGTTCCACCACCTCCGTGGCCTAGTGGTAGAGCTTCCGCCCGGAGAGCGAAAGGTCCGAGGTTCGATCCCCGGCCGCGTCATACCAAAAGACGTTAAAAGATGGTACTTCTTGTTACCCTGTCTGGCGCTCGGCATTAAGGGGCTAAAACAAGGACTGGTCGGCTCGGAGTCAGTATACTGTATCTGAGTGGGATATTCATGTTAAACTGCGGCATGCTATCTCAGTGAGCTAGCACTATAAATCGGCCACACAAACACACACACGTACATGCACGTCGCTATATACGTGCCATAATCTTGGACGCGACGTTAAACCCCATTTCACCTCACCTCACCTCAGGATTGTTCCCGTCAGGCATTCACCCGTAAGAAATGGCAAGTGTATGACGTTCTATGCATTGTTCAAATCTTAATTAGATTATGAATGTTATTGAAGTTTTATTAATATATCACATTATAAACAGGCTCTTGCTAAACTTTAGTGCTTCTCTCTAATTTGGTATTCAGAAACCCCGCATATGCTTATGTAGCACTGACGATGTCGACCTTTTTATGCAGTGAGTGTTGCACGACGAAACTTATGTCTTTTTCAGCTATTAGGCATATGGTGATAGTTGCATGGTTGGTTGGTTGGTTGGTTGGTTAACGGCGCACGGATTGTATTATACCGCGATAACATAGAGCCCGTGATAATATAGAGTCAGACTGTGTTGTATGCATATTGAGACCATTAGTATGATGTTGTAAGTGAAGAATCGATTGTTGAGAATAGTTTAACGGTTGGTTTGTTTGTTTGTTGTTTAACGCCGCACTCAGCAATATTACAGCTATATGACGGCGGTCTGTAAATAATCCAGTCTGGACAAGACAATCCAGTGATTAATATCATGAGCATCGATCCACGCAGTTGGGATCGATGACATGCATCAACTAAGTCAGCGAGCCTGACCACCCGATCCCGTTAGTCGCCTTTTACGACAAGCATATTCACCTTTTACGGCAAGCATTGGTTGCTGAAGACCTATTCTACCCCGGAATCTTCCCGTGTCTAGTTTAACGGTACAGCAGCAGCAATGTAACTAATGCTTCACGACTAAGATGTTTCGTAGTCGACTGTGTATATATTACCACAATTGTTATTTCGGCTGTCTTTACAGACGGTTACCCAGTCTCTTGTCACACGCAGTCGCATTAGCCAGCCAATCAACTCGCCGCAGCGGCCAGTGACAGACAGCGGGAAAGAAGCCCGAGCCTAGTGCTCCTTGAAACTAGCCAAGCGTCACATCAATTCATCAGTCTTTATTTTTGTACTGAAGAGGCCACAGATATACATGTAGAAATTATTTCAGAATGAGTCATTTTTTACTAAACATCATTGTATGATAAATAAACAGTGACAATTGTTGCAAGGTAACTCAGTCTGAGGAATTAAGCAGAGATTTAAATTTAAAGCCATTGGGATGGACAAAGCACTAATCATGACATATACATATTTCTTGATCCTACTGTACATGTAAAAGACGAGGCAAACTTCACAATGTTTCTGGAACCTTTTTCCCAACCATGCAAAAGCAGCCGTCAATATCTGTAAACTCAGGCTCGATTTCGGGTCGTGTAACTGCGTACCAGGATATTATCTCAATCCCAACCTTCTGCCATGCTGATTTCAATTCATCACTCGACATCCCAAAACATCTGAACGTCTTTTCTCCAACCGTGTAGTACGTTCCTCCCAAAGATCCGACCACGACAAGGCAACCACCAGGTTTCAGCTTGCCGACCACATTCCTTGCGCATCCTTCATAAGAGGCCAGGTCTGTCGCAACTGTCTCAAGGCAGAAAGATGATGTGATGATGTCGACAGAGGAAAGGAAGTTTGGCGTAAAGGGGTTCTCGTTCCTGATGTCACAGTGTAGAATCCCCAAAATCTTGTCTCTAATGCTTGTCGCTCTCTCAGGAACATCAATCTCACTGTTAATAGGAAAAGTGTCATATTTAAACAAAAGCTACAAAACCTTTCCAAAATCAATAGCTAAAGGCTGAGTCCATTGTAAGATCCCTCCTATATCATAAGCATGTGTTTATGCATAATTATAATATAGTGGAGATACCAGTTGTTAGAGACCCGTGAAGATTCAGGGGTAGAATAGGTCTTCAGCAGCCACCTCCTTGTCGTAAAAGGCGACTAACAGGATCGGGTGGTCAGGCTCGCTGACTTGGTTGATGCATGTCATCGATTGCGTGGATCGATGTTCATGATATAAATCACTGGATTGTCCTGTCCAGACTCGATTATTTACAGACCGCCGTCATATAGCTGGAATATTGCTGAATGCGGATCGGTCTACTCTGCATGTATGTTGATGGACATGTCTGCAAGTAATGTTGTTGTCACTTGAATATATAATACAAGACACAAACTGAATACATAGACATCTCCCACCCCTATCCAAGGAAGCTGAGTTACCTTTACCTTTAACATGGACATAGAAAAATGTGTAACGCACACAGTAAATTGTCCCCATTATATGTTATTTTAATGTCGAAAACACAAAACAAATAACAGAATACCCCTAGCATGAACAGCATGACGCAAGGACGATGTATTCTCTTTCGGTATTTCTGCATAGATATAATTTTGGTAGACCTTTCGAAATCCATCCGAGGTCATCAGAAATGTCCATATGAATGGGGGACCGCCTCCGTGGTCTAGTGGTAGAGCGTCCGCCCGGAGAGCGGAAGGTCCGGGGTTCGATCCCCGGCCGCGTCATACCAAAAGACTGTTGAAAGATGGTACTTGTTCTTACCCTGTCTGGCGCTCGGCATTAAGGGGCTAAAACAAGGACTTGTCGGCTCGGAGACAGTATACTGTGTCTGAGTGGGGTATTCATGGTAAACTGCGGCATGGTATCCCAGTGGGCTAGCACTATAAATCGGCATCAGTCCGGACTAGTACAAGCAGCACACACACACACACAAGTGCAATATAAGTTCAATAATCTTGGACACAACGTTAAACCCAATTTCAGCTCACCTCACCTCACCATATGAATGGAAGTATATTTCATTTTCAACTTTTGCATAACAGCATTAAATGATGTGTCAAGAAGGATGAATTTGTAATATTTGACACTGATCAAGTCCTTGGTTTAAGTTGTTTTTTCTTTGATGTTATTAAGGGAAAACATATTATGGAAAACAGTTCTACAAGTTCGCTTCTCGTCATTGGCTCTAACCCGCTCAGCCACCGAGGCGTCCACAAAAATGGAACTACGGCAACTTTTACACATTTTTTAACACACTTCAGCCTGGAATCAATAATGAAAGGTTTTGTTCGAAAAAACAGCCAATAATCTACATCGCACCTTGATCCTACTGTAAAATATGTCTAACAACAAACATCCTATTAAAAACATTGGTGCCTGATATTACTTCTGTCAACATTTGCAGACTGATGTGTCACGAGAACCATGGAGCCTTCTTTACCATGCTTACAAATATAACTTCTGTAAATGACTATGACGATTTTCTGCGTTTACTGTTTCTTCTGAATTTCTCAAGCTCACCTCCATATTGAATCTATCATTATCTTCTGACGGTTTCATGGAACCTACTTTTCAAAATATTGTTATTGTAATATATATATAATTATTTTTAATGTCCTAAATATGAGTGAGTGAGTTCCCAACGCCGCTTTTAACAGTGTCCAGTTATATCACGGCGTGTCAGCTTAATTTGGGAGGAAAGCCCGAAGTGATGCAGGTCTCGGACGTTTACCACTTCGGTTAAACCCACGAACACGGGTATGGTGCTGACAAAGCTAGAAACATAACTGGGGCGAACCGGGATTCGAACCCACAATCATAGGTTTCTGGCGTGCCCAACTCTGCAACTCTGCACAGCGAATCGCGGCGCCTTAGTCGACTGGGCCACCCGTGCCCCCTCATTAATATGATTTAGTAATTAAGGCATACATGTGAAATCAATGCATCCGCTTTCATATTAATCAAACTTGACTTGCCTTTTCCCTTCAAGTTTGAGTACAAATTCAATGCTTTTATCAAAATGGGATTTCAAAGACCCATGGTGCCACTGCTTTAGGAGTTCCCTGTTTCTCGGGCAGAATTCCGACAGGAAGATGTTGTCACAGTGTTGTGCTGCACTGATGAGGCTGAGTATTGATGGACCTGTGCCGATGTCCAAGAGCGTCTTCCCTTTGATGATACCTGCAAAGGGAGATAACACACGTATTAGAATAGGTAGTTGGACCTTTTTCTCCCCGAGGCCAGCATTACTATGAGCTTTGTTTTTTTGTTTGTTTGTTTGTTGTTTAACGCCGCACACAGCAATATTCCAGCTATATGACGGCGGTCTGTAAATAATCGAGTCTTGACCGGACATTCCAGTGACTGACATCATGAGCATCGATCAACACAATTGGGATACGATGACATACATCGAACAAGTCAACGAGCCTGACCACCCGATCCCGTTAGTCGCATTTTACAACAAGCATATATAAGCTATATTTCTGAGGTCATATTGCACTGCTCGTGACTACATTCCATTTAACAACATGTATTTTAGCAGTATATCAGTTATATCGCGGTGTGTCAGCTGGGTTCCGGAGGAAGAGATGCCTTTGTCGTTTACCACTTTGCTGAATCCAATGACCACGAGTATGGAGCTGACAAACCAAGAAACATAATTAGAGCAAACTGGGATTCGAACCCATACGGTTCAAATTATGATAGTTGATATTCATGTCTATTCATGCACGTACATGTCTACACACGTCGTCTAATGATGGACCAGTTTGATTTAACAGTTGGAAGTAAAAGCGACAGAACCCTTTCCATCTCTGCTAACAGCAGAGTCGATTGTACAATTCCGACGCTATCATGCGCATTTGTTAATGTAGATACCAAGTGTTCGCGAAAAGGTGAGCGTACCCTTCCCGTCGGTGTCACCCATCATAAACACATGCAAAGAACACATCCTTACACTGGTGAAGGAAAAAGGACGAGTGAACGGTAGATATGTGAACACAGTTCATATTTCAACCTGTCAAAATAAAGGGCAGATTATTTCCAACATTCAACTTTTTCTCATCTTATGTAGAGTGAGTTTGGTTTCGCGCCGCTTTGAGCAGTATTTCTGTATAAGAGAGGTTTAAGGGATGAACGAGATGAAGATCTAAGGCGTTTGCTCCTTTGGTGAACCCCACCAGTGGTTGCATGGTACTGTCGAAGCTAGGAAGATTACCAGAGCGAGCCCATGCTCATAGTTTTCTGGCATGGCTAGGGGACGGCTGGGTTACTTTTGTACCAGTGTTTTATATATGTTTTAATATAACATTGTTACCATCTCTTGTTGTAAAAAAAACATGTTCAAAAGTGATATTTAGATATAGATTTTCAATAACTGAAAACAATATTATCCTGATTACTTCTCAATAACATCTCGCACTATAAAGACATACTGCCTTTGCACGCCCTTCTTGATGTGAATGTTTCTGAAGTTGTGTTAGCAGCACAGTGCTAGAGCGTTCACTAGTTACGCCAAAGAGTTTGGTTCGATTTCTCACATGGTTACAATATGTGACACCAAATCCCGCTGTTCATCGCTATGGTATGGAAGGTGAGGTGAAATTGGGTTTAACGTCGCGTCCAAGATTATTGCGCTTATATAGCGACGTGTGTGTGTGTGTGTGTGTGTGTGTGTGTGTGTGTGTGTGTGTGTGTGTGTGTGTGTGTGTGTGTGTGTGTGTGTGTGTGTGTGCTTGTACTAGTCCGGACTGATGCCGATTTATAGTGCTAGCTCACTAAGATACCATGCCGCAGTTTAACATGAATACCCCAGTCGGACACAGTATACTGACTCCGAGCCGACCAGTCCTTGTTTTAGCCCCTTAATGCCGAGCGCCAGACAGGGTAACAAGAAGTACCATCTTTTAACGTCTTTTGGTATGACGCGGCTCTCCGGGTGGACGCTCTACCTCTTGACCATGGAGGCGGTCTGGTATGGAAGGAATATAAGTAAAACCTCACTCACTAACTCTATGCTTATCTAAAGTCCCCCACGCATTTGTTCACATCCACTTCATCTAGTATAACTAAGTAGACGTCTTTACATTCTGTTTCCCTGTACAAGTCACACAATACTTTTAACACCAAAATACACAACAGCAGTATTCACTGCACTCACCATTCCGTTATTAATGGGCATTCAAGCATGTGCTACACATATAATTTACGAAAATATTCACATTAAGGGTTCGATCCCCGACCGCGTCATACCAAAAGACGTTAAAAGGTGGTACTTGTTGTTACCCTGTCTGGCGCTTGGCATTAAGGGGCTAAAACAAGGACTGGTCGGCTCGGAGTCAGTATACTGTATCTGAGTGGGGTATTCATGTTAAACTGCGGCATGGTATCTCAGTGAGCTAGCACTGTAAATCGGCATCAGTCCGGACGAGTACAAGCAGCCACATGCACACACACACACACGTGCATGCACGTCGCTATATAAGTGCAATAATCTCGGACGCGACGTTAAACCCCATTTCACCTCACCACCTCATCACATTTAGATGGCAAACGCACAGTCAGACTACAACTTTCTTCCCACGTCCCGAGGTGGCAGATATTTGTGTGATGGTGGTTGTATGTGTATAGACTCGACAATAGAAGGCAGAAGAGGTTGTTGCTTGGAGATGCACTACCAAAGATTTCAAATGAACCCCCAGAACCGCCAACGACATCCTGACGCAAGAGTGAGCATACTATACCCATCCACCTGTGCTTGTCAATATAAAGGTAAATATAATTTTACACACATGGTATAGTTCACTTGATATACACGCACATATATGTGGTGTTAATTTAATTTGTTTTAATAAAATGTATTGGTAATTGATATACAGAAGACCATTACACCAAAACACATGTTTAAAACAAATATCATATTGCTATTGAACATTACACAAAAAAACATGTTTGGAACAAATAACATATTGCTATAGTTGTATGACAGGTGCAAGAGACGTCAAGGTCATTAACGTTGAAGGCTTCTACATCTCTGAAACCGATGCCATCCCTGTTACGATGAAGAAGTGTCATCTCCCAGAGAGGGTGAGTAACCAGATAGCAGCGATGCCAACATTCCACATCCTGTTCCGGATTAGACCAGCCTATCGACTAGACTTAGTCACACCTGTCTCTTGTCAGGGGTACCGTGAAGATCCGGGGTAGAATAGGTCTTCAGCAACCCATGCTTGCCGTAAAAGTCTACTTTGCTTGCCGTAAAAGGCGACTAACGGGATCGGGTGGTCAGGCTGCCTGACTTGGTTGATGCATGTCATCGTATCCCATTTGCGTGGATCGATGCGCATGACGTCAATCACTGGATTGTCTTGTCCAGATTCGATTATTTACAGACCGCAGTCATATAGCTAGAATATTGCTGAGTGTGGCGTAAAACATCAAACAAACCAATCTTGTCAGGGAACACTCCGGGGAGAATTTCCTTCTGATTACCAACAAACACCAACCTAGTGAACAACTGCGTTGTATATCTTCCTTGTAACATATCATTACTGTATTGAATAAAACAACGGGATTTAAATAACACCTGGAACAAAATTGATACGACCCTACGTACCCTACGTACCCTACGTACCCTACGACCCGCACAGCGACAACACATGCACCTGTGATTGTTTTCGTAAACTGGACAGGGGAGAAATTCGCAGGAAGGCTACTGCCATTAGTGTACTACGTTGTGACACCCGATACAAAGTCGCCTTCGTGCGAATAACCCTAGGTTGTAGCCACTCCACCTTGATAACGGTGTAAACATCTACATCGAAACGTCGCTAAATACAGTAAACTGCGGTTATAACGAACTAAAAAGGACTACTAATTTTAGTTCGTTATAACCGTAATTCGTTATAAGCATATATACAGCATAACAACAGCACATAGTCGGGACTAAAAAGTTAGTTCGTTATATCCGTTAGTTCGTTGTAAGCGTGTTTGTTATAACCGTAGTTTACTGCACAATGAACCTGAAGTTGTTATATATTAAGTTGCGTATTCTTAAGGAACGGTAACTTTTGTATTATTTTTGTAGTGTGGCAAAAGAAATAAGGTTAGAACCGGATTTGTTACCGGAAACAAATAGATTGGAAAGGAGTACACCACAGTTTAAGAGCAGACACATGTCTTAACCGCCAGGGACTTAACAATAACACAAATGAATTTATTCAGTCATTGCATTATTCGCTGTTTAAATAATCTGACACGAATTTGAAAATGCATATGGCCACAAACTAGCGGTCTTACCTGAGGCGTAAGCGTGGTGGAAGGCGGTCAAGTTTAATGACGTTTGTAACCCACGGGTTGTGTTGGGGTTTGGTTCTTCAAAGATTTCCAGGTAAGATTGGGGGTCAAAATCTGCAGTGTAGTCTTCAGTGTATTGCAGTCCTTTATCCGTCATCGTTGGTTATTTAAGTTGTTGGAAACTGAAAGAATAAGACAATTCGGTATGACTCGTTGAGATTTGTGATGTACAAAATCTTTACACACCCATTTAATCTGAATTTGTTTCGTAGGAACTGTTGAAGTAAGTCAATACAATGTATTTGGTTTCATAACGCAGTGTTATTTACTGAGTTACACCAATCGCCTTCGCAAGCACTCACCCCCCCCCCCCCCACACACACACACACACACACCCACACACACCCCACACACACCCACACACACCCACACACACACACTCACACACCCCCACCCCACCCCACACACACACACCCAGACACACCCCCACACACACCACACACACACACCCACACACACACCACACCCACACACCCCACACACACGCACATGTATAATATACCGAAATTATTTTATATATTTCATAAATAATTTATTATTGAGTATTATTTCCTATATATATTTTATTATACTAAACTTTCGATTTTCTTACATATAAAAAGAAGTATGAGATTATTAGAACAGTAATAGTGACTAATTAAACTAATTTAGGAATGTAATAGATAATGTCAATCGTCAAATTATTGACCTAGGTCATTTTCAGTTATACCAGAACGCACGTAAACAGCAAGACATTGCGGTTGATAAGCATATACCTATATTTTATGGTCATGGGTCATGACCCATCTCATCTATACACTCACAAGCTTTTCGGGCACTTGTCTTTACTACAAATGTGGCTTCAGATACTTACAAATTTCTTACTAAACGCGTTACAAATCTAGGGGCTGGTGTATTTGTCACAATATAAATTGCTGATATTAGTAAAAGCGACAAAACATTTTCCGTATTCATAAGAAATATCTCGATTGTACGACTTTGACTGTATCATGAACAGTTGTTCTTGAATCACTATCTGGTAGTGATCATAGTGATCAATGATCATATCCCACCGCCCTCACCGGTGCAAATTCAGGTCAATTATTTTCCTGCAACAAGCACGGGACCCGTGAAGATCCGGGGTAGAATAGGTCTTCAGCAACCCATGCTTGCCGTAAAAGGCGACAATGCTTCTCGTAAAAGCCGACTAACGGGATCGGGTGGTCAGGCTCGCAGACTTGGTTGAAGCATGTCATCGATCCCAATTGCGTGGATCGATGCTCATGATATCAATCACTGGATTGTCTGGTCCAGACTCGATTATTTACAGACCGCCGCCATTTAGCTTGAATATTGCTGAGTGCGGCGTTAAACAACAAACAAACAAACACGGAAACATATGGTACAAGTCAATATATGGAATTGCATCGCACATCATTATTTTGGTCAGTGATGCGTCAAATTTGGAAATGGGGGGGGGGGGGGGGGGGGACAATAGTTGCCCAACGGGTCACCTACTTCTTGCCTAAATATCCTATCCCTAAATTTCACTTACAGTCGAAACCCGTTGTGTCGACCGTTAAATAATTCGACTTATCAAGGGTTCGACACATTTGGTTTGATCTTTTCAACAAAATGAAAAGTACAACACCGAGTATTTAATGTAAATAACATTCATAGAATAAAAACAAGAAACAGATACACGTAGCATACATGGATCTATCTTTAAGCATCAACTGGTGATACCATGATATACTGTAATTAGATGCGAGACATCCGAGTTGGAGACAACGCGATTCGAGTGTAGATGTTATCTAGGAGGTCGTCCAGCATTTGACTTATTGTTTTCAGGAAACATATGCTTTATAGTTTGTCAAATTGTCCTGAGCTGTGAAGATCGAGATGTAAGCATATCAATGGTCACCACGTTAAGCGACAAATGCTCCATGGTTCGAGCCATGAAGTGTTTCCTAAAGTTTGTCTTTTGTGGGACCGGAATCTACAGGTAAACATACATGCAATCTTTTGATCAAGACATCATGATTTAAGATAATTTCATTTCTCGACATTAATAAATATGTTATTGATATATTTCTAATTAGACACGAAAAAACATTTCAGCAAAAGTTATCGATAAGGATCCTTCTACAGGTTCTACCGCTTGGCATTCCACTTACCTGTTTGGTCCGATCTGAATTCGAGTAACGCATGCACGACATGGCGACATTTATAGGTTGAAAAATAAATATTGATTAACTAATATTGTCATTTGAGTCACAATTAGCGCAATTCACAATACATGTGGCATTCATTCCCAAACCCCCGACCATCAGCTGGCCAGGAAGGTATATGAGGAGGAACAGCAGATCATTGGACGGTGGGATGGTTAGAAATAGGACCCCCAAATATAGTCAATTCAAATTGAACATTTCTTGCTCATTAAATTAATGTTGCTGATAGTTTTCGCTTCTCTGTCCAATGCATTATTTTAATTATTTTTTTGGTGTCGTTTTTAATAATGTTTTATAATTGCAGGACGGATATTATTTACAATATCGATTCAAATACGTTTTCATTTTGGTCATCCGTTGAAGTGAAACCTTACACAAACACTGAGTCTACTTGTTTATTTTTTCAGTACATATGCCTGTTTACTTTTATTGTACTTCAAATACGATACGTTGAGATAACACGCTATATTATTTTTTGCATTAAAGGCTGAGTTAAATACGACTGTTGTTAAAGTATAAATGTATAGTCCAAGAATGGACTCCTGTGATGGTTAATACCATAACTGACGACAGCATATGTACTGTACAAACCGAACGTTAATTGAAGATTGTAAATGCCAACAATTGCATGCCATTAATGATACACCTTGAGTAAGATGTTGTGACATTCACTCTCGACAGTTAATTCACAGTACGTCAAATACCACAAATCGTCGATTATGATAAGGGTCAAAGGTTTGATGACTAAACGACCTGTGTCATGATATAATAATGAAGTCTCCTCCCTCGTGCGGATTTGGGACCCTTATGCGTGTCGTGAAGTGGGTTCGAATCCCAGGTGCGACCTGATTCTCATCCCAGGTGTGTCAGCACCTACCCGTGGGCGTGGGTTTCATCCAGGTTTGTTTGTTTGTTTGTTTGTTTGTTGTTTAACGCCGCACTCAGCAATATTCCAGCTATATGACGGCGGTCTGTAAATAATCGAGTCTGGATCAGACAATCCAGTGATTGACATCATGAGCATCTACCCACGCAATTGGGATCGTTGACATGCATCAACCAAGTCAGCTAGCCTGACCACCCGATCCCGTTAGTTGCCTTTTCTACGACAAGCATATTCACCTTTTACGACAAGCATGGGTTGCTGAAGACCTATTCTACTCAGGATCTTCACGGGTCTTCATCGAGATGGTAAACGTTTAAAACCTGCATCACTTTGGGCCTTCTTCCCACATCAAGCTGACATGACATGATATAATTGAAATATTATTAATAGCGACGTTTAACCCAACTCACACACTCACTCAGTCACTCAAAGTTGACAAATATAACACATGAAGCCAGTTCACACGTCTTAGATTCGTTATGCCAGTTACTGTATCCTCAGTTGTTCCCGAATGTCTGCCATGTACTGACAGATACCTTAGTTTCAAAACGAAGTTGCGTTTCTGAAATAACATTCATTATAATCATTTATAGAGTTAAAGTAGTCAGCAGTTAAGAACTGTGTTTGAATGACGATGTAAGCACGAAGACTTACAGTCTTACAGTTACCAGCTGTCGTAGCGCACACTGAGACTTGAACGGCGCTCGACAAGTGGGATAATTCCTCATCAGTTTCAAAGGGTAATTTATCGTCAGGACACACCAATAACCCTGATGACTTGGCAACTTACACTTGTCTTGTCTTTATGAGCACATGGGGAAAGGAGGTGAGGTGAGGTGAAATGGAGTTTAACGTCGCGTCCAAGATTATGCGCTTATGTAGCGACGTGCATGCACGTGTGTGTGTGGCTGCTTGAACTAGTCCGAACTGATGCCAATTTTAAAGAGCTAGCGGGCCTGTCCTTGTTTTAGCCCTTTAATGCCGAGCGCCAGACTGGTAACAACAAGTACCTTCTTTCAACTTCTTTTGGAATGACGCGGCAGGGGATCGAAACCCGGACCTTTCGCTCTCCGGGCAGACGCTCTACCACTGGACCACGGAGGCGGTTCACGGAGAAAGGAATGACCAACAGTATGTCATAACTTTGCATGCGAATTAAATATGTTGTAGATTTTATTTATACTCTATAATGAAACAATTGATACATGAAGAAATTCAGCCTCTTTGTGAGTGTGTGATCATAGAGCGTGTATCCAGGCACGTATCTTCTGTATGAGTGTGTGATAATAGAGCGTATATCGAGGCATGCGGGCTCTGTATTAGTGGGTGATCATAGAGCGTATATCCAGGCATGTACCTTCTGTATGAGTGTGTGATCATAGAGCGTATATCCAGACATGTATCTTCTGTAGGAGTGTGTGATAATAGAGCGTATATCTAGGCATGTATCTTCTGTGTGAGTGTGTGATAATAGAGCGTATATCCAGGCAAGTGTCTTCTGTAGGTGTGTGTGATAATAGAGCGTATGTCCAGACATTTATCTTCTGTATGAGTGTGTGATCATAGAGCGTATATCCAGGCATGTACCTTCTGTATGAGTGTGTGATCATAGAGCGTGTATCCAGACATGTATCTTCTGTAGGAGTGTGTGATAATAGAGCGTATATCTAGGCATGTATCTTCTGTATGAGTGTGTGATAATAGAGCCTATATCCAGGCATGTAACTTCTGTATGAGTGTGTGATAATAGAGCGTATTTCGAGGCATGTATCTACTGTATGAGTGTGTGATCACAGAGCGTATATCCAGGCATGTATCTCCTGTATGAGTGTCTGATCATAGAGCGTATATCCAGGCATGTATCGTCTGTATGAGTGTCTGATCATAGCGCGTATATCCAGACATGTATCTTCTGTATGAGTGTGTGATCATAGAGCGTATATCGAGGCATGTATCTTCTGTATGAGTGTGTGATAATATAGCGTATATCGAGGCATGTATCTTTTGTATGAGTGTGTGATAATAGAGCGTATATCGAGGCATGTATCCTCTGTATGGGTTCGTGATAATAGAGCAGGCACCTTGATATGTCATATGCTGTTGTTATGATAGGCCTCATTCAAACTGATTTAGATGCGCGTAACATGAATTGGCTAAGACAGACATAATGAATCATATTCAGTCCTTCAAATGTGTAAACCCTGTATCATATTTCATTTATTTTGAGTGTTTTGGCGGATATTATGGTAGTCTATACGTAAATAATTTTATTAAGGTTAGTCTATATATAAAATATTATGTACATTGCCATGGTCACGAATGCAAATGTTTTTTTGTGGAAATTGTTTTTGTAGAAACCATTATCAAGCACAAGCCTTTCAGAAAAGACAAATTATTTCATAGTTCAATGAATATAATAGATATATCTGAAGTCTATCCGCTATAATTGACATATCAGACTACCGTAGTCCTATGCTATATATATATATATGTGTGTGTGTGTGTGTGTGTGTGTGTGTGTTATGCTATTTTATATGTACATGGTGATTATCATATTTCCAGTTTCCATTGTGGAATGATTGCCATGTGCTATCAATCTATGTTGCAGAATGAATCCAACATAACTTAGAGGTAAGAACTAAGTTCCAATACTAAATGAAAGAAATATTATCGTATACATTTTAAATAAGTCAAATTAATTTAAATCAATGTTTAGGAAAGTTGCATTAAACTGTGACAATAATTCTGGGCAACTGTTTTATTGTTAATGTTTTCTATTGTTTAATAGTAGAAGACTTATCATTATGCACTCATAAATCGACATCTGCATGTATGTCTTCATAACTTCAATATATTTTCAGATTTTTCTGTCAAACGATTCTGAAGGGAGGGTTTCTACAGCAAGCTGATGGTGTGCTGTCAGACAGAGCCAGTGTTGTGGGCATCAGTATGAGAACATGTACATGTATGTGCATGTGTAATAAAATATTTGTGGAACTTTTATCTCTGAGGGGTACTCTGTATATAATCTAGCAGGGAAATTTTAGCACAACTTAATGAATGCGCCTTGGAAACCAGAGGCTACACAAGCAACTCTCCACAGCTGATTGATGGCAATAGATACTGCATAGTCAAATAAATGATCTTGTTTAACTCGCCTGTTCAACCTCTAGCGAATTCTCAAGGATGCTAGGGCCTTTCTCTCATCTACAAAACTGACCACATTTATATATGTAAGGGAGAATATTGAGATCAACAGCCCTTTCGTGCAAAGTAGTAGCAATAGTAAAGCCTTTGTTAGCCATCACACCATCACCTGGTTGGCTCAGAATACAGGACAGAAATTACACCTGTAACCAAACATGATACAAATTCCACAGCACCATGAGGGGCTATACATGGAGCCTTTGAGTGGGCGGCTAGTTTTGTAATGAGAATAAAACATAAGGCAGATGGGATTTGATTTTTGAATTCAGTGCTGTCCAGAATGACTCTTGTTGATTCATAGGTCAGTCAGTGTGGTTATCAACCTGGTCTCACAAAGGTCATATGGACAGAGATCCTAGCACAAAATACAACAAAGAGTTGAAATGTGACAACTAAATCTGACAGCCAAATCTTGTTTGGGGGTACCAAACCTTAATCTTACAAAAATAACAATGAACTTTTCACCAGTCAGCAACATGGTCTTGGGTTTTCCAGCCAAAGAAACAGTGTCCAGTAACAGTATTCCAGTTATATCACGGCGTGTCAGCTTAATGTGGGAGGAAAGCCAGAAGTGATGCAGGTCTCAGACGTTTACAACTTCGGTGAAACCCACGAGCACGGGTATGGTGCTGACAAACCTAGAAACATAATCGGGGCGAACCGGGATTCGAAACCACAATTAAAGGTTTCTGGCGAGCCCAAGGGAGGCAATTTCTGCACAGCGAATCGGGGCGCCTGAGACGACTGGGCCACCCGTGCCTCCAAGAACAGAAATAGGTACGTTCAGAACGAAATTGAGAAATCAGTAAAAAACAACACACAACAGCAATGAACAATCATCAAATTATATAGAAACACACAGGATGAGGTTTACAATTGTACAAAGGCAATGAAAAGGGGTCAAAGGTGTGGCAGCAGCAATGTTTATAGGATCTCCGTTCCAGTGCAGAGTAAAATGTGGAAAACAGGTTCAGTTGTGAAAACAAGGGACTTCATAAGTAGAACATTGCAATCAGGAAACACATATTTTGATTAAACTACAAAGGTATACCTGGCCGCCCTATATTACAGTGCATAGACCTCATGAGCTGAACCCAACGCAAGACGATGGCTTTACTGGTACATGCTCACCAAAAGACTACTTGGGTATTTTGAAATGAAATAAGAAACACAATACTATAATGTAGATATTTTCAGAATAAATCAGAATTAACTACGACAAAATAATTGTCAAATACAGCATGCTCTTGAATGTCTATAAGAACGTTATATGTATTTACAACACCCTGAAGTAAAGCAGTTAAGTAAGGAAACATTTTCAATACATACAGAAACAACCACATACATGCAGATATACTCTGAGTTTATTAACTGGCCTACACGAGGAAGGACTGTAGAACGTAAGGGTCCAACGACTCTCTTTACTTTAATAAGAAAGTAATTTGCATTGATCAATTGAATTAAGAAACAATACTAATGGAGAAGAGTACCATAGTCATAGTCAATGGCAATAACTACCCGAAATACGGGTGAGTTTGAAATAGGGTTTCACGTTGCGTCCAACATTATTGCACTTATATAGCGACGTGCATGCACGTGTGTGTGTGTTGCTGCTTGTACTAGTCCGGACTGATGCCGATTAATAGTGCTAGCCCACTGAGATACCATGGCGCAGTATAACATGAATACCCCACTCAGACACAGTATACTGACTCCGAGCCGACCAGTCCTTGTTTTAGCCCCCTAATGCCGAGCGCCAGACAGGGTAAGAACAAGTACCATCTTTTAACGTCTTTTGGTATGACGCGGCAGGGGATCGAACCCCGGACCTTCCGCTCTCCGGGCGGACGCTCTACCACTAGACCACGGAGGCGGTCACCTGAAATACGAACCTGTATGCACTTATGGTTCTGTAATATCACTTACGGCTTGGGAAAACACATCACCATTACTCGAAACCTGAAACTGCCCCCTTTGCCTCACTTGCGACATAATTATATGATCTTCAATCTTGGCCATGATTTGCATTCACATTGTCAAATTGCAAGCACAGATATGTCACAAACGTTAAGTTGCAATAGCATTCTGCAGGTGAAATCTGAAATGTGTTCATTGCATTGGCACATTGATAAAGTTTTCAGTGCGTTATCAAGCACAGGGTCATATTTTCCTGAGTTATGTTATATTATATAATCTCTTGCGAGCATTGTTCTTTGCTGATTCGAAGAATAATTCGAGTGTACTTTTGGCCACACCCTGCTATTAACCATATATAGTTTGAATATTGTTACATTCAATGGTGAAGATCCGGGGTAGACTAGGTCTTCAGTAACCCATGCTTGTCGTAACAGGCGACTATGCTTGTCGTAAGAGGCGACTAACGGGATCGGGTGGTCAGGCTCGCTGACTTGGTTGATGCATGTCATCGATCCCAATTGCGTGGATCGATGCTCATGATGTCAATTACTGGATTGTCTGGTCCATACTTGATTATTTACAGACCACCGTCATATAGCTGGAATACTGCTGAGTGCGGCGTTAAACAACAAACCAACCAACCTTCATAGCCAACCGGTGCCTTTATAATTAAACTTAAGGTCGGATGGTTACAAACCATGGCGCATTGTCAAACATTCACTAGCAATGAAGTTGGTCTCTTTTTTATTTTGACACTGCGCATTCCTACATGTACATAAGACCCTCCAAAATGCATTTCAATTTGCGTGGATCGATGCTAATGATGTCAATCACTGGATTGTCTGGTCCATACTTGATTATTAACATCAAATGGTCTCAAATCAATGGTATGGTGCGGACAAATATCGTAACGTATCGGGGGCGAAGAGCTACCTCCAACTGGGCCAGAACCAGTACCCCTGGGTCCAGTGCTAGAACTCTACGCCCAAAGATGTCCCACATATGCTCCAGCGGGTTCAGGTCAGGAGAAAAGTTGTTACTCCGCGGGAATGATGTGGCCTATCATTGTCATCCTTGTACAGAGGGCGCCCGGGTGGCGAGTGAGTGGTTGTCGAAATGCTGCACAACAGCTGGGTGCAGGATGTTACGAATGTACCCATCACTATTGAGGTTGCCTTGGATGGTGACAAGATCCATCTTATAATCGTGTGACAGGCAACTCGAAACCATTACCGAGCGGGGTCGTAGGTCTCATGTCCCTGGGTGTATAGACAGTACTTTATGCATCATAACCCACAATCGGCCATCCGTGACATAGAGCAGGAATCTTCTCTTTTCGGAACAATGGGCTCTTCGCCATGTCCTCAGATTCCAAGCCCTCCTTGCCAGACACCATGCTAAACAAATTCTCCGATGATAACCGGCATGGAAGGGTCGCATGATCACCCTTCTGGACCATTCCTGCCGGTGTCAGTCGATTCCTCTCTGTTCTGGTGGACATCCGTCTATTGGGTAACCATTGGCTCTTCAGAACAGCAGATGCTGGAAATGGTTGACGACGTACAAGACGAAGCAGGGCCATGTCCTCACGCCTTGACGTCACGCGAGGTCTTCCTGGCCGTGGGGACCGCCTCCGTGGCTTAGTGGTAGAGCGTCCGCCCGGAGAGCGGAAGGTCCGGGGTTCGATCCCCGGCCGCGTCATACCAAAAGACGTTAAAAGATGGTACTTGTTCTTACCCTGTCTGGTGCTTGGCATTAAAGGGCTAAAACAAGGACTGATCGGCTCGGAGTCAGTATTCTGTGTCTGAGTGAGGTATTCATGTTAAACTGCGGCATGGTATCTCAGTGGGCTTGCACTATAAATCGGCATCAGTCCGGACTAGTACAAGCAGCCACACAAACACACACACACGTGCATGCACGTCGCTATATAAGTGCAATAATGTTGGACGCGACGTTAAAACCAATTTCACCTCACCTCACCTCACCTCCGGACCGTAGGAGATCCCGAACAGCATAGGCTTGCCTGTGTTTTCGTTCCAGTCTGCTGATTACGGTATTAAAATGCCAAAGATGACGCCCTATGCTTTTGTGGGTCATGTCTTTCGAATGCATTCCTGTAATACGCGCCTCTGATAACCTTCTTCGTACCATGTTCACAGATAATGCTTCAGTAATGCAAGACGGTGACGTCACATACCCTCAACTGCGGTGTACAGGCACTGCATTTTTTTTTAAAAAGCATGGGTGGCGTGCTGCATGGCCATCTGCGATGTGACGTCAGAGTTGCCATTGTACTGTCCTATCATATCAACGGAAGATATTGATATATTCATCACGAAATTTTCAGTTGTTGCGAATAGGCATATTTCGATTTAATTTTTTGCGGGGTGCTTTTTTGTCTTTTGTGTTTATAACAGTTATAAACGACAATGCTGATAATTACATACCCCCCCCCCCCCCACACACACACACCCCCCGTACCTTACTACACCGCCACCACACCACCACCCCCAACCTCCCCCCCCCCCGTACCTTACTACACCACCACCACCACCACCCCACCCCCCCACCCCCAAACCCCCCGTACCTTACTACTACACCAGAGTTGAGCACCAGGATAGCACCAATAAGAAGAGACAATAAACTCCTCGGTAAGTCGTCCATCAACGTAAATATCGTGAAACGAGTGTGATTGATATAAACAAAATGGTGTACGTGACACTGATCCCAGCTATTGAATAAATGAAACTATTGGTGCCGAAGTAGTCGTGGACTAATCCAGTGACAGTGGGGAGAAGATGAAAGCCGACAGTTGCCCCCATGGATAATATAGCAATAATCTTGGATGAGAGACATACATACTCTCCCGTCCATGTAAAAATGCAGCTAAACTGAGGACCTGTGAAAAAACCAAGTAAAGTCATACTGATCCAAAGAGGAATAATACCATAATATGGACAGAGAAACAATATTGTCACGCCTGCTGTCATTCCGGTGATGGAAACAACCAATATCCGAAAGGTGCGTACTCTGTCTGGCATCAAGACAGGTATAATCCTACCTATACTATAGAAGAGCCAAGATACTGAGGCCATATTTGACATGGTGCTAAGGTCGGCGTCAAGGTCACTTTCGATTCCAAACTTTACCAGTAGGTTGCTTACGCAGCCCATTAAGGCCAAACATAGCATACTAAGGAGGAACATCAGGGAGATAAAAATCTTTTCAGTGCAACTTAGTGAAACATTTGTGTCTCTGTCTATTGATGTATAAGCGCTAGTGTGGTCATCAAGGCTGTTCAGTCCTCGCCTGTAACATATGATCAGTCCTACTGTCACTGCTATTGCATACAAACCAAATATTGAAAATGGATATTCAAGATATGTTATAAAGTTGTCACAGGTATTGATAGGCATTTCCATCTTGATAAAAGAAGCTTCTGATAGAGATCCATTAAGGTAATCCATCAAGTTCATGTTCTGGAACACAATTGTAATGGAAGTGTTTGTCATGTTCTCGACATATGTCATTTTCAGTGAACCCTCTGGTGTGTCAGTTGTCACAGGACTTGATCTTTCAAATGTTTTATTTATGCCGCCATAGCTAGTTACCTCTCCGTCCATTGCTTTACTGACTTGTAACTGAGATATGTCTCGCATCATGACAGTAAATAGTCCATCACTGAGGAATGGCTTTTCAATGAGAGGACTGAGAGTAGCCCCAAACGCACCTCCACTTTGAACTAAATAGATTGCGCCTGCACTCTGTGGCCATAGGAGTTTTGTCGTGTGGAGAGATCCTGAATATGGAAAGAAAGAAACAAATACAACTATTATTGCTACTGTACGCTGTATGCATTGTAGTTCAACACAGGTCATGCACTACTATACTCGCAATAGTGGGTATTATTACTTACTTTATACAGGAACACACCCACTGGGAGTCCTGGGCAATGAAATACACAGAACCACAAGCTATCAGATGACGAACGAGAATTGTAACGCAACATTCCAGACGCTGCAGCCTTTGGTGTCTACATTTCACAACTGTTGAAGTACAATCGAGCATGCTCTTCCCAAGGAGCTTTCAAAAAGCGTCATAAGGTTCTTGCTCAATAGTTGCTTGATCAAGGTTGGAACATTCAAGGGCAAGGTTTCCAAAAATGGTTATGGAAGACACGTGGGGGACATGTCGAAATTTGACGACTCAGCGCCAAAGTGATGTCTGATGATTTTGATATCCCTTATTTGTTCAGGTGAACAACTGACATGCTTTTGCCCGTGTTTGTATAGGGTGCCACTTTTTTGCGAACACCTGGTATCATCCTAATTTGTGTGAGTGAGTGAGTTGGGTTTAACGCCGCTTTTAGCAATATTCCAGCAGATGAGATGAGATGAGATGAGATGAGATGAGATGAGATGAGATGAGATGAGATGAGATGAGATGAGATGAGATGAGATCAGATCAGATGAGATCAGATGAGATCAGATGAGATCAGATCAGATCAGATCAGATCAGACTTTATTATCGAAAGGGAAAATCATATTGCATAGTTGATTAGCACTAACATATGAATAAGAAAATATATGAAAAAACTATGCATAAGAGAATAGGACACTTTAATTTTACCCCCGAGTAAAACATGTAGCTAATGAACACGAGAAACTTGAACACTTTCACAGTGACTACAAGGTATGGTATTTTAATATATATATGTATTCATATCACAGCAAGAGTAAACTTTAAAAAAGGGATAGTTACATGATAAGATTTGTGTACAACGAACTGTTAAGAAGTAGCCAAGAGATGTGTTTGTTTGTTTGTTTGTTTGTTTGCTGTTTTACGCCGCACTCAGCAATATTCCAGCTATATGACGGCGGTCTGTAAATAATCGAGTCTGGACCAGACAATCCAGTGACTGACACCATGAGCATCGATCCACGCAAAGCAAAGAGATCAACATTCCTCATAATAACGGTCTAGATTGTGCACTGACTTCATCTTTCGGACACAGACTTACCGACAGCAGAGAGGCCAAGTGCAGCGCCATGTAAGAAGACGATTGGTCCAGCAAAGGCTACACTCCCAGCGTAAGGGAACAGGAACATGGTCACCACACGTGCAACGCTGATGATCACCAGAACTATAAAGGCAGGAAGCTTTTCTATCAGGGAACTGGAAACAGCTATCCCTGACACTGTACCTGCGCCGATGACCAGGAACAAGATGCTGGCTGTGTGAAGGGTGACATCCCACAGACACAGCAGGTCCGGCAGAACAGACCCGATACTAGCCAGAGACATGCCCTGTGGGAGTAAGCATACATACGATAACGTGGGTTCAATACATCCTATAATTATACTCGGACCCCATGGTACCGCGGCATTCATCGCATCGCGGCATTTGTGATTCCCGGTAGTTCACGCGGGACACGCCTCTTAGAGGCCGTCTATTAATGCAAATCAGTAACCAGGAAGTGCTCACTTCGTAAACAATTTCAATTTCCTCGGAATGTTCCGTCTGCTGTAAGTAAGGAGTTAATAATCCGTTGATACCTATTTCTGGCATCTGTTGTAATATTGCCTTACCCCCATCTATCAATGGCCAACGATATAACCCGCAGTTCCCCAAGTAAACTTTCTCTATCGACCTGAACTAGAACATCTGCATATTCATGGCGACTAATGAGGTAACGGAAGTTACGTAGTGCGCACATTTTTTCCCGCTCTGTGCCCAGAATCTATTGGGAGATCATAAGGGCCATAATGCCAAACTTAGAAATACGTTCTTCACTAGTAACCAACAGATAAATACATACTTTGGGCATACTAGGAGTGCTTTTTATATATTTATTGTTGACTTTTAACATTTTTCCATTTTGTGACAAATTATTGTCATCCATTTTTTTTTAAACAATCTTAAAATATCATTTCTGATATTTTGATGTTGACTTGTAAAAATATTTTTCTCTTACTTTTCGGTAAATATGCATTGAATACCTATTGCTGATAACACATTTAGAATTTTACTTGTGCTGTCTTTGCACTTGTCTGGACAAATCACTGATGTCTGGCATGATCATACCAAGTGGTTGGTAAAATTATGTCCTCTTTTTGTCCAATTCGGACCTCCATACTTTTCTCTGTACCGCGATACGATGGAGTTCTCTCCCTCGTCAAACAGAGCGCGAGGCCCGGCTTTTACTCGGAGCGACTTATGTAAATAATGAACTTTTATCAGTAAAATATGCATTGTTTGATAACATGAATGATATCTGATGCAGAGAACACAGATTCCCACACTCTGATGAGCTTTTTCTTGTCAATCAAAAGTGACAATATTCTGAATATTCGTCAGCGCACTACCATTAATTCTAGGGGCTGCTACCTCCCTGTACCCATTATAGTGTCTTACTTATTTTAAACCTAAAACTATGTGTTTCAAAAATAATTTATTGATCATTTATGGATCTTGTGTGGTCAATTACCGATTTCACAATTTGGTTCTGCACATAACTATTTCTGGATTTACCTCAGTGTTTCAATTTGGAAATCACAATCCCATTTAACACCATTTTTTAACCAATGAGAATGCAATTCACACTCATATTCATCCTATGTTTATTAACGTACACTTACAATGCTGATAATGAAAGATATAGCACGGGATTAAAACCATATTTAGATCACTACATCCGAGTCTGAGGCGAGAATGAACAATCTGCCAAAATCAACTTCCAAAATTTTGATCAATGTACAAATTGTTAATTTTATTCTGTTTTAATAATCTCTTAAATTCACCAACAGTTTGTTCATTAATACCATCTTCGGACAAATGATTCCAGCGCTTAATAGTATCTGGTAAAAACAATTTAGTATAATAATTTGTCCTACATCTCATTGCCTGTATATTTTGACTTTTTCTCAATCTTCTCAAGCTACTGTTAGCAGATCGTTTCAGGGTATTAGGGAAGAAAGATATCCAGGCGTGTAGCGCTTGGTCATTTTATAGAAAATAGATATTTCTGAATTCTGTCGTATTTGAACTAGTGGTAGGAAATATGTCTCAGCATACAAATTATCATGACTTGTACCTCTTGTTGCTCCGCAGTTCGTCCTTAATGCGTCTAGCTGTAAATTCCCATGTGTCATTACTTGTTCTATCATACAGTTAACCCAAATATGGGAGCAATAATCAAAGACAGACTTGTTCTTGATATCTAGCGATATACGTGACCGGCGCTATTTGAGACTACGTAGACAATTCACCATAATCATGGCTTATTTTTCTAACAGTACTATCAATATGGAAATTCCATATGCAATCGTATTTCATGATTAATCCGAAGTAGATCTATTTGTGCATATCAACTTCAGTTATTTTAATAGCACATGAATGTAATCTGATCCCAGGCACTGTGAAGGATGCTGTATATTGACGTATACTTACCACAGAGATTGTGAAGGAGAATAAGACAAACATTTCAAAGTATTTCCTGTCTTCCATAGTTTTGAGGGCTCGCTCGTGATTCTGAAATACAACATGTAGCACCTAGTTTAAAGGCGAACATATCTTTTTCTTTTGTTGTTTAACGCCGCACTCAGCAGTATTCCAGCTAGAAATGTTACGTATCAGGGACAAAATTATTACCTTAATTGACTAGTACCATATGTTCCTGTGTATTCAGGTGAACAATTAACTTGCCTTTGCATGTGTTTGTGATAGGTGCCATAGGTGAGCAGGGTACGCTCACTTTTCGTGGACACCTGGTGTCATCACTATATAATAGTGATTCATAAACACATGCGGTTCACTTTCGGAAACAGCCCACTTTTCGTGAACACCTGGTGTCATCACTATACAATAGTGATTCATAAACACATGCGGTTCACTTTCGGAAACAGCCCACTTTTCGTGAACACCTGGTGTCATCACTATATAATAGTGATTCATAAACACATGCGGTTCACTTTCGGAAACAGCCCACTTTTCGTGGACACATGGTGTCATCACTATATAATAGTGATTCATAAACACATGCGGTTCACTTTCGGAAACAGCCCACTTTTCGTGGACACATGGTGTCATCACTATATAATAGTGATTCATAAACACATGCGGTTCACTTTCGGAAACAGCCCACTTTTCGTGAACACCTGGTGTCATCACTATATAATAGTGATTCATAAACACATGCGGTTCACCTTCGGAAACATTTCAATGAAATTTCGCAACCATCAATTCCATAAAATACAAACATACTTCATTGAATAATCCAATCAAATATAATTTTCCATACAAATAAAGTTGAGAGCTATGTAGAATTCACCTGATTAGCAAATATGTCACATGTTATACTGTGTCTAATAATTGTTATTGTCACCATTTGGTTTGATGTCTATTGAGTATTTAATAGTTTCCTTTTGAATACATACAGTCCTGTATACTGGGGATTACTTTATCATATGTAATCGTCTCTGAAATGCATTTTGAAGGGTCTTATGTAGGAATGTGCAGTGTCAAAATACAAAAGAGACCCACTTCATTGCTACTTATTTTTTGACAATGCGTAATGGGTTGTAACCATCCGACCTTAAGTTTAATCATAGAGGCACCAATTGGCTATGTAGGTTGGTTGGTTGTTTAACGTCGCACTCAGTAATATTCCAGCTATATGACGGCGGTCTGTAAATAATCGAGTCTGGACCAGACAATCCAGACAGTCACGAGCATCGATCCACGCAATTGGGATCGATGACATGCATCAGCAAAGTCAGCGAACCTGACCACCCGATCCCGTTAGTCGCCTCCTAGACAAGCATAGACGCCTTTTACGGCAAGCATGGGTTGCTGAAGACCTATTCTACCCCGGATCTTCACCGGTCTGTCTATGTAGAAAGTAACACATACGTAAACAAACATTATATTAAATAGATAAGTTCTCACCGGCGTTGTGTTGTTGAACGTCCCACCTTTGCGGACACGATGCGACGAATGTGAGGCAGTTCGTCCGGTGACGAAGTGTTGGAAATAGCTGCCTGCCCGCAGGCTTGATGCCAGTGACTTTTAAATTAGGCGAGTAAACATCCCCCGATTGTCTTTTTGAAAATGCCAGCCAATACGTATTGACTTCAACGAATCGTTACAAAATTTCGAGACTGTAGCCCATTCAGTAGGGCGAGTGAAATATGATGACGGTTTGCTTTTTTTTTTTGTGAACACGCCTTCTGGCCAGTAAACTTTGAAAACTAATTCGTACACTGCAGAGACTGCTCAGAAGGTTACAGATCTGACAGGGGATGTTAGCCACGTGACGGGTGTGACCAAAGGTATAATCAAGGCTACTGACCACTGGTCTGCAAGAGGATGTTCACAAGACCACTGATTTGTCCAGATGGTGTTCACTACTGATCTGACAGACAATCCTACGGGTCTGCGAATATTCCTCAATGTGACCAGACGTTGTTGGCAAGACTAATGGGAACATGAGCATATTAAATATTAAAACATATCAATCACCAGTGTCGCTCATCTACATTGTAATTATGAACTTAATGTAGAATAAGAACCTGATGCATATGATGCTACACCTGTTTATGTGTGGGATAGAACATGACTCAAAGGGAACCGAGGCGAAGGAAATTAAGGACGAAGCCCCAGGACTTGCTCCAAGGACTCTTTTCTCCAAGCGTATCCGAAATTAATGAATACTTGTATTTAGAGCTATACACAGCTGGAATATTTCTGACTGCCAGACAGATGACATGAGGTAAAGCCACACAATTCACTGATCAGAGTTGCGTCCCCTAGTCGTGATGGGATCCGCTTGTTATCGGTTCGAATCCAAGCCTATGACTCTTATTTTCACACTATTATCACAAGCTAATCGGAAAGGTATGTGACTTTTTCATGTTGTGTTTTTCTCGGACGTAATAAAATATTTCAGCTATTTCCAAATGATTTCCGACAGTTTTTTACAAAAGTAACGTTCTTATATACTACTTCAAACAAGTATGGTAACACCCAATATTTCCATCATATCTCAATGACTACAAGTTTGCCTGTCGTTTAACGCCGCACTCAGCAGTTTCCCAGCTATATGGCGGCGGTCTGTAAATAATCGAGTCTGGACCAGACAATCCAGTGATTGACATCATGAGCATCGATCCACGCAATTAGGATACGGTGACATACATTAACTAAGTCAGCGAGCCTGACTACCCGATCCGGTTAGTGATCCCACAGCCTGGCTTACCTATGCAGTAACTGTGTTATTCATCCTTCCCATACACAGGAAAAGGGCAGTCCCGCAGCCTGGCCTACCTATGCAGTAACTGTGTTATTCATCCTTCCCATACACAGGAAAAGGGTAGTCTAGCTGCCTGGCCTACCTATGCAGTAACTGTGTTATTCATCCTTCCAATACACAGGAAAAGGGTAGTCTAGCTGCCTGGCCTACCTATGCAGTAACTGTGTTTTTCATCCTTCCCATTGACAGGAAAAGGGCAGTCCAGCTGCCTGGCCTACCTATGCAGTAACTGTGTTATTCATCTTTCCAATACACAGGAAAATGGTAGTCCAGCTGCCTGGCCTACCTATGCAGTAACTGTGTTTTTCATCCTTCCCATACACAGGAAAAGGACAGTCCAGCTGCCTGGCCTACCTATGCAGTAACTGTGTTATTCATCCTTCCCATACACAGGAAAAGGGTAGTCTAGCTGCCTGGCCTACCTATGCAGTAACTGTGTTATTCATCCTTCCCATACACAGGAAAAGGGCAGTCTAGCTGCCTGGCCTACCTATGCAGTAACTGTGTTATTCATCCTTCCAATACACAGGAAAAGGGCAGTCCAGCTGCCTGGCCTACCTATGCAGTAACTGTGTTTTTCATCCTTCCAATACACAGGAAAAGGGCAGTCCAGCTGCCTGGCCTACCTATGCAGTAACTGTGTTTTTCATCCTTCCAATACACAGGAAAAGGGCAGTCCAGCTGCCTGGCCTACCTATGCAGTAACTGTGTTTTTCATCCTTCCCATACACAGGAAAAGGACAGTCCAGCTGCCTGGCCTACCTATGCAGTAACTGTGTTATTCATCTTTCCAATACACAGGAAAATGGTAGTCCAGCTGCCTGGCCTACCTATGCAGTAACTGTGTTTTTCATCCTTCCAATACACAGGAAAAGGGCAGTCCAGCTGCCTGGCCTACCTATGCAGTAACTGTGTTATTCATCTTTCCCCAATATTTCCATCATATCTCAATGACTACAAACACAACCAGAACACAATGGGTAATTTCAAATACAGTAGCATTTAATGGATGAATCTTTCTGACCAGAAAACCAGTAAACAAATCGAGTAATACCGTATATTGACCGGAAAGTGAGGGGTCATTTTGAAAAGTCACATGTCATTTCACACGGTCAATAATTGGTCATTGACCTGACACGTGTCTGTCATCTTGCCTGAAGCATTACCTGCCATTTGTGCTGAAGGAATCCGACGAACTGCTGCAGGTTTGTAGGTGGAGGATGTGTACCGCGAATGCGTCGTCCCCACTTGTCCCAGACATGTTCAATGGTTCTGGTTTGTTGTTTTACGCCGCACTCAGCAATATTCCAGCTACATAACGGCGGTCTGTAAATAATCGAGTCTGGACCAGACAATCCAGTGATTGACATCATGAGCATCGATCAACGCAATTGGGATACGATGACATGCATCAACCAAGTCAGCTAGCCTGACCACCCGATCCAGTTGGTCGCCTCTCACGACAAGCATAGTCGCCTTTTAAGACAAGCATGGGTTTCTGAAGCGACTCAGTCAATGTACTACAACTGGTAGGACTATTCCCACCCAAAACTATTTATTTTATTAAATGAAAGGTATCTTACTATTGTACGGGATATAAACAAACACGTCTTCTTGAAAAAAGATGTAAGCAGTTTCCATGTATTCCAGTTATATCGCGGCGTGTCAGCTTAATGCGGGAGGAAAGCCCGAAGTGATGCAGGTCTCAGACGTTTACCACTTCGGTGAAACCCACGAGCACGGGTGTGGTGCTGACAAACCTAAAAACATAATCGGGGCGAACCGGGATTCGGACCCACAATCATAGGTTTCTGGCGTGCCAAAGGGACGCAACACTGCACAGCGAATCGCGGCGCCTTAGACGACTGGGCCACTCGTGCCCCCTAAAATAACATTGGTTAGGAACCAACTATTGTTGACATATATGTTGTGATAGCGTTACTGTTAGAGAGGATTTAATTTCGGAAACTGTTTGATCCGTTGATGGTAGATTGAAGCAAGACTAGGAGAAGAGAATTATAAGTTAGTACTGAACTACCTGAGCTCTGCCTCACAACTGCAGACTTTGAACTTGTGTGTAATATGTGTTGTAATTGAGAAAGGGGCACGGGTGGCCCAGTCGTCTAAGGCGCCGTGATTCGCTGTGCAGAGTTGCGTCCCTTCGGCACGCCAGAAACCTATGATTGTGGATTCGAATCCCGGTTAGCCCCGATTATGTTTCTAGGTTTGTCAACACCATACCCGTGCTCGTGGGTTTCACCGAAGCGGTAAACGTCTGAGGCCTGCATCACTTCGGGCTTTCCTCCCACATTAAGCTGACACGCCGTAATATTACTGGAATACTGTTAAAAGCGGCGTTAAACCCAACTCACTCACTGTACTTGAGACAGTTGAAGTTTAAACCACAATGTACCCCGTTGTTACGTTTTTGTATACTTAACTGAATAAAGGAATCATAAACATGTTAATGTAGTATATCTTTATGGGTGGTAATTGTCCTAGGTGGGAATTGTGCGGGGAGTAATTGTCCTAGGAGGGAATTGTCCCGAGAGTCAATTGTCCAAAGTGGCAACTGTCTTAGGTGCGATTTATCAGGGTGGTACTTTTCCAAGATGGGAATGGGGCGGGTGGTGATTGTCCTTGGTAGGAATTATCCGGGTGGTAATTGTCCAAGGTGGCAATTGTCCAAAGTGGCAATTGTCCTAGGTGCGATTTATCCGGGTGGTAATTTTCCAAGGTGGGAATGGGGCGGTCGGTGATTGTCCTAGGTAGGAATTATCCGGGTGGTAATTTTCCAAGGTGGCAATTGTCCTTGGTGCGATTTGTTCGGGTGGTAATTTTCCAAGGTAGGAATGGGGCGGGTGGTGATTGTCCTAGGTAGGAATTATCCGGGTGGTAATTTTCCAAGGTGGTAATTGTCCTAGGTGCGATTTATCAGGGTGGTAATTTTCCAAGATGGGAATGGGGCGGGTGTTGATTGTCCTTGGTAGGAATTATCCGGGTGGTAATTGTCCAAGGTGGCAATTGTCCAAAGTGGCAAATGTCCTAGGTGCGATTTATCCGGGTGGTAATTTTCCAAGGTGGGAATGGGGCGGTCGGTGATTGTCCTAGGTAGGAATTATCCGGGTGGTAATTTTCCAAGGTGGCAATTGTCCTTGGTGCGATTTGTTCGGGTGGTAATTTTCCAAGGTAGGAATGGGGCGGGTGGTGATTGTCCTAGGTAGGAATTATCCGGGTGGTAATTTTCCAAGGTGGCAATTGTCCTAGGTGCGATTTATCCGGGTGGTAATTTTCCAAGATGGGAATGGGGCGGGTGTTGATTGTCCTTGGTAGGAATTATCCGGGTGGTAATTGTCCAAGGTGGCAATTGTCCAAAGTGGCAAGTGTCTTAGGTGCGATTTATCCGAGTGGTAATTTTCAAAGGTGGGAATAGGGCGGGTAGTGATTGTCCTAGGTAGGAATTATCATCGGGTGGTAACTTTCCAAGGTGGCAATTGTCCTTGGTGCGATTTATCCGGGTGGTAATTTTCCAAGGTGGGAATGGGGCGGGTGGTGATTGTCCTAGGTGCGATTTATCCGGGTGGTAATTTTCCAAGGTGGGAATAGGGGGGGTAGTGATTGTCCTAGGTAGGAATTATCATCGGGTGGTAACTTTCCAAGGTGGCAATTGTCCTTGGTGCGATTTATCCGGGTGGTAATTTTCCAAGGTGGGAATGGGGCGGGTGGTCATTGTCCAAGGTGACAATTGTCCAAGGCGGAAATTGTCCGGGTGGTTATTGTTCTGCTCCCATGGGTGGTCAAGTGTGATCACAGTCTAGGCCCAAATCACTGTGGAGTGTGATACGAGTGGTGTTGCACCTCCAACTTGTCCAACCATCAAGGGTTAGTTATATTTCACTGATTGATGCAGTGTCACACGTTTTCGATTTTTCGAAATACGGATTCGGCCGACCGGAGCCAAAAAGAACAATTGCAAAAAGCTTACATATTTTTCTCTGGCATTGACATCTTGGATTTACGTTCTCAAAAATCAATTGAACTTCGCTCAGCAAATCGCGAAGATTCACTTCCATACATAGTTTAGCGTAACCTGTTGTCATAAAAAAGCATGCATGTGTGTTAAGTTTGTTCTTTTTTTATTAATGTTGAACTTGTTTCAAATAGGCAATAACATGTCAGTCATTATTATTGCCTTTATTGCACATATTGCGCCCTAGTAGAGTGACAGCTGTGCCCAGCGGCGCCCGATTCAGTGCACAATCTAGACATCCAAGGGTTCACACCACTGATGCATCCTGACACAGTCATTATCACTAGATACACTATCTATTCGTACGTATGCGATCAAACAAATTTATTCCACCCGAGAAGTCAATCGTGTCTTGTAGCTTAGTTCACCTGGCCCAAGCAGATGTTAGTAACATATACCAATCGATAACACAAGTGTGTCTGTTGTTTAAGCCGCACTCAGCAGTATCCCAGCTATATGACGGCGGTCTGTAAAAAATCGGGTCTGGACCAGAAAATCCAGTGATTGACATCATGAGCATCGATCCACGCAATTAGGATACGGTGACATACATCAACTAAGTCAGCGAGCCTGACTACCCGATCCGGTTAGTGATCCCACAGCCTGGCTTACCTATGCAGTAACTGTGTTATTCATCTTTCCAATACACTGGAAAAGGATAGTCCAGCTGCCTGGCCTACCTATGCAGTAACTGTTATTCATCCTTCCCATACACAGGAAAGGGTAGTCCAGCTGCCTGGCCTACCTATGCAGTAACTGTGTTATTCATCCTTCCCATACACAGGAAAAGGGTAGTCCAGCTGCCTGGCTTACCTATGCAGTAACTGTGTTATTCATCCTTCCCATACACAGGAAAAGGGCAGTCCCACAGCCTGGCTAACCTATGCAGTAACTGTGTTATTCATCCTTCCCATACACAGGAAAAGGGCAGTCCAGCTGCCTGGCTTACCTATGCAGTAACTGTGTTATTCATCTTTCCAATGTACAGGAAAAGGGTAGTCCAGCTGCCTGGCCTACCTATGCAGTTACTGTTATTCATCCTTCCCATTGACAGGAAAAGGGTAGTCCAGCTGCCTGGCCTACCTATGCAGTAACTGTGTTATTCATCCTTCCCATACACAGGAAAAGGGCAGTCCAGCTGCCTGGCCTACCTATGCAGTAACTGTGTTATTCATCTTTCCAATACACAGGAAAAGGGTAGTCCAGCTGCCTGGCCTACCTATGCAGTAACTGTTATTCATCCTTCCCATACCCAGGAAAAGGGTAGTCCAGCTGCCTGGCCTACCTATGCAGTAACTGTGTTATTCATCCTTCCCATACACAGGAAAAGGGCAGGCCAGCTGCTTGGCCTACCTATGCAGTAACTGTTATTCATCCTTCCCATACACAGGAAAAGGGTAGTCCAGCTGCCTGGCCTACCTATGCAGTAACTGTGTTATTCATCCTTCCCATACACAGGTAAAGGGCAGTCCAGCTGCCTGGCCTACCTATGCAGTAACTGTGTTATTCATCCTTCCCATACACAGGAAAAGGGCAGTCCAGCTGCTTGGCCTACCTATGCAGTAACTGTGTTATTCATCCTTCCCATTGACAGGAAAAGGGCAGTCCAGCTGCCTGGCCTACCTATGCAGTAACTGTGTTATTCATCCTTCCCATTGACAGGAAAAGGGCAGGCCAGCTGCTTGGCCTACCTATGCAGTAACTGTGTTATTCATCTTTCCAATGCACAGGAAAAGGGTAGTCCAGCTGCCTGGCCTACCTATGCAGTTACTGTTATTCATCCTTCCCATTGACAGGAAAAGGGTAGTCCAGCTGCCTGGCCTACCTATGCAGTAACTGTGTTATTCATCCTTCCCATACACAGGAAAAGGGCAGTCCAGCTGCCTGGCCTACCTATGCAGTAACTGTGTTATTCATCTTTCCAATACACAGGAAAAGGGTAGTCTAGCTGCCTGGCCTACCTATGCAGTAACTGTTATTCATCCTTCCCATACCCAGGAAAAGGGTAGTCCAGCTGCCTGGCCTACCTATGCAGTAACTGTGTTATTCATCCTTCCCATACACAGGTAAAGGGCAGTCCAGCTGCCTGGCCTACCTATGCAGTAACTGTGTTATTCATCCTTCCCATACACAGGAAAAGGGTAGTCTAGCTGCCTGGCCTACCTATGCAGTAACTGTTATTCATCCTTCCCATACACAGGAAAAGGGTAGTCCAGCTGCCTGGCCTACCTATGCAGTAACTGTGTTATTCATCCTTCCCATACACAGTTAAAGGGCAGTCCAGCTGCCTGGCCTACCTATGCAGTAACTGTGTTATTCATCCTTCCCATACACAGGAAAAGGGCAGTCCAGCTGCTTGGCCTACCTATGCAGTAACTGTGTTATTCATCCTTCCCATTGACAGGAAAAGGGCAGTCCAGCTGCCTGGCCTACCTATGCAGTAACTGTGTTATTCATCCTTCCCATTGACAGGAAAAGGGCAGTCCCACGGCCTGGCCTACCTATGCAGTAACTGTGTGAGTGAAACGAGGATGTCTGTTTTCTAGTGGTCATGGTTAAATGCATTTGTTCATATGTTTAAGCACATGAACAGTGTATACATTGAACAAAACTTTAATCGTAAGTAATTCATATTTTCGTAACTTTCTCTTTAATTTAATCTAGATATTATTAATGATTGTTCTGCAAAAACGATAATATTTCCTTCTTTCACGTGCGAAAGTTATCGTTTCCTAGTATATAATATAGTCTACTCTACACTTCTTGAGCTTTCAAACTCAAATATTAAAAGTTTCCAATTATTAAAAGTTTTAAGTTTTTTATGAATTAGATTTAAACCATTAACAACACATCATAACACACGAGGTATAAACGGTCTTGGTGATTTCAAAATGAAGCGATTCTTGAATCAAATTGCAACCAAGTTACGAGTGAGTAGGTTTGTTGTTTAGTGATTTGGGTTTAAAGCCACTTTTAACAGTATTCAAGTTATAACATGGCGTGTCAGCTTAATGTGGGAGGAAAGCCAAAAGTGATGCAGGTCTCAAGCGTTTACCACTTCGGTGAAACCCACGAGCACGGTATGGTGCTGACAAACCTAGAAACATAATCGGGGCAAACTGGGATTCGAACCCACAATCATAGGTTTCTGACGTGCCTAACAGATGCAACTCTGCACAGCGAATCGCGGTGCCTTAGACGACTGGGCCACCTGTGCCCCTGACAACTTCAGAACCAGTTTATTGCACATATGTGAAGTAAAGGCTAACGCTAACGTTTGGGGCATTGAGGAGTCAATATTTACGCTGCGAGCTACAGGTGGTCAAGCTTGATGACTTGGTTGGTGTGTAACATTGTATTCTAGTTGTGTGGATCAATGCTCATGATCTCAATCACTGGATTGTCTGGCCCAGACTCGATTATTTAAAGACTGTCGTCATATAGCTGGAATATTGCTGAGTGTGGCGTTAAACAACAAACAAACAGTGCCATTCTATCCACATCCCTGTGGGCAGAATCTGTTTTCCAGAATCTGCACTATTCTAACCTGTCTTATGGACAAATGATGACATCACAAATAACACCAAGGTGATTTATCAATTTATTTTGGGTTGACATTTTTACAATTCATTTCTGCATATCATTTGAGAAAGGTACGCATCCTCATCACAGTACTACCCAGGATCCTACAAATGGATCAGGTGCAATTCATATACCTATCATATCCAGTTGCCATCCAAGTTACAAGAAAGACCTGCCTACGTATTTACATCTTCAGATGGACTTACCACAGAAACAAATTAATTCCTCTGTAATTCATACATGGTAGAAATATCCACATAGCATTTATACACTGGTACAATTAACAATATGAAATATTATATATCCTGCCTAGAGTCATCAAAGTCTTGACCTTTGAATCCAATTGCTCTTGAAATCATACAGTTTCCTGTTTCCCTAATCTAAGCGTAAATATATTACCTTACAGACACAAAATGATTATTTGATCAATCCTCTAGGAGGCATGGTAATAAAACAAAAAATATTTCAAATACCAAACCAACAAGGGATGTCAAGGCCTCTGCATGGTCAATGGGGTCTATGAAGTCTGGAAATCATGACATCACAGAAGCCTGTGCAATCAGCTACGGCTGAGGCCGACCTACACCAGTATGTCAAAGGAAATGTAGACATCACCAGACTTTGCCAGACAATAAAGCTATGCAGGACTAGGGCAGGTTGATACACTCACATCTCAGCTGCACACGATGGAGGCAACTACACGATGGTGGCAACTACACGTTGGTGGCAACTACACAACGGCAGCAACTACATGATGGTGACTGCAAGCCATACATGTCGACTGCTGGACAGGTAAATTGTTTGATAGGCATTACTTAGAACGTGACTGATGACAAGATAGACACAATTTTATGGATAACAACTTCTTTAATACTGTAAAATGCGACGTTTCGGTATAGATCCTTATACTGTTGTCTTGCTTGACAACGGTATAAGGATCTATACTGAAACGTCGCTTTTTACAGTATTAAAGAAGTTGTTATCCATAAAATTGTGTCTATCTTGTTGGACAAGTAAACTTCCTGGCAGTACATCCATCTGACTCTTTTGGTCAAGTTGTATCCACATATTATAAGGAAAACAGCACCATTGAATCCAGCTTGTAGGATCTTATCAATACCACAAACAAGTCAATACCATTCTTCACCGCTTTCATTCTCAGCTTTGAAAGTATTCAATAATATTTTAATAATATAACAGTAAAGTCGTTAAATTGCAGTGTTCTTCTTGATCATTACTCAAGCACGTTCTTAACAACTAAACAAGCAGCACCACATATGACAATAAATCAAACAATTCTGTTATATTTACAACATAAAATAACAATAAATAAATTCACAACTCAAATCTACAAAACCAACAACAAAGGGGCAAGGCAGTTCAAATACGATATGAATCTACAAAATAAATTTCATCAGTCATAAAGAGATTATAAAGAAATCCATCTTATTTCATCATGGCAAATTTGATAATATTACTTCTGTAGGAAAATACAAAATAACTGATCTCATTTCATTCGTACATGGTATAAACATACTGCATATATATGACAGAAAACCAAGGTTTGTATTATGCTGCTGTTGTTCATCAAAGTATTGAGATTTCAGTTTAGCGTGACACTTCTACAATACAACTTTGAAACAAGTTCAATCATAAACTAAAGCTAAGCTCAAATACACTTCACACATGCCGTTTGTCTCGAACCTGTGCGAGGTGTCCTTCAGGGACAGCAATCTAACGTAAATCATGCCAACTTTCTCACTGAGAATGGAATACCTATTTCAACCTGTCACTCTCAACACAGATGACCTGTGTCAGTACTGTTACCATATATCTACACTGCCTTTAACATGTTAAGGGTATCTCTGACTAGTGTGTGTTGAACAGCCACCACTACCAGTGTACACAATACATGTACCGTATTAGATGTAATAAGCACCCAGGTCGCTCTCAAAATTAGAAATAGGGGGCTCTTATTAGAATATAATTTTGGCGAGAAAAAAAAAAACAGAGTTGAAAGACTGTAAATTTCATGGTTTATGCTGACAGCCTGAAATGATACAAAAGAAAAGTCATGACAGATATATTTTCAAGAATTTAATTGCCCATAATTAAGGGTGCATATAACACATTAGTGCGTATTATACACAAATAAATAAGTCTTGTGTACATTAATCAATCAGAAGGGGTGCTAATTGGGATTGTTCACTAGCCAATATACATCTATTAGCAAATATCACCGTCGGCGCTTATTAGAGCGGGACGCTTATTTCGTCGAATACGGTATATATAGAATCTCATTGCACTGGCACTTGAAACTTCACATATCATGGATGTCCATTGAACTTTGCTCTGGCTCTTAGATGTGTTTGTGTGTTGAACAACACTTGTATGTGTGTGTACTGTTTGTTTAATGGCTTTCATATATGTGTGTTTCTTAGTGGCTTCTAGATGTGTGTGTGTTTGTTGTTTAACAGATGTGTGTGCATGACTGCGCGAATGATTAACTTCTAGATGTGCATGTGCGTTTAACAGCTCCTAGATGTATGTGCATGCGTGTGCGTTCAACGTCTCCTAGATGTCTATGTCAGTTGTTTAACAGCTTATAGATATGTGTGTGTGCATATGCATGTGTTCCAAGATGCAACAAATGACATGATAGTCTCAGGCAATAAGACATACTGATAAATTACGTAAAAAAAAGAGGACTTTTTTCGTGACTGAAAACTCTTGCTGAAACAGGAAATTAGCTTAGTACTTTCACACATGGCATTAAGATCTACTCAACAGAAAAACTTATATAGATTCCAGGCAAATCATCAACTTTAATAAACGAATTCATGGTCATTTTGTCTATAACCTCAATTGTGGGCCTAGAAGTATGTCAATTCTTGGTAGGTGCGTACGGTCAATTGTTTCTATATTTCACTTGTTTCACATCATGTGGTGCTCTCTCTTCAGGTAACCAACAGCTATATGGTTTCTGATTACTTTGGCTGGAACAACCCCGGTTTTACACAGGGCTTGTAATGATACAGGCCAGGCATGGTACTACTGTATACTACATGTATCATGATAAACACAAAGCTTAGATACATCCCCCTGTGATACACAGACACCTGAAGAGCAGTACCTTCATAACAATACAGTACCTTTATAACACTACAGTACCTTTATAACACTACAGTATCTTTATAACATTACAGTACCTTTATAACATTACAGTATCTTTATAACGCTACAGTATCTTTATAACATTACAGTATCTTTATAACACTACAGTACCTTTATAACACTACAGTACCTTTATAACACTACAGTACCTTCACAACATTACAGTATCTTTATAACACTACAGTATCTTTATAACACTACAGTACCTTTATAACATTACAGAATCTTTATAACATTACAGTATATTTATAACACTACAGTACAGAGGTAGGCAGAGCATGTACTGTTTTGTTGGTCATCTACCACCTACGACTCGAGAAACTGCTGATCATCCAAAACGCTCATCAATTATTTGGACCCGAAGGTAGCGTTGTAGTGAGGGATCACTGTATCTTTATAACACTACACAGTGCTTTAGTTATTGAGTCCAGACAGATTAGAGCCTCAAGATGTTCAAGACATCTTCAAGTCGAAGGTCTTGCACATTCAACAAATGTCAATTTGTTCCGGAGGGCAACAGGCTAGTTACAGACAATAACACTGGTCCCTTAGAATGCTTGTTAGACAACTTAAAACATCAATCTTTAAACAGTTTCATTTTTTCTTAACAACTTATTATCACAAATATCTAATACACTTGTCTTTTTATTCTTTTCAAGGCAACAAAATATGACGCCAGGCATGATTTAACATAACCTTCTACTGCTTCTAATCATTTGAATTCTTGAATTCTTTTTTCAGTACACTAGTAAAGGCCACATGCCCTTTGTACGAAATGTATGGCATACTTATGGCAACAGTCACAATGATAAAATACGTGTTCTCTCTTCTTTACTGTGATACAGATATTTAGCGATATTAATAATTTCTAGGACGTCGGAATAAAGGACTGGTCCTGACCATTGTTACCTGTCATAGGCCCAGTGGACCAGCATATTTGTTGCAACCCATTTTGTCATTAAGAAAATCTCTTTCCAAAAACACACACTTCCGCCCTTCACTCCTCAACACTTTCGCCATTATCACCTGTGTCAATGTCAGCATCAAGATCATTTCCCAGCCGCACAAAGCTATCCTAGCAATGCCACTATGGGAACTCCCAGCTTAACAATAGTCACAGCACAACAATCAACTTGTCAGTCTCAGCAATAATAGATACAGAAAGCATTCAAGGGTGAACTTAACATGCAAAGCGAGTTTATCTAGACGCTCAGAGGCCGACAATCCTGCAAAATCCTGCTTAAATTGACAGTAAATATTCACATGTCAGAATTAAAAAAATCCTATTTCATGTAACTATGGTTATAACCAGTGTGACGGCTTGGTCGACTGACAAAAGGACCAAAAACAAGGAAGAGGATCAAGTTTACAGTATCTGAAAATAAGAACAAAAGAACTCCAAAAAAATTCATATTTTAACCAAAAACATTTCCAACCTACCTGCCAAGGGCACTTAGTTTGGATTTCATTGGATGTCTTATTACATGAGGGGGCATGGGTGGCCCAGTCGTCTAAGGCGCCACAATTTGCTCTGCAGAGTTGCGTCCCTTGGGCACGCCAGAAACATGATTGTAGGTTCGAATCCAGGTATGCACCGATTATGTTTCTAGGTTTGTCAGCACCATACCAGTGCTCGTGGGTTTAACCGAAGTGGTAAACGTCTAAGACCTGCATCACTTTGGGCTTTCCTCCGCATTAAGCTGACACACCGTGATATAACTGGAATACTGTTTAAAGGGGCGTTAAACCCTTACTTTCATAGACAATATTACACGATGCCTAGAATCAGCATCCAAGTGTCAATATATTCTTTTCCAATCATCACATTACGGATGCATTAACATTGGATCATCATAGAATGAAAATGAACAAAATTCTTTTGTGTGACACAAGTTAGGTTCAGCAATTGGTCTGCCTTCATCATCTGTAAGCCTGACTGTCACATATTCATATCCAGTCATACAAATATACTCATAATTTCACAGTCTGTTAGACAAGCAATCCAGGGCCCTGTTCCACAAAGCGATCGTAGCGCTAAGATGATTGTAACTCCCATTCTTTAGCATAGGCTTACGACAGTCGTAGCGCTACGATCGCTTTGTGGAACAGGACCCTGCATTCAGAGTACTTCTGTAAATGTCTACATAACATAATAAGAATATTACACGCAACAAAAAATTGTTAATCTGGAAGTTTTTATGTCCAGATTAAGAAGGTTTCACTGAAACTCATAATAGCTAATTTTGAATAACTGCTTTCCTTCAGATAGTTTGATACGAAATAATTAATTAAGTAATGCATCTATTTCTACTTCACAATCTGGGTGTTATCTTGCACATCATGATCCTGAATTTGATATCATTTTCACTGACAAATGTGTCATGGTGGTCCTAGCTTATCATTTTTTTTGATTGAGTATGGTTTTACGCTGCTTTTAGCAATATTCCAGCAATATCACGGCAGGGGGACACCAGAAATCGGCTTCACACATTGTACCCATGTCGGGAATCGAACCTGGGTCTTCGGCGTGACGAGCGAACCACTAGGCTACCCGACCGCCCCCTAGCTAATTGTGCCCCTGTGTGGGTCCTTGTGTATCAGCTCATGTCTGCCCATCCACAGTTTGAACGTCCAGCTGTGCCGACAACAAACACAGGACAGTGTCCTATTACTTGTACTTGTTGTACATATTGTACTTGTTGTACTTGTCCAGGATTAAGGATTGTACTTGTGTCTGCTCCAGCAGCTTGTATTTGTACCAGATGTATAAATGTAAAAGGTACAAGATTCTGGGGGTTGTAAGAGGCTCAAAGAAAACCATCAGCTTTCCAGTGATCAGCTTCCATTGGCTGAAAAGTCTTCGAGATTTATACAACTTTCAGAGTTGTACTGACACCAGCTTGAGTTGACCACACCCTCAGTTGTACTGTCCAGTGTTCAGAGAGCCAGCTACTCCATGTTGGTCCTCGAGAGCTGGGTATCAGTATCTTGACTGTCAAGTGTTCAGCAGGTTAGATTTCTTTTTATCATACACTAGATTGTTTCAGGAAATTTTCAACAAATGTGTTCAGTTCTCCGTCCAACCAGTCAGCCTTGTTCCTGAGAATGAAAAATATAAAATGAGAGGAGATTTGTTAAGATCTTACTATCATTGACAATATTATCTGCTATGACAGTAGTGCTGGGACAATACACTGATGCATCGGTGGATCGTGACATTTAACTTCCCGATACAAGTATCGACCACAGTTGCACACTAAGTAGAAAATATCGATTCATACCTTAAATGTTTACTTTTACGGCTGTTACACCAAACACTACTTAGTAGTGAAAATTAGTTGGTAGTGAAAAAGTAAATATTTTCATCCATTGTGTCATACTTGACACTGCCAACTGTAAATCGTCATAGTGCCAGGTACATACTCTTCTGTCTATGAATAAGATGGCTGATGCACCACAGATAAGAGCACATACATGTATCAAGATACGTATCGGATCGTGAACAAGGTATTGTGATACGTATCAGATCGCACAGTTGGTGTATCGTCAAAGCCCTACATGACAGGAGGGATGCACAGCGGCACTAGCGCACCGGCCCAGGTCAGTTTGTCCAATGCTAAATGTATCTTGAGAACCACCAGAATTTCAGGCTTTGTAGCTTATCCTTCTCTGGGCAAGCAAATGATACAAGTTAATTTGTAGGGGCTAATTTATGATCGAATGATGGAAATATGGCATGACATTTATGCATCACAAATATATTTCATTGATAGAAAGTTGTGAGGTGGTCCTTCAACTGTAAACTAAAGGCTTAGGTTTTCCTATCCTACAATATCTAGATTTGGACTTTCCAGGCCCTCAGCTGTGAGATGGTCACCAGAGTTACCTCAAAGACTTTGACTTGCTAGAGTGAGTGAGCATGGTTTTACGCCACATTAGCAATATTCCAGCAATATCACATCCAGGGGACGCCAGAAAATTAGCTTCACACAGTGCACCCATGTGGGGATTCGAACTGGGTCTTCGGCGTGACGAGCTAACACTTTAACTCCTAGACAACCCCACCACCCCTTGACTTGCTAGAAATGCTAAAAATGCCCTTGGGCTGAGATATGGTCATGCTATTCCATCCTACGGTCTAGGGGCTGAGGGTTTCCTATCCTACAATGTCAACACTCACCTCAGAGATTTGGACTTGCCCGAGATGTCCTTCAGCTGTGAGATGGTCACCAGAGTTACCTTAAAGACTTTGACTTGCTAGAAATGCCCTTGGGCTGAGATATGGTCATGCTATTCCATCCTACGGTCTAGGGGCTGAGGGTTTCCTATCCTACAAAGTCAACACTCACCTCAGAGATTTGGACTTGCCTGGGATGTCCTTCAGCTGTGAGATGGTCACCAGAGTTACCTTAAAGACTTTGACTTGCTAGAAATGCTAGAAATGCCCTTGGGCTGAGATATGGTCACGCTATTCCATCCTACGGTCTAGGGGCTGAGGGTTTCCTATCCTACAAAGTCAACACTCACCTCAGAGATTTGGACTTGCCCGAGATGTCCTTCAGCTGTGAGATGGTGACGTCCAGCTGCTTCAGATCCTCCTGCAGCTGTTTCTTGGAGCTGTCTGCCTGGTGACACAGGCGCGCAAAGGTAGAGGACAGCTCCCTGCAACACATGTGCACTACAGTAACAACACACACAGGTCCGGGATCTATTGGCTATTTACTATAGGCTATTTACTACCGTTGAGTATCACCTGGTATCTTGCGATACGATTCGTATCACGATACAGTCTGACGATACTACTGGTATCATGATACACCTAGTCAAATACAGTGGTCCCTCGCTACAACGCTACCAATGGGGTCCAAATAAATGGTGGGCGTTATAGACGATGAGCCGTTTAACCGAGGCCGAGGCGGGGGAGCGCGCTCGGCAAATCTCAAATCATCAATATGTGTTTATCTCACGTCACGTCAAAATAGTATATATTTTTATGGACCTAGATCTACCTGTAATATCATTCATTTATTAAATCTGTCACTTTTCACAATGTCTGAAATATGTATTCCATTTCAATTTATCATTTTTTATCTATTAATTAAAAAATTATTCACTATTTCCCGCGATGTAGTATGAAATGATGAAATCACTGAAATACAGTTCTAAAACCTCTTTCTTCATACATATATTTATTTATTATCTCAATAACTTTAGTGAGTGAGTGAGTTTGGTTTTACGCCGCTTTTAGCAATATTCCAGCAATATCACGGCCGGGGACACCAGAAATGGGCTTCACACATTGTACCCATGTCGGGAATCGAACCCGGGTCTTCGGCGTGACGAGCGAACACTTTAACCACTAGGCTACCCGACCGCCCCTCTCAATAACTTTAACAAAGAAAACCACAACAAAACAGTCATAAATGAAGAGATGGTTATTAAATGTAACAGTTAGTGTGCACATCCTCAGCTACCACGTCCTTGTGTTCTTCCATGCTTACAGGTGGCGCAATGCTACTTCCGCCATTTTGGGAGGTAGTTCTATTAGTTCGTGTTCTATTAATAGGGTATCGTGATCCCACAAACTGACGATTCAAGTATTGTGCATACCTAAGTATCGATGATATCGTAGGTATCGGTGAATCGTTACAAATCTACTATTTACATGTCCAGACACTTATCAATAAGATACAGAGGTAGGTCATAATTATCCCTACACATAACATAATTAGGATGTTATTGTTTTGAATCCAAGGACAGATCTCTTATTGTTCATTTGATAATTTTTCGTTAAATGAAAACTAACATTTTGAGCATCTTTCAGAAACCTTTCAAATGTTTTTTTGCGGAAGAGTTAAGAAAATACACTGTAGACATGCTACAGGCATATTATCAGCACGTTGCGCTGAAAGGTCATCGGGTCCATTTAACATACAACACAGAGGTACGAACACAAGACATTTACTTGACAAGGACAATAACGAGACTGATTACAATCGAAATTGGATCACGCGTCACACTCTATGATTCCACGTGCAGCCACACACTACTGTTGGGGACTGTTGGGTTCGGGTGAAGCTGTCCAACACCTAGAGCAACCTCACAGTGCCAACAGGAGAAAAGACAACTCACTTGAGAGGAACAGTGGAACGACACAAATACTATTCACTCAAAGTGAGTGAGTGAGTGAGTTTTATTTACGCCGCTTTTAGCAATATTCCAGCAATATCACGGTGGGGGACACCAGAAATGGGCTTCACACATTGTACCCATGTCGGGAATCAAACCAGGGTTTTCAGTGTGACGAGTGAAGGCTTTAACCACTATCCGACCGCCCCTGTTCACTCATTGGTTGAGATAAAGACTACTTACTAATTTGGAAAAATAGGTTGAGGTGATAAAGTCTACTTACTGAAGTGCAACAATGGGTTGAGGAGACAAGACTACTCACTGCTGAACCTGGTGGCTACAGTTGGAGCTGGTGAGATCCACAATGAGTTTCAGCTTGCTGCTGGCGTACTCCACATACTGCTGCTTGAAGGCCCTCTCCTTGGCCTTGCTCGTCCAGGTGAGTCTCTCGTACAGGTACAGCAGGCCGTACAGCGCCGCCGACACGGCGATCACACGCCACCCAGCGGCCTTCGTCAACTGACACACAAGTATAGCATCTCAGTGCATATTCCTATGATGCAAAATTTTAAAAATATGAAGCTATATATAGCCTGTCCCATCAAAAAACAATTTCTTCCTGCATTTACCTCTTCTTTGAGTGCAACCAAATAGCACTGGGAAATCCCTACAAAAACAGTGTAAATGTTTGTGTCACAGAATACTCGGACTCAATAAACCCCTGCCATTTACGTTTACGATTCGAATATTTAGTTTCAATTAACATCACTGCAAAAATATAGCAAAAGTGTTTGTTTTATTTGTTTGCTTTTTAACGCCACATTCAACAATATTCCAGCTGTGAGTGAGTGAGTGAGTTGGGTTTAGCGCCGCTTTTTAACAGTATTCCAGTTATATCACGGCGTGTCAGCTTAATGTGGGAGGAAAGCCCGAAGTGATGCAGGTCTCAGACGTTTACCACTTCGGTGAAACCCACGAGCATGCGTATGGTGCTGACAAACCTAGAAACATAACTGGGGCGAACCGGGATTCGAACCCACAATCATAGGTTGCTGGCGTGCCCAAGGGACGCAACTCTGCACAGCGAATCACGGCGTCTTAGACGACTGGGCCACCTGTGCCCCCTCCAGCTATATAACGGCTTTCTGTAAGTAATTGATTATGGACCAGGCAATCCAGTGATTAACGTCATGAGCATCGATCCACACAATTGGGATGGTGTGTGTAGTATGAGTGAGGGCACTACTCATTGCTACACTTTCTCCCTGGAACACAAGACTCACCACTCCTGCTCAGTGTGTGTGGGGGTTGGGGGTGGGTGGGGTGTGTGGGGTGGGTGTGTGGGGTGGGTGTGGTGTGTGTAGTATGAGTGAGGGCACTACTCATTGCTACACTACCTCCCTGGAACACAAGACTCACCACTCCTGCTACAGCAACAGCTCCCAATGTCGTCCGCGACGACAACGACACAAATGTGGTAAGTAATGACGCCAGCATCTCATCTTGCTGGGATCGGTCTGCTTGGTTAGAATTTGGTGTCCGTCCCAACTGTGGTGGTCAGAGAAATAAGAAAATGGTTTGAACAATTCTAACAACATATTCATTCACGTTCTAACAGACATTTTCATGTTGGTCAAACATCTTTCACAAATTAACGATCAATTTCCTGTCCAAGTAAAATAATAGGTACGACTTTGACATAAACTGTTGCAATGCAGGAAAGGCAGTTAGTACATTTCATGTCAACTCTTTTTCAAATGCTTAACAAAGTGATGCAATAACACCTAGATTCTCAGGTCCATCATTTCTGCAAGGATATCATTCAAACAATGAAATGTCATATTCTGTGGTGTGTGAGAGTGGGATTATGCCACGTTTAGCAATATTCCACCAATATCACTGTTGGGGTTGTTTTGTTGTTTAACGCCACACTCAGCAATATTACAGCTATATGACGGCGGTCTGTAAATAATCGAGTTTGGACCAGACAATCCAGTGATTGATATCATGTGCATCCATCCACGCAATTGGGATCGATGACATGCATCAACCAAGTCAGCTAACCAGACCACCCGATAATGTTAGTCGCCTCTACGACAAGCATAGTCGCCCTTTACGGCAAGCATGGATTGCTGAAGACATATTCTACCCCGGATCTTCACGGGTCCAGAAATGGGCTTTTATATATGGTACATATTGTACCCATAGAATTTTAACCTGGACCTTGTGCATGATGAGCAAATACATTAACCACAAAACTTATTCCACACACCCAACCCTACACAATGTCTCCAATTGTCTCACAACAACTTTCTATGAAGCTTGAGAATGCATCTCAGAGTAAACAAATGTTGCAGTTTCCTCAAAGACAACTAGGAATGAATAAACTCCATAAATCCACTTACACTGCCAGCTGTCCCCATTAGAGCTGACCTAGCACTTTTACCTCCCAGGAGCCTCTGAATGAGGCTGGTCGGTCCGAGGGAGAACTTGAACTCTATGTCCTCTTTAAAGTCAGCACAAAGGTTGCGACAGTCAAGTCTATAAGCAATCTCAAAATCTCTCTTTGGAATGAGATTATACAGGACTTGTCTTGTCTCTTCTGGGAGAATTTCTGACAGTCGGTCTACAAGTCAACAGAAACAAAGCAACTTGATGACAATGATAATGATTCATGATATAACTGTTAATTAATTGGTTCCAAAAGAGGATGGTTAACATCTTTTTTCATATTATTTTGTAGCATAAATATTGCACAATGCTTTACCTTTTGAAATAAAAATCGCTTTGATTTTAATGATTTTAGATAATAAAAAGATTGAAAAAGAGTAAACATCACTGGTAAAAATAAGGGTGATTCTGGTTGTCTGAACCTGTGAACCTTGATGCATTTAATGAAAACTGTTCTATGGTAATGACGAAGATGAGCCAAAGGATGCAACAGATATTTTCATTTCACTTCCTATAAATCTGCTAATATAATAATGCATGTGAAAAAATTTAACAGTCTATGCATAACATCCTAGAATAAGTGAGTGAGTTGGGATTAACGCTGCTTTAAACAGTATTCCAGTCACGGCATGTCAGCTTAATGTGGGAGGAAAGCCCAAAATGATGCAGGTCTCAGACGTTTACCACTTCGGTGAAACCCACGAGCACACGTATGGTGCTGACATACCTAGAAAAATAATCGGGTCGAACCGGGATTCGAACCCACAATCATAGGCCACCCGTGCCCCCTTTTAAGGAAGAAATGGATGTCAACTTCTTTATACTTTTTTATGGAGGATATACTTTCTACTTCATCACTCCCAATGAAGGAGTAAATATATAATTCGAAAACTTGGGTTCCTCATAACAAAGAAGTTGACATCCATTAATTTGCTTCCTTATGTGCATCACTTTTAAATGCCATTCAAAGATGTGTTCTGTTAAGAAAAAAATTACAATGTTTTATAAAGCTGATTCGCTCAAGAACCCCTGCATCCTATTGTACTACATACTCCCCAGGGAGAAATAAAGTTGTGTGCAAACTGATCAATTGACCAGGGTAATTATGATGTTAGCACTTTGATTGTTTCTAGTGCATTACAAATATCCATTTATTATTATTATTATTATTATTATTATTATTATTATTAACTACTGAAGATTGAGTTGTTTCAAGAAGGGACACCAAGCTTGTAAGGAAACATTTGCCTAGACTACAGCTGTGAATGAAGACGTAATTCAATCAAGCTTACTTGGCAATATTTTTGGAAAGGCTAATAAAAAAAGCATATTATTACTCACAAAAGAAAAATACTGTCTACACATAACAAAAAACTATAAAGTTCTAAGAATATACTAACATGCAAAAATACAACATGACGTGAAAAGACAAGGCCACTGAATACCACAGACCAAAAGCAGAGCTGGAAACTGGCGAAGTGATGATGTGCACATCGTTAATACCTCACAGGTTTGTAACACCTCATCCCCCATCAATACAAACAGCTGCTGTGCAGTGCAGACAGTCGCTTTAATTAACCAATGAATCAGGACACAGCCTGGTTCCAGGGAGATGAACGAGGGCTCAGATAACATCACCAGCATTTATTGTGCAACAGGTGTGACCGACCGCCTTGTAGCCTCAGCTTCACACACTGATTCAACTCAGGCAGTGGTTGGTTGGTTGGTTTATTTGTTTGATTTGTTTGATTTGTTTGAAGTATCACTCAGCAATATTCCAGCTATATGACGGCAGTCTGTAAATAATCAAGTCAGGATCAAACAATCCAGTGATTGACATCATGAACATTGATCCATGCATTTGGGATACGATGACATGCATCAACCAAGTCAGCAAGCCTGACCACCCGATCCCGTTAGACGCCTCTTACGACAACATAGTCGCCTGTAACAGCAAGCATGGGTTGCTGAAGACCTATTCTAAAACAGATTTTCATGGGTTCAGGCAAAATTTTGAACGGATGTGGGCTCATTCTACATTTGTGAGTTAAACATGGCTTTAATAGACATGCATTACTATTACACTGCACAGTCGCTGTGCTTGAGGAATGGAGAGTGTACAAGCTTGTGTGGTGTTGACAATGTTTACCTGGCAGAAGCAGCAGCCTTAGACACACAAACGGTTCTGATGAGTTGACACAGCATTAGACAACCAGGGTTTGTTTGTTTGTTTGTTTGTTTGTTTGTTTGTTTGTTGTTTAACACCGCACTCAGCAATATTGCAGCTATACGACAGCGGTCTGTAAAAAATCGAGTCTGGACCAGACAATCCAGTGATTGACATCATGAGCATCGATCCACACAATTGGGATCGATGACATGCATCAACCAAGTCAGCGAGCCTGACCACCCCATCCCGTGAGTCGCCTCTTACGACAAGCATAGTCGCGAGACAACCAGGGAGTTGTGAATATAATTGTGTGTGCGTGCGTACATTTGGTGTGTGTGTAAATGTGTGCCTGCGTGAGAGTGAGTTATTATTATCACCTTAGCTCCCGTTACTGTCAGTAAATGAGTGAGTGAGTGAGTGCAAAATGGCAGCTAAAATGGTTACATATTGACCAGCAGACAACCTGGACCCACTTGCACAGAACAGAACAATCTTAGCGCTAAGACTATTGTAAGCCAATGTTAAAGTATGGGAGTTACGATCATCTTAGCGCTAAGATCACTTTGTGCAAGTGGGTGCTGGATGGGCGTCAGACAACAATTAACCAAGCGCCCTGTGCCCTAGCAGATTCTGCAGCATTACCCCTGGTAGCCTTTTTCTTTTCATATATCATTTTTCACTGATGAAAAGCAGTAATCACATAAAAATGAACCCTACCGCAGTGAATAATGCACATCCAGGACACTTGTGCTAGCCCATATGTGGTTAGATATCAAGCAGTTTAAGCAGACAGCAAAGTCTACAATCCGTAATGATGACTGGGTATATTTCAGTATTAATCACATGCTGTCATACACTGGCTGTCTCTCCACCACTTCACAAACAGTCTACCATGCAAGTGTAATGTTCAAAGTCCATGCAATTAGTTCAATGTGATGCAGTGAAACTTTCCATTCATCAAAAAAACTCTTTTACTGTTGCTATATCACAGTGAAATTTAATTTTAAACAATGATTGTAACTGTTTCTGTTGAGATTCAGTAAAAGTTCATTGCATTGTATTTGGACAATGATAAGTTGCCAGGAATGTGGTTCTATTTAATGGGCTCTATTTAATGTAAGCAGTGGTGAGGAAGCTATTATATTTAGATGCTCGAATTATCTGTACACTTGGGGAATATTCTGTGATGTTCAAGTGACTGTGTGGAAATGGTTGGAACCTGGCTAGACTACATAAATGGAGCGGGCTCGTCTCATCTCACATTTCATCTGACATTACATCAAGACCAGCTTTCATGTGAAGATCACTTATCACCCCGGATTCCCAGCCTAGGCCTACATCGGTAGCTTGACCACTGTTGTGGCTTGCTAAATATTCTCATTACTGTCATTAACCATCTTTCTTCACATCAGAGCAATCAGAGACTTAGACCTGACCCCACATAAAACTACCACTTCAAGGCAATTCGGCTGTTGCCTTTATTGACGCAAAATCTTTCCTGTTCCTAAACCAACTGACCCAAGGGTCAAAGGTTCCCTGGACACACTCGTCCAAACCCAGTGGGAATTGAGGGTAAGGAAATAGGTCACCAGCAATGTACGCTGGTCACGAGAATGAAATGAATCAGGTGGTCAGGCTCTGTAACTTGGTTGATTGCATCAATTCCAAATGCGTGGATCGATGCTCATGATGTCAATCACTGGTTTGTCCAGTCCAGACTCCATTATTTACAGAATGCTGTCATGTAGCCTGCATATATCCGAGTGCGGCATTAGAAAACAAACATCACTAAACATCATACTTCTTGATCTGAATCTTGAATTTTCACATGCTGCATACCAGCCAAAAAATATCATACCTTATGCCTACATAAACCACATAAACTAGGATTGCCCAATCCTGAGTGAGTGAGTGAGTTGGGTTTTACGCCGCTTTTAACAGTATTTATGTTATATCACGGCGTGTCAGCTTAATGTGGGAGGAAAGCCCGAAGTGATGCAGGTCTCAGATGTTTACCACTTCGGTGAAACCCACAAGCACAGGTATGGTGCTGACAAACCTAGAAACATAATCGGGGTGAACCGGGATTCGAACCTACAATCATAGGTTTCTGGCGTGCCCAAGGGACCCAACTCGGGCACCCCGTGCCCCACCCGTGCCCCCGTTAAGGAAGAAAATTAAACTATCCAGTGATGAATATCATGAGCATCGATCCATGCAATTGGGATCGATGACATGCATCAACCAAGTCAGCGAGCCTGACCACCCGATCCCGTTAGTCGCCTTTCACGACAAGCATGGTTGCCTTTTACGGGAAACATGGGTTGCTAAGACCTATTGTACCCCGGAATCTTCACGAGTCCGACAGAAACTGAGGGTAGTGCAACATACGTGTATTTATAAAAATAATCTAGTCCTACAGGATCTTTTACCAACATCAGACAAAGCTGATCGTGTTCATGCAACTTGCAACACTGTGAATGAAAAGACTGCAGTATCTCGTGTCAGTTGTCAGAGTTGTCTCCCTTTACCTGTCATCTCCGTTCCAGCAGTTTCCACGCCTTGCAACAAAGCGGCCGAGCAGCGTGCCTGCAGGTTACGTCCCAACCCCTCCTCTACATGTGCATGCAACTCCTGATGTAGGAAACCATATGTACAAGTCACGTGATACAATGGGGGGGGAGAGAGGGGGGGGCGATAGGGGGGGCGGGGGAGTCAACAATCACGCTGTCACATGTTCCATGTTACGTTCTGAGTGAGTGAGTGAGTAGGGAAGTAAGTATTCAGCAACAATAACGATGGACATTAGAAATGGGCTTCACTTTTTAATTCAAAGCAACTCAGGGAATGGTTCCACACGACAATCTATGTGTATCATAGATGTTACGATGACTGTTTTGCAAAGAGGTCCCAGTTAATGTTTCAAAAAAAAATTTTTTTGTCAAAAAAGCCAGAATTAGAAGACTGTTTCAAGAAGCTACTATTGTGTTCCCATATCTTGTTTTATCTAGAAAAAAACCTTCTTTGTTTTGGTAATGTTGAAGAAGCCCTTGAAACCATTTCTGGTCAGTTGCTTTTGAAAATGACTTAATACACGGACACTCAGATGAGAACATGAAACAGAAGCCTGTTTGTGACTCCAATGTGGATTACTATGGGAGAGTATGGCAACTAGAAGATGAGACCATGTAGAACCATCATGCTCATCTAGGCAAGCAGTGATTTGACATAAGTTAGACCCATACCCCTGGCCAGTGTAGAACTATACTATACTTATACAGAGATTTACCACACATATAACCTCTCCTGAGGCTAATTTATACATCCCTTCTATAAAGCGAATGGGAATGAAGCACGTCACCAGCGCATACACAATCCACACATTTGCAATAAAAACGTTTTTGTCTTCCGCAGAAAAAAATTACATCGTAGATCTATCCCTTCTGCAAATTCAGGGAAACCAACAGATCGTGAAATTAAACTTGGCCAATAAAAATTGGAAATACGAGATAAAACATCAGCATTAACTGGGAAACATTTAGTTCCAATTTCAGTGAATTTGGTAATGTTTACAAATATTTCCTGCAGACAAATTCTGGCCTCTAAGCAGATCTAGCTAAATCCCCGAAGGTTTCAATAACGTTTCCATACTGCACACTATAAGCTTGCAAGATACACGACACTGCTAGTTTAGTACGAAGCTCTCGTTAATCTGATCAATCAAGTGATAAGTTCACTCTGAGGCATTACAGCATGGAAATTAGGAATGGCGGATTAATTCAAAAATAAAAGATGAGCATGATGATTCGGTTGCCATGGCAACTGTGTAAAACCACATAATGACACATAATGGTGAACCAGCACTGAAAAAAAAGAGTAAAGCGTGATGATGAAATTAAGACATGTAACACCAAGCATGCAAGCTTCGAGGAGAAAATAAATCTGAAACAATGAAAATTGACATGAAGTGTCGCAAACCGCAGGGTCAGTGCATTCCCGCTAAGAGCTCACTGCACTCCGCAAGTCACATGATGAGGTCACATGACGACGACACCGACCTCTCTTACCTGTCATCCACACCTCGGTGTTGTCCATGCGCCTCAAGATGGACGACGTGCATCGCCCGACCATGTTGCGACACAGTGACGCCTCAACATAAGTGTGGAGATCCTTGCAAAGCAAAGTTGGAACTAACATCAATTTGTTTCAAACTGTTTCTTGTCCATTATTTAGTTTAAAGGTCTGTCAATAACCCGTTTAGATGTGAAACATAGAATCAAACAGGTCTCCTCAACAAAACATGATTAAAAAGTTGTCACTTCACATGACATCTTCTAATGTTTCCTGAATATCTAATACAAAAATGTCAATAAACATTAGTACTTTTTTAATACCATTACCAAACTCAGTCCTCCAAAAAACTTCCAATGCAAAATCTGATTAAAACTGAAAAGAAGGAATTACCTTCTCCGTCACATGGGTCTAGCTCTACAAACAAAATGGTGGTGACAGTATCATTTATCTCAGCTTTCAAAAGGGTCAATATTTATCAGGAAGTCTTGGGAGAAAATTGCTTTAAATTCCCAATTCCAAAACAATGAAAATCAGGTCTTAGATCATTGACGAGTGTTACCATGGTTACCTAGTTAAAACAACAAAGCATATTACTGGATGAGGCTGAAGCTGAGTTTTCAAAACATAAATCAAGAAGAAATATTATAAGAATTTTGAAACAACTGTTTCAATGAAGGAACTGACATGAAGTAGTCACACAATAACCTAACACGATGTCTTGGATGCCAAATGCAGACACTGGTCATATCGAACTTCAAAATACAAAGGTAACGAGGCGAGAACTTGGTGTTCTCCTTCTCCCTCCAAAACTACAGCATGTCATCTTCCCAAGGCAAAAGAATTAACTGACTTTAAAAGTCCAGTTTCCACCCTTGCCAAACTAGACTGGAATTCCTGGGCTCAATCGTAGCGCCACCAGTGGCTATTACGAGTTATGTCCCTTCTATGGCTCTCCTATTGACCAATCAGATTTCACCCCTGGTAACAGTTGCATTTGCTTCAAACAATCGATAATCAAGATCTATATTGTGATAAAACGGATCTTACATCGCGAAGAGCACCAAATCACTTGAGCACCTTGATAAAAAACATGAAATGATCTGGAAAAAATCTGCTGACACCAAGTTGGCGTGCACATGCTTTACAAATCCTGCAATCGACCGAAATCTCAGGACAGTTTACGAACCGGATTTAGATTTCATTACGCAGTTTTAATTTGACAATGCATAGACTCGTTAGTCCAGCCAAAATCTAACTCCATAATACCAGCCTAGTTCGGCAAGGGTGGAAACTGGAAGTTTATAGTCAGTTAACTTTCTTGCCTCGGGAAGATGACAGCATGCATGCTGCATGGCATTTACGAACATGCAATATGTGGGTTGTTGTGCTTCTACCATACCACTCCACTTCTGATGGGGATATTTGTTTGTCTAGCCATCATCCATAAAACTGATTCTATAATATATCAAGTATATATTAATATAGAATAGACATATCTACATATCCTTATGAACAGTTGAGTAGTATCATGATTATCAGATACCATTAGGCCACAACAAATTGACTATTAGATTTGATCCAAATTAGTTAAAAGATATGTGCCACGGCATTATATTTTTCATTTTTTTAAAACAAATTGTCGCTATCTGTGGACATTAGGTGTTGACAGATGTGATTATCATGAATCATTAATGTTTGGAAGGACTGAGTAAATGGTGTATTTCACCAAGTAAAGAAGGAAAAAAACACAGTGAATTTTTTCGTCACAGGTAGGGGTGTTTCGTAGTCAGGGATCCAAATTTAATAATTAATTTATTATGGCCACAGTTACAGCTGCAGGGAGAACCTGAGCACTCCCAGTTTGGGTGGGAACACTCCTGTGTGTATGACTGATTCACTCACCTTCTTGTAGTGCTTGAGCGTGACGTTGTCGGGGTGGAAGGGGTGGTCGTACTCCTCCACCAGGAGCGACAGTCGCCGGATCTCATCACTCAACGCCGTGCCAACCTGTGAACGAGGAGGAGAGTTATTTGGTTGGACAACATACATTGAAAATGATGGTTGCAGGTTTCAGTTCCAAAGAAAAATGTTTCAAAAACTTTCACTGATTGATTGTTGTTTATGCCAACTCAGCGGTATAACTTCTTTATTAAGGAGGCCTGTATATAATGGAATCTGTGGCAGACAAATCAGTGGTTGGTATTAATATTATTCTGAGCAAACTCCCTCGCCACCAGGGTATGATAACACACGACCAGCCAAGCCTGACAACCTGAACAAATTAAGATGCAATGATAAAAGATTAGATTAAAATGAGATTAAAGATTAAAATAAGCAATGGAGCGCTGGGGACCAAATCTTGAGAGTCAACAAGTATTTTTTTTAAACAGTACTTCTGTCCTATTCCAACCTCACATGGTAGCCGCCAAGTCAACCCTACTGGGGTTGGTAGCAGCCCATTCAACCCTACTGAGGTGGGACATATTCCAACCCCACGTGGTAGCAGCCAATTCAACCCTACTGAGGTGGGACCTAGTCCAACCCATCGGGGTAGCGGCCCATTCAACCAGACCGAGGTGGGACCTATTCCAACCTCACATGGAAGCGGCCAAGTCAACCCTACTGGGGTGGGTAGCAGCCCATTCAACCCTACCGAAGTGGGACATATTCCAACCCCAAGTGGTAGTGGCCCATTCAACCCTACTGAAGTGGGACCTAGTCCAACCCATCGGGGTAGCGGCCCATTCAACCCGACCGAGGTGGGACCTATTCCAACCTCACATGGTAGCGGCCAAGTCATCCCTACTGGGGTGGGTAGCAGTCCATTCAACCCTACTGAGGTGGGACATATTCCAACCCCACGTGGTAGCGGCCCATTCAACCCTACTGAAGTGGGACCTAGTCCAACCCATCGGGGTAGCGGCCCATTCAACCCGACCGAGGTGGGAATAATTCTAAGCCAACAGGGGGGGGCCTATTCTAACCCCACGGGGTAGCATCCCATTCAACACGACCGAGATGGGACCTATTCTAACCAAACGGGGTGGGGCCTATTCTAACCCCCCGGGTAGCGACCACAAGTACTGCAGGACCCTCACCTTCCTCTCCACCTCTTCTACCATGGCCTTGATCTTGTCCTTCACCTCACTGGTCAGCAGGTTCAGCTGCTTCACCAGGTACTCCAGCTCATCCCCTCGCTCCTGCCGCGACGCTTCCTGGTCAGTCCTGGACACAGAGGAACCATCATGCTGACCACAGTTCCACCATCCACTGTCACCCTAACTACATCCATGTCTCACCATCCACTGTCACCCTAACTACATCCATGTCTCACCATCCACTGTCACCCTTACTACATCCATGTCTCACCATCCGCTGTCACCCTAACTACATCCATGTCTCACCATCCACTGACACCCTAACTACATCCATGTCTCACCATCCACTGACACCCTAACTACATCCATGTCTCACCATCTACTGTCACCCTAACTACATTCACGTCTCACCATCCACTGACACCCTAACTACATCCATGTCTCACCATCCACTGTCACCCTTACTACATCCATGTCTCACCATCTACTGTCACTCTAACTATATCCATGTCTCACCATCCACTGTCACTCTAACTACATTCACGTCTCACCATCTACTGTCACCCTAACTACATCCATGTCTCACCATCCACTGTCACCCTAACTACATCCATGTCTCACCATCCACTGTCACCCTAACTACATCCATGTCTCACCATCCACTGTCACCCTTACTACATCCATGTCTCACCATCTACTGTCACCCTAACTACATTCACGTCTCACCATCCACTGACACCCTAACCACATCCATGTCTCACCATCCACTGTCACCCTAACTACATCCATGCCTGCAGGCTGTCACTCCAGACATTCCTCTGGATGGAATTGTGAGGCTAAGTGTTGTGTTAGTGTTGTGTTAGTGTTGTGCAAGTATTGTCCATGTGTGACATACTTCAGCTGGAGACTTGTGTTACAGCCTCTCTGGATGGTATTGTGAGTCTTAGTGTTGTGCTAGTGTTGTGCTAGTGTAGTGCAAGTATTGTCCATGGGTGACTTACTTCAGCTGTAGACTTGTGTTACAGCCTCTCTGGATGGTATTGTGAGTCTTAGTGTTGTGCTAGTGTTGTGCTAGTGTTCTGCTAGTGTTGTGCTAGTGTAGTGCAAGTATTGTCCATGGGTGACTTACTTCAGCTGTAGACTTGTGTTATATGCTTGCTCCATGATTCCCCGGACATCTGATGTGATGGACTTGCCCCTCTCGGTGTGCTGCTCGAACTTGGTCTTCACGGCAGACTTGGAGATGCATTGCTGAAGTAGAGGAAGTGAGATGGGTTTAACACCAACAGTATTTCAGCCATCAACATTAAGCTGTATCAAGAAAGCCAAAAGTGACTCAATTTTTCATTCATGAAACCCAGGAACACAGGTTTTGTGTTCAGACCAAGGATCAAAATCAGGACCAATCTCGAGAGAGAGAAACCCCTAACTAACAAATTCAGGAACAGCAAACTGATGCCTCTAAACCGAGGGGATACATGGGAAGCACATGGATGATAACAAATAGCTTCAAAACAAAATTTGTTTTGTTTGTTGTTGATTGCTGCACTCGCCAATATTCCAGCTAAACGATATGTAATGTGTAAATAACCAGGACCAGACAAACCAGTGACTGATATTATGAGCAACGAACCACACCAACGGAGTACATTGACACGCTATCAACCATATCACAGAGTCTGTTCTCCTAATCCAATAAGTCGCCTCGCACAAGAAGCAAAGTGGACCAATTCTAATCCACTGACACTGAAGCTACAAGCCCTGACTAAACTCTTCAGGCCCTCATTTAAACAAGAGTCGTCAGAAGATAACAAATCCACTCTTCCCCATCCCCCTTCCCCCAGGGCCCCACAACAGTACAAGGCACCACTGCGGCCCCTGCCTCATACATGTACCAAGTTTGGATGAAAAATCTTTCACGGATTTCAAGTTACAAAGTTACAAAATACAGATGGACGGACTGACAGAGACCAGATGATTACTGCATCTGTTTCAAGTTCAAACCTGGACAGTGAGTGAGTATGGTTTTACGCCGCTTTTAGCAATATTCCAGCAATATCACGGCGGGGGACACCAGAAATGGGCTTCACACATTGTACCCATGTCGGGAATCGAACCCGGGTCGTCGGCGTGACAAGCGAACGCTTTAACCACTCGGCTACCGGACCGTCCCTCAAACGTGGAGGCAGGGGGTGTCAACATACCTCAGACACGAGTTTAGAGTTATCAGGGGGTGGGGTAAAAAAAAGACAAATTAACCAGACACAAGCAAGTTATCTGCATGGACCTATACAAATCTGAAATTATGGGCCAAACACGAGGTCTACCTGCCATGGGCTTACAGGTGGGCACTTATTTCAAACACTGATTCTTATGTGCAATCCCTACTGAGGTCTCAAAAAAGGAGATACACAGAAATAAATTTCTTGCAGTTGCATGCACATACCTCAAATTGGTTCTCAAAATTGGCAAATTCGAAAAGTCGTATTTGAAACCCATCCTGCAATACACCACCTGCAATAAGGAAATAATGGCTGGATTCATCCTTCCAAGTTTCTTGCACTTCATCTTTTTACATAAACCACAAAGATAACATTGAAAGATGCTTTGGTTGAGAAAACATTGTCATACAGGTTCTGTATGCACTATGTTCCTTCATCACCAGTGGTAACACACGGCTGACGTGCAGCATGGTACTGACCTGAGTGATGCGTGTCTCGTTTTTGTCACCTGAAGAAATAAGGTTGTTCAACTGAGCCCTACTCCATGCAGAACTCTGCCATTGCTACATGAGAACAGATGACTGAACGACTGAATGTTGCACAAATCTTCCCGTTTGTGCGATGTAGTGAGCGAGTGAGTTTGGTTTTCCGCCGCTTTTAGCAATATTCCAGAAATATCACGGCGGGGGACACCAGAAATGGGCTTCACACATTGTGCCCATGTTGGGAATTGAACCTGGCTCTTCGGCGTGAATGCATTAACCATGTTAACCACTAGGCTACCCCATCGCCCCTTGGCAATGTAAACTAAGCCCTCATTGGACAGAGCTCCAGCTGGATCTTGTTGGTTAGAAATAGCAATAGCACCACAAATTGTCTGTATGTATTCACAGATGATGGAAGAAGGTAGTGCATACACATCCCTTTAGCATTGTTTAGTACTAACGAAGGTGAAGAAAAGAATGAATGGCAACAATGCAGTTTACCGGGCGCAGCTCCAGCTCTACAATCCACACAATTACCGCGCTATAGTGCTACCGCTGTCTCGCTGTACCGTTACCGTGCCTCACGCTCCGGAGACTCTCGCTTCACGATCCAACACCCAATTTGCCAAGCCGGTGAGCTGGCAAAGCGCGTTCGAGCCCCCACAGCGCTAATTGGATGTGAAAAAGTGCGCCCGGTAAAGTGCACTACTCCCGAATTAATGTATAGCTATCACCTTAAAACATGTGTTTCATGTGACTACATTGACTACTTTGCCACCAATTTTATTCCTAAATGGCAACTCTGCAATAATCATTCATCTTGCATACTGAAAAGCTGAAATTACCAAAGTTACTATTTTCAGATCATATTTGATCGAATGTCAGAGAATATATATTAGAGTCCTTGATTATGTGTTCATCTCTCAATGCCATAAGGATAATCACCTCGACTCATTCACCACCACAGTTCAAAGTGATGTCCCAATTTCCATAATATTATCACTAACTTTGTCATGGGTGTATTCCGACTGGATAGCTATTTTAGCGGCATGTCTTATGACTATAGTTCAAAATGGGTGAGTGAGTTGGGTTTTACGCCGCTTTTAACAGTATTCCAGTTATATCGTGGCGTGTCAGCTTTATGTGGGAGGAAAGCCCGAAGTGATGCAGGTCTCAGACGTTAACCACTTCGGTGAAACCCACGAGCACGGGTATGGTGCTGACAAACCTAGAAACATAATCGGGGCGAACCGGGATTTGAACCCACAATCACAGGTTTAGACGACTGGGCCACCCGTGCCCCCCAGTTCAAAATGAAGCCATGGTGCTAAATGGGTCCTTGGTACTTTTTCAAATGGAATGGAGACACAAACACATTGGACTTTAAAGGATAATATTACTGTTGTTATCTTAATGCAATTTTCTTTCCATCAGTTGGTTGTTTTGTTGTTTAACGCCGCACTCAGCAATATTCCAGCCATGTGACGGCGGTCTGTAAATAATGGAGTTTGGACCAGACAATCCAGTGATTGACGTCATGAGCATCAATCCATGCAATTGGATATGATGACATGCATCAACCAAGTCAGCGAGCCTGATCATCCGATCTCATTAGTCGTTTCTTACGACAAGCATAGTCGCCTTTTACTGCAAGCATGGGTTGCTGAAGACCTATTCTATCCCGGATCTTCACAGGTCTCTTTCCATCAGTGATTGCTTAAAAAGAAAGTTAAGTTTTTCACCAAGTACAGTGAAACCCTGTTACACCAGAAGCTACTGATCCCATCAGTCTTCTAGAAGGGGGGGGTTATGGATTAACAGGGTTTCAGTGTAGTGGCTACTCTCAACAGCTCACTTGGGGTGGGTGTTCCCTTGTCCTGGTGCAGCCTTGAGGCTAGGGCCTCACGCGCTGACACGAAGAACACTCGGTCCTCGGCTGTCTTCTTGTCCACCACCTTCAGCTCATCCACAAAGAACTCAATGTTCCTCTCCATGTGCTGCTTCCTCACCTGCAACAGAGGCAGGTGGTCAGTGAATGATGTATCACACCAGTCAGAAATGTGACAGGCCAAAAACAAGCATGAATTCTCCCCCTAATATGATATGTCTGGTCTGGTTATGTGCAAGGCATGAAATATTGAACTTTTTCAAGATCTGCTCCGGAAACGCGCCCTACCCGCCGTTTTCAGTCTAAGTCAAAGTTGTTGCTATGGAAACTCGAAAAATACATTTTTAAAAAATCCAACACAATAAAAAGGCACCAGATTACCACTAGACCTATCTATGTGCCGAGGTTGGTGAAGAAATATTGAACATTTTTTAAGTTCTGCCCAGGATAGGAGCACTACCATTTTCAGTTAAAGTCAAAGTCGTTGCCATGGAAACTCGTAAAATATTTTATTTTTCAAAGATCCCAAACTATCAAAAGGCACCAGTTCATTACTAGATTTATGTAAGTGCCAAGTTTGATGAAGATATCTCTCATGGTTTTCTGGTTCTACTCTGGAAAGGAAACATTGCAGAAGGACGGACGGACGGCACCCATTCCTAATCCCACTTCTACTTCGTGGCAGAAGTTATAATCAACACTGGGCCAAGTAAACCAATGCTTGCTAGTATGGGCAACAATCGATGGTTTGTATTGTATTTTTAACAAGCCTGATGCTGTATTAGGTTTTACATGGGCAGGGACAGAATATCCTATTACTAAATGTCATGATGAGTGAGCATTTCAGGCCATTTCCTGATCCTGCTAACACTGGCCAGCACATTTATATACCACTCAATATTTGATAAGGAGACCAATTGTTTGTAAGTGATGTCATATGAATAGTACCGTATTAGTACCGTAATAAGCCCCCTGGGTGCTCTCAAAATTAGAAATAGGGGGTTCTTATTAGAATATAATTTTGGTGAAAAAAAAACAGAGTTGAAAGATAAATTTCGTGGTTTATGCTGACAGCCTGAAATGTTTATGCACGACAAATATATTTTTACAGAATTTAATTGACAATAATTAAGGGTGCATATAACACACGAGTGCGTATTATACGCAAATAAATAAGTCTTGTGTACATTCATCAATCAGAAGGGGTCAAAATACGGTATCTGATATTGTAGTGGAGTGAGTGAGTGAGTGAATTTGGTTTAATGCCGTTTTAACAATATTCCAGTTATATCACGGCTATCAGCTTAATGTGGGAGGAAATCCTGAAGTGATGCAGGTCTCAGACGTTTACCACTTCGGTGAAACCCACGAGCATGGGTATGGTGCTGACAAACCTAGAAACATTATTGGGGCGAACCGGGATTCGAACCCACAATCATAGGTTTCTGGCGTGCCCAAGGGACGCAACTCTGCACAGCGAATCGCGGCGCCTTAGACGACTGGGCCACCCGTGCCCCCTTAAGCCTTTTGAGAGGATGTCACTATCACAAGTTAATGTTTGCAGTCAAGAGGCTTCCCTGAACAAAGACAAGAGGTTGAAAATGTATCCCAATATTCAATAAAATCAGGGTAAGTGTAAGTTGATTAGTCAAATTATAACAAACAATTTAATCATATAACACAGTATTCCAAACAAGTAAAGTTCTCCATATACTGAATTGGGGTAAAATCACAGCAGTAAATCAAGCTGCATCTATTGGCTACATCCATGTGATGTGAATATTCTTAGGGAGGTCAGACTAGTTTTGTACATACACTACCTTATACAGGTTTATATAGCTACTTTTAGTTTATGTAAAAGTGTATAAAAAATACTTTTCCTTTTGTATTTCTGTCAAAAACCTTTGAGATATGTCTATTTTAAGAAATGTAAAAAGCAGCCATTTTTGTCATACACCAGTAATTTAAAGAAGCTGCATTACTTGAATAATGTTCTATTCATGGTGAAATAGCAAAAAGAACAAAACACAAGAATAGGCCTAATGTTTTATTAAGACATTCTTCATAAGCATGTATCTTCTTGTTACATCTGTTAATGAAGCTGAAATGTGAAGAATTTTGATTAGCTTCATTCAAGAAACAAGATGGCCACCGTGCCCGACCTCCCTAACATTCCGTACTTACATCCTCCACATCCTCCTCCATGGCCGACACATCCCAGCGGTTCTGTAGCACAAAGATGTTGGGCTTCGAAAGACGAGAGCTCACTTTGTGGAAGAAGTTCTTCTCCTGCAAGACACACAGGTCGACATGTGGTTATGAGGGTGTACACAGATCTGGACAACATTTCATGAGTGAGTGAGTTCATGAGTGAGTTCATGAGTGAGTTCATGAGTGAATGAGTGAGTGTGTGAGTGAGTACGGTTTTACGCCGCTTTTAGCAATATTCCAGCTATATCACGTCGGTGGACACCAGAAATGGGCTTCACACATTGTACCCATGTCTGTAATCGAACCGGGGTCCTCGGTATGACGAGTGAACGCTTTAACAACTAGGCTACCCGACCGCCCCCCCATGACTTTGAAACTCCTTGTATTAGAGAACCAATGGCACAGTGGATTAATATCTTTGATCAGAAAGAAAAGGCATCCTTCCCTCGACAAGAAATCTGTGGTTTGATTATATTTTGAACCTCTTTAAGGGGCTTAAAAACTTAATTGTCACACTGTCAGATAAAAACCCTATTGAGCCCCAGGGTGATGTGACGCCTACCTCACCTCATGATGCATATCTCAATAATTAAGTATGTATCGCATTACTTAGTTTGCAAATATTTTGCATGAAATTCTCCATGTGGACCAGCTAAGAAGCATGACTACTGGTTGTTGTGAGTGTGCTAACGGTGTTAGCGTTGGGCGTCTAAACGTGCGTGATTCCCGTGCTCCCGTTTGAGTTAAGTTTATTGGTTCAACTGTGTCATATGGCCCTGTGACGCAGGGTTGCATTATGCAGATGGCTGTTACAATGAATGCTTATTCCGCCCGTGACGAACAGGTCTGGTTGTTGATGAAATATAGTGATACCTGAATAGACAGATTTGTTATTCATGCACCGATTGTCTTAAAATGTAATATCCAGTTATGTATGACTGTTTAACTCTTTCAACACCAGTCAACCAGAAGTGTTTACTGCTTGGACACCGAGTTCCCAGAGACTCTTGTGTGATAGATGAAGCCAACATTTATCAAAGAAAATACCTGCTTGTAAAATATATTTGCTACTACATGTTATACACCATTTGAAAGGTCTGATCCTATGGTTTATAAATATGAAAGTTATGTTTTTAACATTATTTAAAATAATGCATGTACAACTTAATTAAATTCGTTGTAAATAAAAAATGTACGCTAACACAATGTTAACATCCAGATTAAGGACCAAGGAAGTGAAAACTTGACGATTTTCGGCAAATATATGATTTCATAATATCCACGTACCTATTTCTGTTTTATTTTCATTGTTTACGTAATTGGAAAATCATTATAAAACAAATTGTAAATAGTATCTGCCATCACCTATATCCCGATAACAGCGACTGTCCGCTCAGTAAAATGAAGAAATACCCCCGTTTTTGAGGTTTCGTATGAATAACACGTTCGTCGAAGAATGGCATATGACACATCGCTGGAAAGCTTATTCCTTCATCTACATGCTCGTAACATCGACTGGTTTTTTTCGTAGTTATAACAAGCGATTTCATTGGATTAAAATTGGTTTCTAATGACGCTTTCTTGCTGAAATCTGCTACAAGTTTCGTGATTGGTCAATTTTGAACACGTGACCTAAGGCAGCCAATCAAATTACAGCTGTGATACCAAGGTCGTGTTCGATAAATAAGTTTGCGAAAGAATTTTGTTAAATCGTGTTATTCTGAACGTTTTGAGCAGGAAATCACGATATATATTAAAAATATGGAACTTCGTGAATGTATCGTGCTAGGTTACGAGCTGTGACAAAGATTTTTCATGCATATATTTTTGCATTAAACATCGCGTCCGAGCCGAGAATTCTCTAATAACTTAGATGTAAGTTTGATTACTTTTAGATATATTTTTGTTGATTTTATTTATTACTTTGTATAATATATTTAAAGATTTGTTTAAAACGTCTTTATTTTCCTCTTTGACGTGTTCGATGTGGACCCGTTGTCGAAATGTGTGTCCGAGAATTTTATTTTCAATAACATTGCGAGAAATAGTGAATAATTTTTTAATTTAACGATAAAAAATGTTAAATTGAAATGGAATATGTATTTCAGACATTGTGAAATGTGATAGATTTAATAAATGAATGACATTACAGGTAGGTCCATAAAAATATATACTATTTTGACGTGACTACGGCTTGGCCGGATAACCGGCCTGCGGTGTCTGGGGACTCGATGCTTCTTGGCCGGATAACCGGCCTGCGGTGTTGAAAGAGTTGATAATCTCATACCAACTTTGACTGGAGTAGGTCCAATAGTTTTTCAGATATTATTCAGAAATTACCTTCCAGTCATACATGTATTAAACAATCTGGTCATTCATACACTGAACATGAAGTTTAATTAAGTTATATCTTTATTCAACCATAAAAAAAATCAGAAGGAATGTGTGCATAGTTAAAAAGAAATGCGAACATTAGTGACTTGTTGTGTAACCATAGAGTTCTAGATAATTTTGGTCATTAAACAATCACGGGTCCGGTTAGTCCTGTGGGTACCCGGGTCCTACTCAGTACCCACCTGACCCCGGTACCCAAGTTACCCGTCCCAGCCCTATAGTGTCAACTCAATGCATTGATACATCGGATGATGACACCCTGTGCCTGCGTTGTGTACTCACTGTCTGCATCAGTGTCGACTCTGCATTGGCCACCAGGACAAACACGTCAGCATCCAGACAGAACTGGTCGATCCAAGAGTCAAGGTCAGGGTCTACGTCAATGCCGGGGCTGAAATAAACAAGGGCATCAATGTGTGATGGTAAAATTTTTATTTAAAAATATCTCCCAGGAATGAATGTCAGACCCGTGAAGATCCGGGATAGAATAGATCCTCAGCAACCCATGCTTGCCGTAAAAGGCGACCATGCTTGCCGTAAAAGGCCACTATGCTTGCCGTAAAAGGCGACTAACGGGATAGGGTGGTCAGGCTCGCTGACTTGGTTGATGCATGTCATCGTATCCCAATTGCGTGGATCGATGCTCATGATATCAATCAGTGGATTGTCTGGTCCAGACTCAAATATTTAGAGACCATCGTCATATAGCTGGAATATTGCTGAGTGTGGTGTTAAACAACAAACCAACCACCCAACACAACCACAAACAGCACTAACTTGATCCCGGAAGACCCATAACCATCAAATCACATAATGTCCAAAAAGAACATGAGCGAGTAGTTTTATGATGCTTTTAGCAATTTGCCAGCAAATTCTTAGGCAGGGGACCCCAGAAATGGGCTTCAAACATTGTACCCATGTGGGTAATTAAATAGAGCCCTAGAGTCAATGCTTGCTCACTGTCTACAATGACAATGCGTGAATGTAAATTGACACTGCAGTCAGAAATATTCCACCCTGCAAACAATGGTGTCTGTTCCAGGTAAATATGTGATTGATAGCAACATCAACGCCCCATGCCACCAGGGTATAATGACATAAAACCAGACAATACCCAAACTGTGACCATCCAATCCTCAATATTAGAATCTTTATGGCCAGCAATGCTGAGCATATACGGATGAAAAGATTCAACCGTGCACCAGTGCATCGTGAGTTTACATTCAACGATGCAATACATGATACGTTAATTCTGTATTGATACAAGTTGCTAACTTACTACTTGTTCACTGACCCCCACCAACACCCCAATGCTTTCGTAAGTCAAATATTGCAAAATGTGTTGGAATTAACTTACTAAATAGATGCTACAAACATGATTCTATTGCTAGCTTTTCCTTTGGAACCTGCTCTGAAATATTTAGAGTCAAGAAGTTTTCATGTGATTTGATGTAAACATGCTTATCGCGATACGTATCGTGACCTATGTATCGTATCGTGACCTTGCTGTATCGTTTCACCCCTAACAGCACGGAGTCTTTTCAATTCTAACTGATAGTTCTGACTTACCTGTCTACAAACACGACATCCTCCCTTAGTAGCCGACACTTGTCCTTGGGCCACAAGATCCGGATGAGAGAGTTAGACTTGAGTCTCTGATCGCTCAGGTTGTGGGCCAACTGTTTGATTGACTGCAAGGAATCACACCGATATCAGGCTGGCACAGAAGAGCAAATACACATAGAGGTAAACATGACAAAACCAAGAGTACTATTCAATGATATTCTATCCTGAGTCACCATGGAGCGTTAGTTTTGTACTAACAACATATGCATTGAAATAAGATCTTAGTTTTTGCTACCGCTAAACAAAGATCTGAGGAAATCCCATTACGGGTCATGTCAGAACGACCTTTCGCGAACTTGACCACAATGAAATGACTGACAAGAAATCGACATTAGCCAATCAGAAGGCAGCTTCCTCGAGCTCTACGACGCTAGTTTCAAACTGGCGACTACGGTTCAAAACATATTTTGACGTATTCTCGATTAATAAAATTAAAACTGTTAAAAAGAACATTCTGGAATGGCTTATATGGCCTAGATTGTATGGATATCGTCATAAAACCTGTAACTGTCGTTCGGAATACCATCTGTTAAATATTTCAAGGATGCATGATTAGAAAACACATTCCGTCTGTCACTTTCATGATCTGGTAAACAACGTTCTGATTGGTTGGATGAAAGGTCGTTCTGACGTGACCCGTAAGGGGATGTCCTCAGATCTTTGTTCAGTGATAGCGAGAACTAAGATCTGATTTTAATGAGATTGATGACCATGACACTTACAATACTACCTCCATCAACAGCTTTTGCATTCACTCTCTAGAGGAGAATACAATCTAAGCTGTCTATTAGCATGATGTAATGAAAGATTGTTCTTTTAATTTAGGGGTTTGTCTTGCTAGGGATAAACACATGAACTTTACCAACCAAAGAGACAACAATGTTTTTAGGACTACATACTGTAAATCTGGAAAGTTTTGCAGGCAGGAAGTAGTGCGAAAACTACAAGGGACACAAACTCGAATAGTTAATTACGTAGTTTCGTTTGTAGATCAACAAAAAACAAAATACGTAAGGAAGCATATTTCTTGAATCCACTTACACACATTGTCAAAACTGCCAGTACATGATTAAGGAAATAATCCCTCACATCCTGTGTTTCCCTAATTATACATTGTCACCTAGTGTCAACAGTCTAACTAGCCTAAGTTCACAAACCTGCCACATCTCGTCGAATTCCAGAGCTCCAGATAAGCTTTTGGTGTTGTGGGTATTTTACCCATGCATTTTAAAATCATTGGGTATCAGTTATTCTATCTGGGTATTCAAATTTCTGTTACCCACTAGTTTTTACACATGTGGTATTTAAGTTAAATATTTAAAAACACTATTCATCTAGTCCCTGCAAATTGGTGTCGTGTGGGTTCAAGAGCTTTATAGGACTAAAAAATACCACGATACTTCCACAAGAAAGTGTGATGGCAAATGATCATGATGTTACTGTCATCGTGGAGTTTGGCAAGGTTGACTGAATGCCCGTTTATAATTTCAAAATAAGTTGCTGATTTGCTAATCGAATACGCAGGGTTACTTCACAATATTTTGATGATACGCACAAGTTTTATTTTTGTAGCGTATCTGTAATATTCGTTGCATATTTGATATGCTTGGATTTTATTTTACTGCGTATTTCTGCATTTCTGATTCATATTTTATGCAGATATGCAGCTTATCTGGAGCTCTGAATTCACTGAGTAGTTCAGACATACGCCAGCCAGTTTTTCTGTTAGAAAAACATGTTACCACTACCCCTCTTGTCAACTACAACAAAACACGCATCTAAAATCACTGACTGACACTGTGCTAACATTTCAACATGCCGCTTCCAACTTATCAGATATAACACCTGAAAACATAGCTTTGATATGTGGTAATCTTAACAGGGTGTCGCAAAACTTTCCAGATGCAGTTAAGTTAAGGCTTTTTCCAGCCAATCGCAGAAATTTTGCCGCAAAACTTTCCAGATTTATCGTAATCAGTGATAATGTGTTTGAATCCCTGCTCTTATCGAACAATGTTATTGTGTGAGCCAAGAGTTGTTCCTTGTGATGAGCCTTACCCCGAGGTTCTTGGGCTGGTCGGACTCCTCAGTGAGGAGACAGGCTTCCGTGGAGTCGGACCCTTCCACCTGGATGAAGCAGTGTGTGGTGTGGCCGATGCCGCTCGGCATAATCTTGTCTCGCAACATGGCGTTGATGACGGTGCTCTTCCCATTGGACGTTCTGCAGACAAAACCCAGAATGATTTCATACCTCATCTTGGTTAGGTATATTCATCAGCAAAAGAAACTTGTATCAGAAAACAAACCAGACAGGGTGTAGACATAGGAAGATATTACAGGGTGGAAGATATTGCGAACAATCAACTACCAGCAGTCCCTCCTTTCATAGACCTAGAAGATTCCGGGGTAGAATAGGTCTTCAGCAACCCATGCTTGCCATAAAAGGTGTCTATGCTTGTCATAAAAGGTGACTAACGGGATCGGGTGGTCAGGCTCGCTGACTAGGTTGATGCATCTCATTGATCCTAATTCCGTGGATCGATGCTCATGATATTAATCACTGGATTGTCTGGTCCAGACTCGAATATTTACAGACCGCCGTCATATAGCTTGAATATTGCTGAGTGCGGCGTTAAACAACAAACCACACCAAAAACCAAAGCTTTCACACTACGCATCAGTGACCCAGTCTCACCCGTATACAATATGAGACACCCAAGGTGAGCTGAGGCGAAATGGGGTTTAACGTCGCGTCCAAGATTATTGAACTTATATAGCGATGTGCATGCACGTGTGTGTGTGTGGCTGCTTGTACTAGGCCGGACAGATGCCGATTTATAGTGCTAGCTCACTGAGATACCATGCCACAGTTTAACATGAATACCCCACTCAGACACAGTATACTGACTCCAAGTCAACCAGTCCTTGTTTTAGCCCCTTAATGCCGAGCGCCAGGCAGGGTAACAACAAGTACCATCTTTTAACGTCTTTTGGTATGACGCGGTCGGGGATCGAACCCCGGACCTTCCGCTCTCCAGGCGGACACTCTACCATTAGACCACGGAGGAGGTCGCATGGCACTTTAGACATGCTGCAGAGGGAACACCACCCACCTTCCAAAAAAGGCAACTTTCATGTGTTTCCTCTGGATGACTTCCCGGATGCCTTGAACTTTGTCCTTATAGCCCTTGACCTTTGCACTAACATCTGCTGGCAGAATCTCTTGTGAGCTGGTACCCATCTCTGAAAATGTCAAAAATTCAGGATATTTGGTGAGTGAGTGATTTTACACTGCTTTTAGCAATATTCCAGCAATATCCCGGCGGGGGACACCAGAAATGGGCTTCACACATTGTACCCATGTCGGGAATCGAATCCAGGTCTTCGGTGGACGTGTGAACGCTTTAACCCCTAGGCTACCCGACGGCCTCCCCCAGGATACCCGACCACCATGCCCAGGATATTTAGCATGTTCAATTCAATTCTGCTGGTACCATCCTATTTCAACCCTTAATGAACACATCATTACGCTTGTCATAGCAAAAGCCGCATGTATGCACATTTTCCAGTGTCATGTAATGACTTAGATAAAATAATTAACTTCAAGTGAACAGACTATGAACAATTCTACTAACAATACTAGGATTGATATTAACTGTCAATTGTTGGAAACACTTCGATATGGTACATAACTTTATATTCAATAAATTAAAACACAAAGACCATCGTGAACTGAAATGCTTGTTCATTTCAGATAACAGGCTGGAACTTCTTAACTGTTTCCAGTCAATCACAAAAACAAACAGGGAAACCAATATTTTCCTTAACAGCTGATTTATAGGACACTGTTGGCTTTTTCAGCTCCTTGGTATCCCTATTTAGACAGAATTATTCTTTTGTAACGTAAGTTAGAAATATGTGTTTTGTGTAGTCAAGATATAGGTCCACACGTCCTGTGTATCGTATCGACAGCAGAGTATCGCAGTGCAGCAGAGTTTCCGTGTATTAAGTAAGGATAAGATTTATAAATACTCCAACTTCCAAATGCCTATCAAAGAAGAAGGTTCAGTGTATTGATTCACCCTTAATCATTACCAGTGGATCTTGATATCATTATAATCAGCACAATACTGGGCTTAACATGACTGAAGCTAACATACATATTTCAAATCTTCCTCAATCTTATTAAGCCAATGATTACCATTAATTGTCTTAAACGTAGTCAGTAACTGTCTTACCATCAACAAACTTGTTGGTCTCTTGAACATATTCTCCAATCTCTTTGAAGATGTCATTGATCTGTTTCTTGGCTTGACCAAAGAACTGTAAATGTGAGCGCTGGTTGTGTCCTCCGTTTCCCATGTTCCTAGCACTCCCCCCAATGTCCCCCTGCCCCCTCTGATCGACTTCTTCCATTCTACGTACTACTCCAGACATTTCTACTCTCCGGAAACCATTGACGCAGTTATAGCTAGCATCCAAAGTATCTCTGTGGTCAGTTTACAATGGTTTGTCAGGTTTCAACCTGTGAAAGCAAAAGACAACAATGAAAAAACTAAAATATTACCTATTGAGTACATGACACTGAGTCATGAGTGACTCAGTGAGTAAGTTGAGCTTAATTACGATTAGACTTCAATAGTGTTTGTGCTTATGGAGGTATAAACATAACAAGGGCAAAAGTGAGCTTGCTGAATTGGTTGATGCATGTCATCGTATCCCAATTGCGTGGATCGATGGTCATGATGTCAATCAGTGGATTGTCTGGTCCAGACTCCATTATTTACAGACCACATTCACATAGCTGGAATATTTCTGAGTGCGGCGTTAAACAACAAGCAAAACAAAACATTAGAAGAAGAGAGACAATGCGGCAGTCAGACCAATGGGGTCACCATGGTTACACAACTGTTTAATATCAGATTCGGCCCCTCAGAATCAGCCGATACCATACATAGAAACTTACAAATCCTCACAACATGCTATGATAAATTAATCTGTAAGAATGGTCCTGATGTGATGTGTGGTTCCGGCTTTCGCGGAGTCAGAAACACAAATCGTGACTAGGCCTAAACAATCATTCATGACACAAAATCGATATCAACAGTTAACGGTAAGACTATATTACTTTAATGATAATCGTGATACACAGGTCTTAACTTAGGTATGATTCTTTAACGTTTAAAACGCAATCCCTTTAAACCTCCAACACGGATCTGATTCGGAGAATGACATTCACTAGCCGTAAAGGACATGCGGTTATTCCTAGATTGTTGTGGAATGCATTTCAAGCAAAGGCTGTCACAGATGTGATGGACTGAGAGTGTGTCCATGGCCTATGTCCCTCGTTGCCAAATCACTGTGAATAAACATGGAAATCCTCAATTTGATACAAAACACATGCTGTAGATACCTTGTAAGCATCCATGATGTAATGAACTCTCGAAAGTACACGCGAGACTGATGTAATGTTTCGAAAAGTGGACTCGGAAAAGAAACGAACAATAAGGAGCCTAGTGGTGACTGAAGCACCGGCTCCGCCGAATCACGCTAATGGACATGCTACTGATGATAACAGCAGTGTTGTTTTCGGGTTAATGCTCTCGAATATAAGACAGTCAAAATGGTCCCAATTAAGTCAAAATGAACTCGGTGAAAGTGGACAAATATTTTTTTTGCAAATTATATAATTTTAACTGGAAATTGGCTCGTCATGCTAGTCATTATAACATACTACTTTGGTAACTGTACATAATACATTTTTTTAATGTACGTATTGTTTCAAGTGTTATGACTGATCTTGGGAGATTGTGTTACAGTTGAAGTTTATTGCTCTTATAGTTTACTTTTTCACTCCACCATAATCAGAATCCGTTTAGACTTTTAATTTCGCTCCGGTTTCACAATCGTGTTTATCATCTCATATGAATTGTAACTTATAACTTTTTATTATATAAATCATAATTTAAATATAATTTGAAACGAATGCCATGCGATTGTTACTAAATTGAGTTTTTCAGTGAAAGAGAAACGCTTGTTATCATTTAATATTATTAGGTAGAGTGCACGTGAACACTTCAGTTCAAACATAAGTGGCTCCAAAAGTTTGGTTTTTTTGTTTTTGTTTGTCCGCACTCAGCAATACGTACTACAGCTACATGACGGCGGTCTGTGAATAATCGAGTCTGGACCAGACAATCCACTGATTGACATCATGAGCAAGCGTAGTCGCCTTTTTTCTGAAGACCTATTCTACCCCGGATCTGAAGATTCCGGGGTAGAATAGGTCACCGTCTTCAGCAACCAATGCTTGCCGTAAAGGGCGACTATGTTTGTCGTAAAAGGCGACTAACGGAATCAGGAGGTCTGACTCGCTGACTTGGTTGATTCATGTCATCGTATCCCAATTGCGTGGATCGATGCACATGATATTAATCACTGGATAGTCTGGTCCAGGCTCAATTATTTACAGACCGCCGTCATATAGCTGGAATATTGCTGACTGCGGCGTTAAACAACAAACCAATCTACCCCGGATCTGCACGGGTTGGCTCCAAAAGAAACTGTGCAGATTTTACGTTCGCATCCTCTAGTATGGTAGTTCTAGCACAGCTGATAGAGCCTACACACGACGGCACACCTCAGATTAATGGCGTGCATCTCCCCTGTTTTATATCATTCGAAACTCACATTCTGACAAACAATCGTGGATTTGTAGAATAATTTATCATCACAGGGGAATCTTAATTCGGCATTAAATCACGTCCACATTTTCGTACAGACCATCTAAACTAATGGCGGGCACTTTTGATTGACGTGACAAGCTGAGAGAAGTTAGTTTGATTATTTTTCGCGAAAATGAATGTCCGAGATGAAAATGTGGATGACCTCAGCTATGAACAGGTACAGCAAAGAATTACGAGCAGTTTTGGGTAAACTTGTAGGTAGAATTTTCTCATCCACTAATGTGGACGTTTGTTTTATATTTTTGACAGTGAGTATGTAATGCTAACCTAGTCTTGTAAAACCTTATGAGGTCGGGTTATTACAAAAGTTATTAACTTTATATTTCTTTTTGGGAATAGATATAGGCCTAAAGGCCAATATAGAATAATCAATTTAATCATGTCTTGGTACACTGATCATGTAATATAGGTGAATTGAGACAATCTGTATACTTTATTTGTAAGCCTGAAATTGCCAGTGCTGTTACAACTGTGCATTCTTAAAAAAGATACTCACCTTAGCTGAGGGACGGTCGGGTAGCCTAGTGGTTAAAGCGTTCCATCGTCACGTCGAAGACACGGGTTCTATTCCTGACATGGGTACAATGTTTGAAGCCCATTTCTGGTGTCCCCTGCCGTGATATTGCTGGAATATTGCTAAAAGCGGCGTAAAACCATACTCACTCACTCACTTACTCACCTTAGTTGAAATGGTGAAGAGCTGGGGGAGTAGTGATCTCTGTTAGGCGATGCCAGACGGCTAGCCTAACCTAGCTGGTTTACTGTATTGCATTATTTATGATCATGATAATAATACAGATGCATGAATGCCTTTATTGTCATACAAAGTTGATGATGTTTTGCCAAAGAATTAATGTTACACTGTGGTGAGATTCTCTGTTACTTCCTGCTGTTGTTTCAGAGGCTGAAGGCGGCAGTGCATTACACTGTGGTTAGGATATGTCGGGATGTTGGGGATGACCTGAATGTCTCCGTCAACAAGCAGGTGATGGCCTGTATTGCAGAGACAACATGGAGACAGTTTGAGACCTACTCTCATGATCTGGAGATGTTTGCAAGGTGGGAACAAACAGGATACATTCACTGGTTTGCCGAGACGCTTGATAAGAATGTTAGCAAGTGCTGATCAGCAGCTTTATCATGATTAATATCTCTGTTGTGGTGGCACATGGTCCCGAGTGTAGAGCAAAGTCACAAATCCGACAAAGTTCAGCGACCCGTGAAGATCTGGGGTAGAGTAGGTCTTCAGCAACATTTGCTTGACGTAAGAGGTAACTATGCTTGTCATAAGAGGCGACTAACGGGATCGTGTGGTCAGGCTCGCTGAAATGGTTGATGCATGCCATCGTAACCCAATTGCGTGGATGGATGCTCTGGTTCAGTCTCGATTATTTACAGACCGCTGTCATATAGCTGGAATATTGCTGAGTGCGGTGTTAAACAACAAACAAACAAACAAACAAAGTTCAGCAGCGTTGACTGCGGAGAGGAGTTGGATGGGTGACCGTGTTCAGCAGCTGGACTCCAGAGAGTTTCTGAAGCTTTGGTTCTGCCCCACACCCAAGCTCATGTTACCAGTGGTGTCTCAGTCAAGGGACTTCAGGTATGCCCCTGTTCATCCAGCAGTGAATGGGTACCCGGTAGGATCAGATGGTAATGCGACTACGAACCTTCCAGCGACTCACAGGCAGCTTAGGTTGTATACTGCCCTGGGAGCTGTGAATGGAGGAGCCCTATTTTAGCTACGACGGCCTAACTCACTGTGCAGAGTGGAATTCCTTAGGCATGCCAGAAACTAATGGTCATATGATTGTGAACCCATGAAGATCCGGGGTAGAATAGGTCTTCAGCATACCATTCTTGCCATTAAAGGCGACTATGCTTTGCATAAGAGGCGACTAACGGGATCGGGTGGTCAGGCTCGCTGACTTGGTAGATGCATGTCAGAGATCCCAATTGCATGGATCGATGCTCATGATGACAATCACTGGATTGTCTGTTCAAGACTCAATTATTTTCAGACTGCCGGCATATAGCTGAAATATTGCTGAGTGTGGCGTTAAATAACAAACAAACAGATGATTGTGGGTTAGAATCCTAGATTCGCCCTGGTTACATTTTCAGGTTTGTCAGCACGTTGCACAGGCTCAGGGGTTTCACCAAGGTGTAGACAACTTAAACCTGCATCAGGCTTTCCTGCTACATCAACCTGACACGCCATGCTGTGATTCATACTCAGTCCAAAGCGAGGTTGAACCAGCATTAGAAATTGGCACTAGTCCTATAGTCCTTGCCAAACTGCCCATTAGTTTAAGGTATCATTAGGACAAGTAGAAACTTGCCTCACCTCACCTCACCTCACCTCTGGCTGCTATTACCGATGTTATTGTTCCAGGCATGCCAAGCGCAGCACAGTGTTGCCGGAAGATGTGAAGCTGCTTGTGAGGAAAAGTCCCAAACTGGTACGTTTCTACACAAGGTTATTGTCATACCACCACATATGCAAAAATAGAGTAAGACCCATGCCACATATTTATTAGAATACGGTCTAATGTGATATGTCCTTTACATGTCCTTTATGGCTCTTAGATAAGACTATAGTTGCGTAGGGTGCTTTATAACCCAGTTAAGACCTATAGTTGGACAGGGTGCTTTATAACCCAGTTAAGACCTATAGTTGCGTAGGGTGCTTTATAACCTAGTTAAGACCTATAGTTGGATAGGGTGCTTTATAACCCTTGTTAAGACCTATAGTTGGATAGGGTGCTTTATAACCCAGTTAAGACCTATAGTTGCATAGGGTGCTTTATAACCTAGTTAAGACCTATAGTTGGATAGGGTGCTTTATAACCCAGTTAAGACCTATAGTTGCGTAGGGTGCTTTATAACCCAGTTAAGACCTATAGTTGGATAGGGTGCTTTATAACCCTTGTTAAGACCTATAGTTAGGTAGGGTCGTTTATAACCCAGTTAAGACCTATAGTTGGACAAGGTGATTTATAACCTAGTTAGATCCAGGGTAGAATAGGTCTTAGCAACCAATGCTTGCTGTAAAATGTGACTATGCTTGTCGTAAGAGGCGACTAACAGGATCGGGTGGTCAGACTCGCTGGCTTGGTTGATGCATGTCATCGTATCCCGATTGCTTGTATCGATGTTCATGATGTCAGTCACAGGATTGTCTGGTCCAGACTCGATTATTTACAGACCGCTGTCATATAGCTGGAATATTGCTGAGTGCGGCCTTAAAAAACAAACAACGAACTATAACTCAGTTAGACCTATAGTTGGGCAGGGTTGTTTATGACTCTCAGTTTAACCATCAAGTGTTGAGGTGGGTGTGTGTTGTCCACAGCTGGAACATATCCACTCCCTCCACAGACAGCTCACAGCAAGCAAGGAGGAGCCCAGCAAGAAGAAGGGAGCCAGGCTGAACAAGAAGAAGTCTGCGGCGGCAGCAGAATCTAACTATGAGACTGATGAGAATTCCAATGTATAGGATAATGCAAACACCAATGTGTAGGACTGACATTAGTGATAACAGCGATATGTTGGACTGACATTAGTGATAACAGCCATGTGTTGGACTGATATTAGTGATAACAGCGATGTGTTGGACTGACATTAGTGATAACAGCGATGTGTTGGACTGACATTAGTGATAACAGCGATGCGTTGGACTGACATTAGTGATAACAGCGATGCGTTTGACTGACATTAGTGATAACAGCGATGTGTTGGACTGACATTAGTGATAACAGATGTGTTGGACTGACATTAGTGATAACAGCGATGTGTTGGACTGACATTAGAGATAACAGCGATGTGTTGGACTGACATTAGTGATAACACCGATGTGTTGGACTGACATTAGTGATAACAGCGATGTGTTGGACTGACATTAGTGATAACAGCGATGTGTTGGACTGACATTAGTGATAACGGCGATGTGTTGGACTGGACAGAACTTGGGCTGTTACGATTCACTTGCATTTTCGGTGAATCGAACCATATCCATTCATGAATTAAATTCGTTATTCGTGGCCACTAGAATCGAATATTTATGAATATGCATAAGTGATTGTGTAGTACTGATAACACACAATACACATGTCTGATGAAAATGCTGATTTCTAGGACTGACAAGAAAGCCAGTGTGTTGAAGGTATAATACAAGGGTGGATCCTGCATTTTTAACAAGGAGGGGTCCTAAATATCAAAATTGTCTCTCAATCTGTCAGTTTTACTGTCTACAACACACTACAATTGATTTTCAAAGTTTGGGGTGGGGTGACCGTACTCCCTGGACCCTCACCTGGACCCGCCTATGTTATGAAACCAATGTATCAGTCTGGTAAAGCAGATATGCAGAGCTGTTGAGAATGCCAGTGAGTTGGATTTTGTTGGATTGTTGTTTAATGCCGCAGTATTCCAGCTATATGATGCCAGTCTGTAAATAATTAAGTCTGGACCAGATAATCCAGTAATTGACATCTTGAGCATCTGTTCACTGCTCAAAGGCGCCGCTATTCGCTGTGCAGAGTTGCGTCCCTTGGGCACGCCAGAAACCTATGATTGTGGGTTCGAATCCCCGTTCGCCCCGATTATGTTTCTAGGTTTGTCAGCACCATACCCATGCTCGTGGGTTTCACCGAAGTGGTAAACGTCTGAGACCTGCATCACTTCGGGCTTTCCTCCCACATTAAGCTGACACGCCGTGATATAACTGGAATACTGTTAAACCCAACTCACTCACTCACTCACTGCTTAAAGAGACCCATTGTACATCTAGAAATTGTAAGTTGCAGTCCTGTGGGTGAAACTCCGTAATCATAGACTGCTCGAGTGACAAACATCACACATCATGAGCTTGCAGTCAAGGAAAGTGGTGCAACTTGGATTTGGTTTATCCTACCAGCCACACAGCCCCATCTCGTTTTGAGCATGTTGAGCCATGATGCTTATTATAACCTTGGGTCATAATTTATGCTTCCAGAGGATTCTGGTGTGTGTATAATGAACAGATTCAGTGCCTTGGTTTAATGTGTGTCGTCTTGCACTGATGGAATGGATTGTTGTTCGTATGGTTGGTCTGATGCAGACTTTATTATGTACAGGCCGTAGTTATATAGCTGGAATATTGCTGAGTGTGTCTTTAAACAACAATCACAGTGACTGCTGTAATCATACAAGGTGGTGAAAGGGTTAATCTTGCCAGTCTCTTGCACTGATGGAATGGATTGTTGTTCGTATGGTTGGTCTGATGCAGACTTTATTATGTACATGCCGTAGTTATATAGCTGGAATATTGCTGAGTGTGTCTTTAAACAACAATCACAGTGACTGCTGTAATCATGCAAGGTGGTGAAAGGGTTAATCTTGCCAGTCTCTTGCACTGATGGAATGGATTGTTGTTCGTATGGTTGGTCTGATGCAGACTTTATTATGTACATGCCGTAGTTATATAGCTGGAATATTGCTGAGTGTGTCTTTAAACAACAATCACAGTGACTGCTGTAATCATGCAAGGTGGTGAAAGGGTTAATCTTGCCAGTCTCTTGCACTGATGGAATGGATTGTTGTTCGTATGGTTGGTCTGATATGGCTGTAGTTATATAGCTGGAATATTGCTGAGTGTGTCTTTAAACAACAATCACAGTGACTGCTGTAATCATGCAAGGTGGTGAAAGGGTTAATCTTGCCAGTCTCTTGCACTGATGGAATGGATTGTTGTTCGTATGGTTGGTCTGATATGGCTGTAGTTATATAGCTGGAATATTGCTGAGTGTGTCTTTAAACAACAATCACAGTGACTGCTGTAATCTTGCAAGGTGGTGAAAGGGTTAATCTTGCCAGTCTCTTGCACTGATGGAATGGATTGTTGTTCGTATGGTTGGTCTGATATGGCTGTAGTTATATAGCTGGAATATTGCTGAGTGTGTCTTTAAACAACAATCACAGTGACTGCTGTAATCTTGCAAGGTGGTGAAAGGGTTAATCTTGCCAGTCTCTTGCACTGATGGAATGGATTGTTGTTCGTATGGTTGGTCTGATATGGCTGTAGTTATATAGCTGGAATATTGCTGAGTGTGTCTTTAAACAACAATCACAGTGACTGCTGTAATCTTGCAAGGTGGTGAAAGGGTTAATCTTGCCAGTCTCTTGCACTGATGGAATGGATTGTTGTTCGTATGGTTGGTCTGATATGGCTGTAGTTATATAGCTGGAATATTGCTGAGTGTGTCTTTAAACAACAATCACAGTGACTGCTGTAATCTTGCAAGGTGGTGAAAGGGTTAATCTTGCCAGTCTCTTGCACTGATGGAATGGATTGTTGTTCGTATGGTTGGTCTGATATGGCTGTAGTTATATAGCTGGAATATTGCTGAGTGTGTCTTTAAACAACAATCACAGTGACTGCTGTAATCATGCAAGGTGGTGAAAGGGTTAATCTTGCCAGTCTCTTGCACTGATGGAATGGATTGTTGTTCGTATGGTTGGTCTGATATGGCTGTAGTTATATAGCTGGAATATTGCTGAGTGTGTCTTTAAACAACAATCACAGTGACTGCTGTAATCATGCAAGGTGGTGAAAGGGTTAATCTTGCCAGTCTCTTGCACTGATGGAATGGATTGTTGTTCGTATGGTTGGTCTGATATGGCTGTAGTTATATAGCTGGAATATTGCTGAGTGTGTCTTTAAACAACAATCACAGTGACTGCTGTAATCTTGCAAGGTGGTGAAAGGGTTAATCTTGCCAGTCTCTTGCACTGATGGAATGGATTGTTGTTCGTATGGTTGGTCTGATATGGCTGTAGTTATATAGCTGGAATATTGCTGAGTGTGTCTTTAAACAACAATCACAGTGACTGCTGTAATCATGCAAGGTGGTGAAGGGATAATCTTGCCAGTCTCTTGCACTGATGGAATGGATTGTTGTTCGTATGGTTGGTCTGATATGGCTGTAGTTATATAGCTGGAATATTGCTGAGTGTGTCTTTAAACAACAATCACAGTGACTGCTGTAATCTTGCAAGGTGGTGAAAGGGTTAATCTTGCCAGTCTCTTGCACTGATGGAATGGATTGTTGTTCGTATGGTTGGTCTGATATGGCTGTAGTTATATAGCTGGAATATTGCTGAGTGTGTCTTTAAACAACAATCACAGTGATTGCTGTAATCATGCAAGGTGGTGAAGGGTTAATCTTGCCAGTGTGTTGCCAACAAGGCTGGGTTTTATCTGAACCGACACTATTATTAATAATGGCTTCATTGTAGCTTTCGTCGATGAGATAACACACAATAAATATGTACAGCCATCCCCAGGAATGTTGAAATGTGTATCAGTTTAGATAGCTCATTGATGCACAGGTGTACAGAGATATTAATGTCAATGGTATGATACACAATATGCTTCAGTCTGTATGGATACATATTATTTCCTAAGCTGTTTCGACCTGTGAAGATCCAGGGTAGAATAGATCTTCAGCAACCCATGCTTGCCTTAAAAGGCAACTATGCTTGTCGTAAGAGGCGACTAACGGGATCGGGTGGTCAGACTCGCTGACTTGGTTGATGCATGTCATCGATCCCAATTGCATGGATCGATGCTCATGATATTAATCACTGGATTATCTGGTCCAGACTCGATTTTTTTACTGACCGCTGTCATATAGCTGGAATATTGCCTTAACCAACAAACCTAACCAAACCACACCTAAGCTGTTTCATTGGTCATCTGGGGTGGGGGAGTAACCTAGTTGTTGAGGGCTTTGCTCGTCACTGGAAGACCCGAGTTCGATTCCTACACATGGGTACAATGTGTGAAGCCCATTTCTGGTGTCCTCCCACCGAGATATTGCTGGAACATTGCTGAAAGTGGCTTTATACTATACTCACTAACTTTTGGTCATCAACATTTACACTTTATCATATGAATTTCTTAATTCAGCTTGATCCTGTATTAATGTTAATGTCCTCTCTTGTGTTCTGTTCTGTCAGGATATCGTCATGCGAATGTTTATTCTGAAAAAGTGTATGGTATTGTGAATGAATTATAATAGTAATTCATGACATAAGTGTACTTTTCTGTAAGGTTCCAGATTGCTGATTCAATGCAACACCCGCTTTTCTATAATTCCTTTGCACTCCTTATATAATATATATGTATATATCTTTCTCTAATTCTTCACACTTTTTATGTAATATTGCCGACCGCCTCCGTGGTCTAATGGTAGAGCGTCTGCCCAGAGAGTGGAAGGTGCAGGGTTCGATCCCCGGCCGCGTCATACCTAAAGACGTTAAAAGATGGTACTTATTGTTAATCTGGCGCTCGGCATTAAGGGGCTAAAACAAGGACTGGTCGGCTCGGAGTCAGTATACTGTGTCTGAGTGGGGTATTCATGTTAAACTGCGACATGGTATCTCAGTGAGCTAGCACTATACATCGGCATCAGTCCGGACAAGTACAAGCTGCCACACAAACACACACCACTGCACACGTACATGTACGTCGCTATATAAGTGCAGTAATCTTGGACGTGCCCATTTCACCTCACCTCACCTGTAATATTGCCAAGGCTACCATCACTAGATATGCTGCCATCTCCGGCACCTTTACTTGAGTATTTAGGTTGCCTAAGGCGTGCATTTGCCTTCTTGTTTAAAGGTGTATTTTTTGCCTCTATGGATGTACATTGGTTATGAAGTAACCTAGAAGTAAACAGTGTCATATGAATATGAAGTGATGTCTTGTTCTGTTTTCTATGCTGAGGTGAGAACACTATTCAAAGCTCCAGACAACCTGTGTACTTGCATAATATGGATAAATCGCCATACCCAAGTTATGTTGGGTTAGACCGCCAGCGTGGTCTAGTTATAGCTAAAACAAGGACTGGTCCGGTTCGGAGTCAGTATACTGTGTCTGGGTGGGGTATTCATGTTAAACTGTGGCTAAAAAGCCCGGACTAATACAAGCAGCCACACAAACACACACAAGTACATGCTCGTCGATAAGGGCAATAATCTTGGACGCAACATTAAACCCCATTTCACCTCACCTTATGCTCATGATGTCAATCACTGGATTGTCTGGTCCAGACTTGATTATTTACAGACCGCCATCATATAGCTGGAATATTGCTGAGTGCGACGTTAAACAAACAAACAAACAAAACCTTATGTTGGATTGCATAAAAACAGCAAACATGGACAGTGAGTATATTTTGCCAATGTAGCCTTTTGTGCTGGTGTAACTGTCTTTCCAGATCTTTATTTACTGATCGAATGGGGGGCCCAGTCGTCTAAGGCGCCGCGATTCGCTGTGCAGAGTTGCGTCCCTTGGGCACGCCAGAAACCTATGATTGTGGGTTCGAATCCCGGTTCGCCCCGATTATGTTTCTAGGTTTGTCAGCACCATACCCGTGCTCGTGAGTTTCACCGAAGTGGTAAACGTCTGAGACCTCGATCTTGGTGAGTGAGTGTGGTTATCAACGCTTCAACATTTCTTTAGTTATTCCATGCCCAATTTGACGTGTATCACTTTGATTAAGTCACGCGCAGGATATGATACTGTCACACCTAGAGTGAGTGAATATAGTTTTACACCGCTTTTAGCACTACTCCAGCAATATCACGGTGGGGGACTCCAGACATGGGCTTCATACACTGTACCCATGTGGGGAATTGAAGCCGGGTTCTTGGCGTGACGAGCGAAAGCTTTAACCACTAGGCTACCCCCACCGCACCGTCATACTAAGAAGCATAATTCGGACGAATCTGGGATATGAGCACGCGATTATTTCTGGAGGTGAGGTGAAATGGGGTTTATCGTCGCGTCCAAGATTATTACACTTATATAGCGACGTGCATGTACGTGTGCGGCTGCTTGTACTAGTCCGGACTGATGCCGATGTATAGTGCTAGCTCACTGAGATACCATGTCGCAGTTTAACATGAATACCCCACTCAGACACAGTATTCTGACTCCGAGCCGACCAGTCCTTGTTTTAGCCCCTTAATGCCGAGCGTCAGACAGGGTAACAACAAGTACCATCTTTTAACGTCTTTTGGTATGACACGGCTGGGTTCGAATCCCGGACCTTCCGCTCTCCGGGCGGACGCTCTACCACTAGACCACGGAGGCGGTCGGTTTATATTTTACTCCTGTATGCCGACGACACAGCTCTTTTGCCCTGAAACGTGATGACCTACAAAAATCACTTAATTGTTTTATTGTAAATTGTGGATTATATACACGAAGGTCCTTATTATCGGGGGTGCTAAAATTGTCAAAAGAAGGCAATTAATTTTGACTGAAAAGTATTTGGATCGTGTGTATGTATAAAAAATATCTGGGTACTTATTTCTAAATATTTTTTCTAAATCTGTTAAAACTCTGTGTAACCAAGAAACGAAAGCAATGTATTTTGTCTTATGTAAGGCACGTTAACACTCTCTCTTCCAAATGCCGGCGGGGATACGGGTGGCCCAGTCGTCTAAGGCGCTGCGATTCGCTGTGCAGAGTTGCGTCCCTTGGGCACGCCAGAAACTTATGATTGCGGGTTCGAATCCCAGTTCGCCCCGATTATGTTTCTAGGTTTGTCAGCACCATACCCGTGCTCTTGGGTTTCACCGAAGTGGTAAACGTCTGAGACCTGCATCACTTCGGGCTTTCCTTCCACATTTAGCTGACACGTCGTGATATGGCTGTTAAAAGCGGCGTAAAACACAACTCACTCACTCCAAATGCCAGCCCTATCTGTTTGACGCTATGGTAAAACCAATACTATTGTATTGTTGTGAAATATGGAGTTATGATCATTGTAAACGATGAGGTGCGCGTACATTTTCTCAGAAAATAATTACCGGTAAAGAAAAGCACACCTTTAACAATGCTCCGTTGGGAACCCGGTAGAACCCCACTTTGTCAAGGTGTTAAGTTAAGAGTGTTATGTCAGAAAAATGTAGGCAACTATCGTTTGTATTCATTTTTCGTATTCAGTCTTGTATAGAGTCTCAATTGTAAATGAACAGACTTATCAATGTTTTTCTTTATTAAAACTATTTTGGATGAAATCAGGTATTTCAAACGTTTGGAGATCACAGAGTTTTATATCATCCTCCTGGTTGAAATCATATGTCTCTGAAACTCTGTCTGATACATATTAACAATTTTGGAAAGCGAATATTTCAAATTCTAGTAAATGCTCCTCATGTCGTGTTTATAAAATCACCAATAAATTTAAGAAACATTCCTCCCCACTTATCCTATAAAATTGCTATTCTTTAGGACATCTTGTCCCCGCCTGCCAACAGAAACCGGAAGATGGAATACAACTCCGTTGAACGAACGTTTATGTTGTGTGATAGTTTTGAATTTGGAGATGAATTCCACTATATTTTCAAATGTAAATATTTCAATGAACAAAGGGACAGGAACACCACAAGACACTATTCAAGAAGACCGAATATGTTACAACTCAAGCAGTAATTTAACTGCCATAAGATATCTGTCCAAAAGAAACTATGTAAATTTATTAAAATTATAATGAAAATTGTAAAACTCCCGGTTAATCTCTGTCCACCGCAGTGTAAAATACTGTTGGTACCTCATATGCCGATACACCCGGCCTTAGAGAAATACATGTAGTGTTGTTCTGTTATGTTCTGTAACAGGCAAATAGGTGTTCAGGCTAATGATGGAGTAAGTAAAACTATATACCCCGAAATATTGTTTTAATAAAGAAGATGAAATCCATAAATTCTCTTCCTTATGTGTATCACTTCTACTTGTCCTTCAAAGACTTCACATGATAAATAGCTAACTTCAGAACAAAGAGACAAGACATTATTAGCCGGGTGTGTTTCCGTTACGTAAATATCATACTGTATACTAGATTTGGATGGTTTGTTGTTTGACGCCGCACTCAGCAATATTCCAGCTATATGACGGCGGTCTGTAAATAATCGAGGCTGGGCCAGACAAATCAGTGATTGATATCATGAGCATCGATCCACGTAATTGGTATCGATGACATGCATCAACCAAGTCAGCGATCCCGTTAGTCGCCTTTTACGACAAGCATAGTCACCTTTTACGGCAAGCATGGGTTGCGGAAGACCTATTCTACCCCGGAATCTTCATTGGTCCTGTATACTAGAAATTTAAAAAAAATATTTACAAAACGGAAACACATCTCTTTATCATGCAATGTAATTCTAAAAATAATGAAGTTGGTTGGTTTGTTGTTTAACGCCGCACTCAGTAATATTCCAGCTATATGACGGCGGTCTGTAAATAATCGAGTCTGGACCACACAATCCAGTGATTGACATCATGAGCAAAAATGAAGACGTTAAATACATACTTTCACTAAATGAAGAAACATTAAGTAACTGAGTATGAACACAATATGTTAGTCGCCCAATTAATCAAATAGTGCTAAACGATGTGTAGCCATGTTTGTCTACAACATCTCGGCGACATACTAGGAAACCCTATCTTAGCATTTAGGAATGTTAGTGTATTGAGAAAAAGGGCATTGCATCGTTCTATGAAGCTTGAAAGTAGTTCTTGCTAGGCGATATTATCATATTTACTGGATCCTGATGCCAAGTTTAGGATTGGTTTATAGCGCCGACAGTACTATCCACGAAATAACAAACAATTTTTTTACCAGCTCCTGAATTATCAAACTGTAGAACGTAAAACAGATGGAGGTTTTGTCCTACCTGGAGAGACAGTAGCTGCCTTGGATGCCGGGCCGGGGTTATCGTAATCTGTGTATAATGGCAATTATTTAACAATATGCTTGGAAGACGAAGTCGATATTTTCAATTTGAGTGGTTGTATCACATTTAATTTTCGGATTTTATAATTTGAACTTTGAGATATTAATACATTCACACTAAAGTTGGAATCTCCTCTCGTTTCTGAGTGTGTGCGTTGATTTGGGGGAAATATTATTCGTGATCAGAACAGCGTGATTGGTTGTTGGTTGGTTTGTTGTTTAACGCCGAACTCAGCAATATTACAGCAATATGACATCGGTCTGTAAATAATCGAGTCTGGACCAGACAATCCAGTGATTGAAATCATGAGCATGGCTCCACGCAACTGGCATAGATGACATGCATCAACCAAGTCAGCGAGCCTGACCACCCGATCCCGTTAGTCGCCTTTTACGACAAGCAGTCGCCTTTTACGATAAGCATAGTCGCCTTTCGTGAGCCAGGACATTGTGAACATTTCATATTGCACGGATCACTTCCAGTAAGTTAAAGCACTAATGCCACGCCAATAACAAATGTACAGAAAGCGTGTAAAGGATTAGTTTATGTCATCTTATCTCAATACAAATTAATATACATTATGAAATGCTACACATAAATCTCAAGTTGAAAAATGTAATTTCAAGCCCAAATATCTAAATACCAATGATTTTATAATGAATTTATAAATGACTTGTTAACAATGTAAAGTTGTCATTATCAATGTAATCATTTTATGATTCACAACGATCACTCTTTAAATATCCGACATTTAATTCGTTATATTCCAACATGTATTACCATGGACACAGACCGCACGACCCCGACGATTTTCGGGACATCGGTTGGTGGAAACGCAGGCCTTCGTTGAGCAAGTACCTGATGAAGGCTATTCAGTCAAATAGTATAAAGGCGTTGTTTTATTTCAGTCATAACCACACAATTCAAATGTTTTTGCAGCATTACTTACTAACCTACAAATGAATATAATTATCCTGATATAACTTTTACTAAATACTATAGTTTGTTTGTTAGTCGTTTAACACCGCATTCACCAATACTCCAGCTATATGACGGCGGTTTCTCGATAAACTGGACCAAACAATCCAGTGATTGACATCCTGAGCATCGGTCGACGCAATTGGGATACGATGACATGCATCAACCAAGTCAGCGAGCCTGACCACCCGATCCCGTTAGCCGCCTCTTCCGACAAGCATAGTCCCCTTTTATGTCAAGCATGGGTTGCTGAAGACCTACTCATCCCCGGATATTCAAGGGTCACTAAGTAGTATATGGAATCTTACATTGAATATAGCACCATAAGCATTTCTCATTGCAAGCATAGAAACACAACTATTTTAAAATAAACAACTATAACATACCATCCGATCTTTTCCTTTTCGAAACATAATGTATCCCTCCGTCTCCTGTCGTTCCAAGGAACTAGTCAGCTGTCGGCATGTCAGAGTTTTAATGTCGTATGTAACAGCCTGACAGGAGCCTCTTTCCATGCACTTGACTTTGCACAAGTTGATACCAATAGGATGGTTCAATGTTTGTATGCAGGAAACACTTGCAAGGAACAGAGGCACTAGGAATGGAAGAAACATCTTCAGAGGCACCCGTGGCTTCCACATGGACAGATGCACGGATAAGTCTGAACATTCCGGTTTGTTAATTAATTCTACATCGTCACGTGAGTCAAAATATTGATCTAGTATGGTTTCTCGTCATTTAAGAGTAAAACCATCGTGTCTGTAGTGATGTCTTTGTAAAAAGACAATTACACATTAAATAATTTTTTATATGATTTTTTTTGCAGTTGAATACCACTGACGATTGATAACAGAATGGTTTGCATACTTGCATACCGCGTAAGATGCTTAGAACTTGGGGAACATGGAAAACATGCTGTTTAATTGACAACATTCTTTAACGCCGTATCTATACTGAACCGCAAAAGAAACGTCTCCCCAAGTAACATTGCATGAAAAGTTGTTATTTAAATATCTGGGTAACTTTTGTCAAAGTTTCTAAAATTTAACATTACCTTGCCCGGAAAAATGAAATGTGATGATAAAAAAAACAAGCAGATGACAATAAAACCCATCGCCCAAACGCATCACGGCAACGGCCATGGTAACCCGATGCACGCTAGTTCCGTGAAAATTGAAATGCACATGCATTCCCCCATTTCTTGCCCTATACAAATCCACCCAGATCGGATAACTTTCATTCTTTATTGAATTGCTACCACATACTAAGACTGACAAGAAATCAGCGACACCAATCCCTTGGACGATTGCACGCTGGACAAACCCCCCGGCAAGTAGCCAATGCATTTCAAGTCCACGTAAGGACCATATACAGGCTCCAGCAACGGTACCAGATCACCAACACTACAGATGACCGACCACGTAGTGGAAGACAATGGATCACCACCCGACGTCAGGATCGTCAGATTGTGCGACAGCATCTTCAAGATCGCTTTGTTACTGCCGCGGAAACTGCTCGACAGACCATGGGAACACACTAGCGACACATTAGTGCGGACACCGTTGACGAGTGTTGTTCCACGAGTCTGGCGAAGAACATTTTTCGGATGCTTGTGTTGTTAAGATAGACTCGTGGGGTCCGAGCATCATGGTGAAAGGTGAAATTGGTCTTGCACAGAGGGTCGGCCCTGTGATCTTACAGAACATCGGTCCAGGGAGAGGCAATGGTGTCACAGCATTGTTCAATTCTTGAGACCACACGCCATACCTCATTTGGCACGTCGCCGCAACCACGAGTTTCAGCATGAAAAAGCCCGTGCCCACATTGCGAGAGACTTCCTTGTTGAAGACACAGAGTACATAATGCCGCCGTATTTAGCTTCCTAGGGTGTGGCGTTCGACAACAAACAGAGACACAGAGTACATAATGCCGCCGTATATAGCTTCCTAGGGTGTGGCGTTCGACAACAAACAGAGACACAGAGTACATAATGCCGCCGTATATAGCTTCCTAGGGTGTGGCGTTCGACAACAAACAGAGACACAGAGTACATAATGCCGCCGTGTATGGCATGAATGTTGCACAGGGCAGCGTAAAACAACAAAACCAACAACACAGAGTACATGTTGCTATCATTCTTTTTATTAGAGTGTATTACAATGGGGATCTGGAGGTCAGTCCCTGCGACTTATACAGTACTTGTATTAAACCAGCACCACATAAGATCGGTATTGCAGTAGAAACAATTATTCTAAGAGTGCCGAACAGTGAAAGTTATTTCCTTCGTCAGATGTACATGTGCCAGAAGAAAACTGGCGTACATTCGCCAGCAGCAAATCGTCAATTTTGCCTGTATCAAAGACGATTGATAAAAAGTGAATGAGTGAGTGAGTTGGATTTCGGCGACTGGGCAACCCGTGCCCCCGATAGATAAAAAGGAAGTGTCAGATTTCACAAGTTGGTTCTGGACGTACCGAATTCTTGGTTAAACTTAGCTTGCCAATTTTGTGAATAATGTTGCAGAACTTGGGTGCTCACACAATCTTCACAGTTTAGCACAGGATTGTGAACTGGGGCATGTTTCAGTGTTTAACCTTGAGATATTTGTCAAGACCCGGGTAGAATAGGTCTTCAGCAACCCATGCTTTCTGTAAAAGGAGAATATGTTTGTCGTGAGTGTGGACTAACTGGATTGGGTGGTCAGGCTCGCAGACTTGGTTGATGCATGTCATCGATCCAAATTGCGTGAATCGATGCTCATGATATCAATCACTGGATTGTCTGGCCCAGACTCGTTTATTTACAGACAGCTGTCATATAGCTGGGATATAGCTGAGTGCGGCGTTAAACAACAAACCAAATTTACGGATTTTGGGAGATATTGGTGTTTTTCAGCAATTTTTAAAACATTCTTTCCCAAATTTTCCTGCAATTTCCGGGTATAAATTACGCACATATCTGTTCCCTATCATTGGTTGCGATGATTAACACCAACGAACATGCCAAGACTGACCGCTGTCCAAGAGGGAGAGAGCCATATGTATTCTGCAGATGGGAGCGACACAGAGAGCGGTTGCCATTAACATGAACTGCTCCAAGATGACCATTACCAGACTGGTCGCACGTCTCCGACCGAGTGGCAGAACCGCAGGTTCCAACTCTTCAAACATGACGGGCAGACGCGAGTTTATCGACGACGTGGTGAACGTACGGCTCCTTGTTGTGTCCAGGAGGTGGAACCTTACGGGGGCGGAAATGTGATGGTCTGGGGCGGCATTTGCGGGGACGAGAAGACGGAACTTGTCATCATCGAAGGCAATCTGACAGCACAACGCTACATTGACAATATCTTACGGCCAGTGGTTCTTCCTGTCATTCAGCGTCAACAACGGACGATGTTCCAACAAATTAACGCCACACCCTATAAAGCCGTCCTGCCGTGGCCAGCACGATCACCAGATCTGTCATTCATAGAACATCTCTGGGACCAGCTTGGGCGTCGTCTTCGGAAACGTCAACACCCTCCCTTCACGAGACAAGCGTTGATCGTTGCCCTCCGTGAGGAATGGAATCGGATACCTGCAGTCGATGTGAGGATTCTTGTCTACTCAGTTCGACGCCGCATTCGAAGATGCATTGCCGCTCATGGAGGTCATATACCGTATTGAACGGTCTGGCCCGTCGTCACCTTAAAGTTGTAACCCTTGTCAAGAAATGTCCCTGTTGGAGGTCAAGGACTTTGTTGTTGAATTAGTAAATTCGCATTTTACTGTTCTGAATGATGAATTTCTACAATACAATTGTTATTGCTGTTTCAAATTGTGTTGGCCAAATTTTATCCTAGAAATATCGTTGGTAACGTTTCGTTTGGCCGTCAGTTTATTCATTTTTCATTATAACCTTCTTTTTGGAAAGCAATTATGCAGTGGAGTCCCATCGCTAATCAAACTTGTGATGCTTTCAAACAAATATTTTTAAAATTGTGTGATGCGTTCCAAGACCTCAGCGCATTTAATGAGGCACAATAAATCATACTAACCATCTACTGACAATGTGCATATTATGTATCAATTACCATAATCAAAAGAAATCAGAGTCCATCATACGATACCGACGATATCAGTGAGTGGATCGATGCTCATGATGTCAATCACTGGATTGTCTGGTCCAGACTCGATTATTTACATACCGCCGTCATATAACCTGTCATATTGCTGAGTGCGGCGTTAAACAACAAACAAACAACAAAGTAATGAAAAATTAGAAACGTTTGTAACTTGAATGATGAATAGATCACTGATAAGGTAAACATATTACACGTCAATCATGTGTACAGAAGCACAAATGTACGTCTAAACAGGAAATATGTTGTTCCTTAGTGCATTTACCCGGTGTTTGATATCGTGATATTAATAAATCATTGTTTTTTAATGATGTTCTCGTACATTTTTAATATGGTATTAGCATTAAGTTTTATTATTTGTGCGATATGTGACGGCTGACAAAATGTTTTGGAAAGCTGTTATTGGGATTATCAAGGAGATAGATCGTTAATGATAAAGTCTGAAGCATGAGGTTTTTAAAACGATTACGGTGATGGCATTTTGTATCCGAGGAAATGTTGAATGTTACATGTTTATAATTATGATTTGCGACAATTACGTGACAATTCCGATTTTATGGTGGGAAACACTGAAACACGAAATTGATTGGTGTTTAATAATGGTGGATATATATTAATTTAGGAAAATTTGGTATGTAACAGGATCAAGCAGCAAATGTCAATGTAATACGCTTGATAATTTTATATTTATGTAAATTATTTGAAATAATATCGTCAAAGATGTAACTTTCTGGATACTTGACCTAAAGTGTAATTTATCTTACTACTGCGCTATATCCATGTGTACCACAAAATAAACTTGATTGATTGATTGATTGGACAAGGTGTATAGACTGCATGGCGATTTGCTGATTGCTAGGACATAACTAGGATTATCTTGGTGTTCCAACGCCATATCCATGCGTCACTATTCCTCAAACATTAAGCTGATTCGACGTGGTGTAATTGAAGTAATGTTCAAAGCGTCTTTATCATCCAAAACTGGCTCCCACTGGAGATATCGCTTGGGTGAGATCAAGCGATATCTATACCGTAGATATCGCTGCAATGAAATTTCATCACAATGCTTTGCAGACCATTGTGACATCATTGTTACTATGACGTCACAATCAAATGACATCACTAATGGCTCCGCTACTGAAGCTGTTAGTACTTTTTACACTTAAGACACTGCTTATAACTTTCTACAAACTGAAAAAGTAGGAAGAATGATGTTGGATGATAAATAAAATCTCACCCTCGTGTCTTTTGATATCAAATATATCAACACTCGTTGATAAAAGTGGGAAAAAATCCTCGGCAAGTCTCGGAGTTTTCCCACTTTTATCAACTCGTGTTGATATATTTGATATCAAAAGACACGAGGGTGAGATTCTCTATTTAAACCCACCTCACTCACTCAAGTATGTAATACGTCTGCAGAACGATAATTAAGGAGAGGAACATTTTCAAATAAAAGTCAGAATCAGGCCTCCGTCAAAGACTAAATAAATAATGAAATAGAACGAGAATACATTATATTAATTTCCAATTCATATTTGCCATCCAACCAAGAATTCATGTCCTCATAAACATTAGCTAAAGACACGGTACAAGACTTAGCCTCGTGAATACCACAACCAAAGTTGCCCAATAAATAATAAACGCAGTTAATGTTCAATCACTGTAACACAAAATGCGTCTTGGTTTCCTTTCATATTTTAGTTATTTAAGCAGTCTCTGTAATAGAGTAGAAATAACTATCGACCATGTTATATTTATTATGACCTTGTGTAAGCAACTAAAGTATTTGTCCTGAAGGAGGAAAATTATTTTAAAAACTTGTATTTAACAAGTTATTAAACAAGAATAGTTTGCTGACATCTATGGTGCTATTTTATATAATTGACAGCAAAGCTAATTTCGTTTTACGCTACAGTTGCATCTAAGGTTGAATTACATTAACAACACTTAAACAGTTCTGAATAATACATGCATGTGTAAGTTACTTGCACTGTATCATCAACCCATGCTTGGGTAGCACCCTGACAGAGGCCTCGGTTGTATTTCCCTAACGACCAATTATAGGTGTGTCGGATTTGGTATCAAACGTATTAGAATCTGGAGAACTTTTCAACGAGCCATCATGCGCTAAATTTGCCTGATATTTGAGAAAAGTATGTTTTTCACCTCTCCAGCAAAAGCACATCCAAGTCAGCAATACCTTGGTCTACTGTAGTGAGTGAGTGAGTATAGTTTTACGCCGCTTTTAGCAATATTCCAGCAATATCACGGCGGGGGACGCCAGAAAGGGGCTTCACACATTGTACCCATGTCGGGAATCGAACCCGGGTCTTCGGCATGACGAGCGAACGCTTTAACCACTAGGCATGGGTACATTGTGAGTGAGGAATGAGAGTGAGTGAGTGAGTGTGTTGTGTTTAACGTCGCTTTTAACAGTGTTCCAGTTATATCGCGGCGTCTCAACTTAATGTGGGAGGAAAGCCCGAAGTGATGCAGTTCTCAGACGTTTACCACTTCGGTGAAACCCACGAGCACGAGTAAGGTGCTGACAAACCTCGAAACATAATCGGGGCGAACCGGGATTCGAACCCACAATCATAGGTTTCTGGCGTGCCCAAGGGACGCAACTCTGTACAGCGAATCACGGCGCCTTAGACGACTGCGCCACCCGTGCCCGCCTTTTGGACCTAGTCACATTAGCAAGTCCCAATAAAAATCACCTAACCCACTCAATATGCCTCTGCACAGTATTTTTGTTTAATTTGTGAAGAAAGCTTTTAGAAATATTGAAATTGAGAAAATGTCTCACTGAGTTCCTAAATACTTCCTTAATGCCATGTATTCGGGCATTTCATCAAAATCAAATCATCGAATAGAAACCCGCCATATTTGATGACGTCATGGAAACCTAATTCATCGAGCATTTTTGTTACTTATGAACTTTATCTCGAGCTAATTTTCCCAGTTTCACCTTATGTTTAAACATGCACTTCTTTATGGTTTGTATTAACAGCGTTCCCCCATCAGTCGTGGTGCGGTGAGGTGAAATTGGGTTTAACGTTGCGTCCAAGATTATTGCACTTACATAGCGACGTGCATGCACGTACACAGTGTACTGACTCCGAGCCGTCCAGTCCGTGTTTTAGCCCCTTAATGCCGAGCGCCAGACAGGGTAACAACAAGTACCAACTTTTAACGTCTTATGGTATGACGCGGCCGGGGATCGAACCCCGGACCGTCCGCTCTCCGGGCGGACACTCTACCACAAGATCACGGAGGCGGCCCCATCAGTCGCGAATACATATGACAACTATGCAGTGAAGTCGCTATTTGTAACAAACGAAAAAGCGCGGTCCTTGTTCCAGCGACAGGGAAACCAGGGCACGTACTGACGAATCAGCTCACAACTTACATCGCACAAACCGAAAACCGAAAGTTTCTCGCTCGAGAGTGTGTAACATGTCCCAAAAACTCTTGTGACTGTGTGCCGTTCACATTGCTCTAATGGCAGTTCATGCACGGAGTAAGGTTTATTTGACCTTCCGTGAGATACAGACGACCTGATTTCATTAGCCTGTGTCAAACTGGCATGCGTCACACACTGCAAACACGAAAACGTCGTTTTTCTCCGTATATGGTCATGGATGGAAAAACGACAAAAAAATTCATTAAAATTGATTAATTGGTTAGCGTCTAGAAAGTGTCCGGAAAAGGGTCGAGTTTTCCAAGCCTAAAATGGACGGAAAAACTATGCATTTTGCTCCGCCTTGTACAACTGTTAACGGCCAATCAGATGGCGCTGGTCCCCCGACGCACGTGATGCCCAAGGCGTCCTTTCGGAAGCATTAGGTTTCGTATTTCTGACATGCCTTGCTCTATTATCTCCCACGCGCAGTGCATCGAGATTTGCTGATAAGTCAGTTTTAGGATATGTAATATGTTAATGGAATTCAGACACGCGCCAAGAAGTCAAACCGAACCATGTTTATTATTACCAAATTTATTGAGATAACATACCTCTCCGCTATGCACAGTTACCTCTATCGGATAATGGGTTGTGTTTCATTTGGTTATAACAGTAAACTAATTTTGTAACGGGAAGTTTACACGATTCCACATTCCTGGGGAAAACCGTGGGAATTCCCAAGTACGAATTCATACAGAAGTGTTGTTTCTCATCATTGAGACCCTCTAATTTTGAACGTATCATTTTAGCATACTCTTGGATAAGTCATAGAGTTTGGTTGCATGCCCGTTCAAGGATCGGCCAATTTGACGTTCTGTCATTGTGACTGACCTACTGAGGTAGTTCTTAACAGACCTTCTCATCTAATGGGGATATTTTTGGAATACATTTCTTGTAAACAAACTAAAACAGATGTTCCTCGCTTTTGGGGGAACTACTTTATTCCGGAATAGCTTATGAAAGCTAATAGTAAGTCAAGGCACCATGTGTGTATATGATCTGTTATTATATGTGTTTAACAAATACGGTTTGAGGCGTTAATAAAATACACTTATGCAAGTATATTCTAATCAAATCAATCGGATAACTGAATATGCTTTATTTTACATATTACATAACATCACTACACAAAATGTGGACAGTTGCAGTAACACACTACGGTGATCGAATTAAACACCAATTTGAACAGTATTTCAGCTTATCACGGTGTATCAGACTGATGTGGGATAAAAATCCGAGGTGGTTCAGGCAAGACAACTGGTGTTCGCAAAAAGGTGAGCATATCCTGCCACACAGGAGGCACCCATCACAAACACATGCAAGGACAAATCAATTGTTCACATGAACAAAGCATGGAAACACACAATGATGCCCGCCCTCACTATTACCGAGCATGTAAATTATACTGTTATAAACAATATGTTCCTACAGGTAATACGTGTCATAAATTTTGACAAATGTATTGACTAAGAGCATTATTGTTAATCACAACGTATAGACTCGGCATGCAGATGAACTCATCACCCATCCCATTATTGATAATCCTGCTTGAAGAGCTATCAAATCAGAAGTTGCTATAGCGCATTTTTACACTTTCTCTTTTGAACTTGACCTTCACAAAACCATCACCAGACCTCCATAAAACCTTTGCCAGACCATCACAAGACTTCACAAGACCAACAGAAGACTTCACCAGACTATATCCAAGGACTTTCACAAAGCCCTAAACAGACTTTCACATAGACTTCAGGCTATTTGCACAATACCTCCAGATGACCATCACCCTTCTAATAGTCATATAACTGTACTCACTTTGATTTCCACGCCGGCTGGGACGACAACGGGCCTGAATGAGAGTGAGTGCGGGCAGATGGGTGTGATGAGGATGCAGGGGACGTTGGGATGGACCAAGGATGCACCTGCCGCCACCGCATACGCAGTGCTGCCCGTCGGCGTGGAGATGATCAAGCCTGAAACAGGATGTGCACAGTTTGGTTTTGGACACATTCAAACAGTCAAACCATGGCTTCTGAAAGAGTCCAACTGTCAACAATGGTCAAGGTGGTCATAATGATCATAATTCTCACTCACCGTCCCCCTGTACTGACGTGACAAGTCGACCCTCTATATACAGGTCTATATTGCACAAGTATGGGGATGGCCCTCGGTCTATCACTACTTCATTCAGCACCTGAAACAGAAACATCACCTTCAATACCGTATCATTGTGTTTGTTTTTGTTTGTTTGTTGTTGAAAACTGCACTCATGGTAACCAATGATGTCACAATGGTCTTGAAAGCATTGTGATGCAATTTCATTGCAGCGATATCTACAATGTAGATATTGCTTTATCTCACACAAAAAGCCAGTCTGGTTGATAAATGATTATTTACAGGCCGCCATCATTTGGCTGCCATGACGTCACAATCAAATGACATCATTAATGGCTCTGCTACAGAAGCTACTTTTTACACTTAAGACACTGCTTATTACTGTCTTCAAACTGAAAAGGTTGGAAGAATGATAGAATAAAACACTTGTTAATACTTGATATCAAAAGACACTCGGATGAGATTCTCAATGTCTAGGCCATCCAAAGCAGAGATCAATTTTGTGAGCAACAAGTCTTTGGGGTACCATGACGATAATTAATTTGGTCACCTCTTTAGACCAGCCTATGGGGACATTTTCTAACCCAGAATCACTATTGGGTCTGCATCATTAACGGCCAATCAGAACCAACTGGCTCTAAACTCATATGGAACTAACTATCAGTCAGATGGCAATAGGTACATGTACTTACTAATATATGGGCGGTCCCACATTTCTTGTCTATATTTTTTACATGAGGTATTCTGGAGCACTCGGAACCCTGATCACATACAACACATTTGAGGCGGTATCGCAACAGCAGGGAAGCATCCCCTGAAACAATAAAAACATCACATCTAACCCTCCAAGTGTCAGGCTTCTAAGGTTTGGAGAAGAATAGTTTTATTAAATCAAAGATGGTGACATGGCTGCCATTAACTCTTTCAACACCATAGGCCGGTACACCTGCCAAGTATCCTCGAGTCCCCAGACCGGCCATGCCGTAGTCAAGTCAAAATTATATAATGTTTGAATCTACCTGTCATATCATTTGTTTACTAAATCTATCACATTTCACAATGTCTGAAATACGTAGTCCATTCCAATTTATCATTTTTATTGATAGATTAAAGAATTATTCACTATTTTCCGCAATGTTATCGAAAATATAATTCTTCAATAATGGGCTCACATCAACGGGTTCACATCGAACAAGAGCAAAATATAGTCGTTTCAAGCAAATCTTTAAATATAGTATACAAAGTAATAAATAAAAAAAAACAAATATATATCTAAAAGTTGTCAAACTTACTGCTAAGTTATTATTTCCATCTTTTCGTGCGATAATGTAAGTCAAATGACATCTCGGCTTTCGTCGCCTCAATTTCTCGGCTCGGACACGATGTTTAATGACAAAATATATGCATGAAAACCTAGCACAATACATCCACTAAGCTCCATATCTTTAACATATATCGCGATTTCTTGCTTAAATTTTCAGAACAACACGATTTAACAAAAATCTTTTGCAGAGATGAACACATTACCTGACACTGTTGATAGGATTCCTCAGTCAATAGACCCATGTAGCAGAGATGAACACATTACCTTATGGTGTTGATAGACGTCCTCAGTCAATAGACACATGTAGCAGAGATGAACACATTACCTTATAGTGTTGATAGACTTCCTTAGTCAATAGCCACACATTTAGCAGAGATGAACACATTACCTTAAACTGTTGATAGGCGTCCTCAGTCAATAGACACTTGTAGCACATATGAACACATTACCTTATGGTGTTGTTAGGCGTCCTCGGTCAATAGACACATGTAGCAGAGATGAACACATTACCTTATAGTGTTGAAAGACATCCTCGGTCAATAACTACACAATTAGCAGAGATGATCGAAGACATTACCTTATAGTGTTGACAGGTGTCCTCGGTCAATAGACCCATGTAGCAGAGATGAACACATTACCTTATAGTGTTGATAGGCGTCCTCAGTCAATAGACACATTTAGCAGAGATGAACACATTACCTTAAACTGTTGATAGACGTCCTCGGCCAATAGACACATGTAGCAGAGATGAACACATTACCTTATGGTGTTGATATACGTCCTCGGCCAATAGACACATTTAGCAGAGATGAACACATTACCTTATGGTGTTGATAGACGTCCTCGGCCAATAGACAAATGTAGCAGAGATGAACACATTACCTTATGGTGTTGATAGGCGTCCTCAGTCAATAGACACATGTAGCAGATTTGAACACATTACCTTATGGTGTTGATAGACGTCCTCGGTCAATATACACATGTAGCAGAGATGAACACATTACCTTATGGTGTTGATAGGCGTCCTCAGTCAATAGACACATGTAGCAGATTTGAACACATTACCTTATGGTGTTGATAGACGTCCTCGGCCAATAGACAAATGTAGCAGAGATGAACACATTACCTTATGATGTTGATAGACGTCCTCGGCCAATAGACACATGCAGCAGAGATGAACACATTACCTTAGTGGGAATCAATAATCTAGTGAGCATAATAAACTGGCCATTTCGGGTTAAGAGGTGTCAATGCTCACTACAATATGTGTCGGGGGGTGACGATCAAGAATACCTTGAACTGTCCATGCGACAAGAAATAAATAGGTCTGGTGGGAATACTCGTGATGGTCGCGACGTAAGGGCAAACATGTGGTCTAATGTTGCTGATCCCTCTCGGTGCCCTGTGCTGGTGTATAAGTTGTATGTCTCCATGCGTCCGTTCGACTTCTGTCGTGATGACGATCCCTTTTCCACAGACACTTTAGGCATGCCTAAAGCCTTACGATCGGTGGTTAATTCACTATCTTTTTGTGAAACACAAATTTTCCTCTCGCATGGGAAACATGTGAGATGCCGCCAGTGACAAAATATCACAACGACTCACTGGGACTGCGTTAACACCTTGTGCAAAAGTTGAATGACAATAATGTTCCGCCAAATCAAATAATGAAGATGACTGGTTACAAAATATCCATTCTTTGAACAATTACTAGCATGCTAATCCTGACTAGCACAAGTAAATATTCAACATTATTTCACGAAACACTCAATCCCATACTTTGACAGCCAAAGTTGTTGATGAAACTCCCGTCTTGCAGAGCGGCCCCTCGAGTAATGTCCAAATCGCCAGTAGACAACGCAGTCATGGGTCTCAATTTATAAATGTTTCTGAGATGTCAACTCTACATTTGCTGGCACCATTACTGATGAAAACATAATGATTAATCTCGTTAACACTCCAAGCCCGGTTCAAGTCAAAAGACGTCAGGTTGTCATTGAAAGTGACAGTGACACCGTCTAAAGCATACTCAGACCTCGCTTCCCACGAGACATTCTTCAAGCGAGAGCGTTGTTTGATTCGAAAGCTAAATATCAGTGAAATTATACCTCAGATAAAATCGAATGACACCGAATCGTTATTGTTACCGTTTCAATAATTCTGCTGATCTCTTCAAGTATTTTATTTAAAATAATCCGAGGAACATTTTTTCTCAAGCGAAAGAATATGCCCTGAGTTAACAGGTTGTTTATTCTGGTTCATGGTAACCACACTTGGCAACAGAAAACATGTATCACAATATGTAAGATTTCGACAAGTTCCTGATGCTAATTTTAATGCATTTATTTATTCCATCGTCCTGTTAATCGGTATTAGCCTAACCAAAGGCTCGGCAAATGCCGATTAACTAAGAGTCGATTGATATTTCCAATATTACCACAAAAAAAACCTCAGTGTATCTTCTCCCATTATCATATGTTGTCATAAACCTGAGTTTCCTTGAACCGCGCTCACCCAACGTGAAAAGGGATTTTTAACTAGTTTAAACTTAGTATAAAATTCTTAATAAGAATAAGTGCAAATTCTTAAATATATTTACAATAATTCATTTACAATAACATGTATCACTAGAAGGGATCGACAGATAAATATAATACGAAACGAATGTAGATCTTGTCTGTAGACTCATGTATATTTATTATCAGCATCTGAATTGACATATAGATTTAGTTTTAAATCGACAAGTTTGTGAGCATAACCCTTTGTTTATTAAAAGAACATTGGACAACCATTCTTTACATTTACTTACATACAATGATGTAATAGCGATCGCTATTGGGATCCTAATTGTTATCAATGTCAATACAGTTAACCTCATGACAAATGGTCACTTTGAAGAACTGGAAAATTGCTAATGTATTTATTCATTCATCCTTGACACATTAACAGTGTCATAGTGTATTGTTAGGTGGAACTCTTTAACAAGGGTGCTGGACCATGTGGTTTCTGGGGGGAGGGTCAAGAAACATATCATCATTTGTCAAGTAAAAACTTATGTCAAGGGTGTGGTTACATTTGGCAATTACATATCAATGTGAAGGGCGTGATTATCAGAAGTGACAAAGAAAGCGTGAGATGAGGTTTCATACAGTGCATCTTCAAACATCTTCAAAATTGTTTCTGTCAGCCCTCTCTTAACAGAAAACGTAGACGACAAACAAACACTAATCCATTTGTCTTGGAAATTAATTCTATGTTACCATCGTAACATGGTGTTATGTCATGGGTCGATAGACAGCTGGTTTATTGCTGTCGAGTAATGAACATGGTCACAAAGAATGCAGCACATTTTCCAGAATACTTGTCGTGAAAGAATTCCTCTCTCTTCAAAAGAATGTAGTGTTATTAAATCTTTATTATATTGCATGAATATTGCTTAAGGCCTCGGCCATCAATACTTCAGCTATATGACGGTGGCATGTAAATGGTCTAGTCTGGAATACATAAACCAGAGGTTGATATTTTGACGAACGTCCAGTGACGATAGCCAAGCTGATCGATCTATTTTGTTGCCTTTTACAAACAGCAGAGGTTTTTGGGGACCAGTTGTGATTCGGAATCCCTAAGGGTTAATCTCTATCGCGGACTCAGAATAACGTTATAACTCGGGGCATAATTACTTAATCGATTTTGTGACACATTTCATTTGGTGTGACTCGATTTCTTGATCATGTAATCATGTCGCAATGTAAAGAACCTAAAGTAGTGTATCAGCAAACGTCCTCCTCAATGGGCTACTATATGCTCCCACAAAACCAAGATAAATAATCACAGTTATAGTAACAAATGAAAAAAGAGCGTTCGTAGTAATATCAATGTGACAAACTGACCAAACGGATATAACCAATGTATGCAACGTATGCTTAGATCAAAACGTGCCAAGAGACACCCAGTACACTTTTTTAAAATTTACATTTTCTTACAGTGGCCTTTTTCGTGTATGCAAAAGTAGAGATACAAGCTCACGCCTAAACACTGATAACGTCACGTCAACATGCCATATCCATATGCGGATAGTATATCAACAATAGAATAATATTTGAGCTATTTCATTGCAATACAATGATAAAATTCGACCAACAGAATTCACTGGGGGAAATAAATACCAGTAATAAATGATTATGAGGAGAATCAGCTCTATTTTTGGAAAAAAGTATTCTTTCATCGAACCTGTATAAAGGTGTGATAACATTTCATCATTAATAGTGGCGGGTCCTTTAATCAAGGCTGATTGACAGAATATTCTACAACCTTACGTGTTGGGTATCTTGAGAACGGGGAAGTACTCCAAGACCGGTTTTGAAATTGCTTTTTCACAACCTGATGAGAACATTTAAAGCTCAACATTTGAACAAATAATATGATATATCAACCAAAGAACAATATTTGAGGTTTTTAGTGTGATAGAACGATAACGTTCAACAAACATAATTCATTGGGGAAGTAAATAGCAGTAACAATTGCTTATGAGGAAAATCAGCTCTATTTTTGAAAAAAAAATGTTTTTGTTCGAATCAATGGAAAGGTGTGATAACATTTCACGATTAATACTGGCTGGTCCTATAGCAAGCCTTGATTGACAGGTTTTTCTACAACCTTACGGGTGGGATATATTGGGAACGAGGAAGTTCTCCAAAACCGGTTCTGAAATTGCTCTTTCACAAATTGATAAGAACATTTAAAGCTAAACATTTGAACAAATAATGTGATAAAGTTATGTTGATGATGAAGTTTGATTGGATTTAATACTTACATATCATTTGTTTCATATAACCACCATCACATTTTTATATAAAAAATCAAATCAGATAAATACATTATTCAACAATTGAACATTTTATCCTTCATATCCAAAGCACGTGATTCTCGAGTTGTTTACGTGTCCGATATCATCCTACTTTAGATCCTGATACGTTCTTATAATACATTAAAATCAACACAATCCAAACTTGTTTCCCTAGGCACTCCCCAGTTAGAAGTAGAAGGGAATAACGTGTTATCACAAAGATGAAAGCATTACAGTGACATTCCCTTTTCCAACAAGGCAAATATATTTTATGATATTAATTTAATGTTATTTCATTGTGTGATTGATTCAAGAATATTTCATTATTTCAATGTTTGTTTGTTTTTTATCCAACTTAACGACTTTCTATTATTGACATTCCATTACACACGGATTAACTTTGGATTTATTGCTTGAAAATACCTTAACATGTTATAATTGATGATGACTTTTATAAATAATTCTTATTTTGAAAAGAATATAACTATTTCCATGGCAAATACATTTACCTTTTATGCATTTTTGCGTCCGAAGTTATGTTTATCAGCAAGATTTCAGTGTAAGGCGGTGACCCATTGATTATCGAGTCTGGAACAGATAATCCCGTGACTGATCCACCAATCCCAAGTAGAGACTAATTCCAAACTGGAAACTTGGACTAACTAACTTCAGATTGACGTATATGTTCGTAGCGTGCCTTGACAATACATGATCTAATGTAAACTACCGGGCAAAAGAAAGTTTTTACCGACTTCACTTGACAAAGTGAGATTTTTTATGATTAATTTATAAACAGAAATCATTTTCCATGAATTAGAATGAAAAATGCATTGTAATGCCGATATTGCATTCTCCGCAATTCACCAAGAAAGAGTCAAGGGTTCCAAATTTAAAATTACGCAAATCAGAGTTCATTGAATAAGTGCATGTAGAGTCCATTAATGACACAGTAGTCAGGTAACACGTCATCAATAGCGAGTGTGACCACCCTGGGCATCCCTGCACGCCAACACACGCCTCCTCATTGACGTCGTCAGTCGGCGGATAACGTCAACAGGAATCCTGTTCCATAAGTTCAATAGAGTCTGTTCAGGTTCCTGTCGGTTCGCTGGAGGCGGTACATGTTGTCTCAGCTGACGATCAAGATGATCCCAGAGATGTTCAATGGGGTTCATGTCTGGAGAACAAGGTGGCCAGGGCACTACGTTGACTACGGTGTGAGGCCTTGCGTTGTCTTGTTGCAAAATTAATCCTCTTGGCTGATGTTGAATAAAGGGCACCACAACAGGTCTCAACACTTCATTCCTGTATCGCTGAGCATTCAGGTTTCCTCGGATGATAACCAGCCGTGTTGTAATCTGGCCACAAATGCCATCCCATACCATGACGCCTCCACGTCCAAACGGGTGAACTTCTCTAATGCAGTTTGGGGCCAGACGCTCTCCCCTCCGTCGAAAAACTCGAACTCTGCCATCGTTCCTGAACAGACAGAACCGACTTTCATCTGTAAAGAGCACTCTCGCCCAGTCACGTCGCTGCCACCGACGTACAGTTCGTGCCCATTGCAGTCTGCGTTGACGGTGTAGATGGGTCAAGGCCATTCCACGGAAGGGTCGGTAGGCTCGTATACCAGCCGTACGAAGTCGTCGAAGGACTGTTCGTCTGCTGATGGCATGCCCTAGTGCTGTTGCCGCCGTTGACGTCGCCGTCAGACATCTGTTTCGGAGTTGAATCTGCGGATGTAGCGGTCGTTGGCCGGTGTTGTCACTCTCGGTCTTCCCGATCTTGGCCGGTCTTGAGTCTGTCCTGTCTGTTGGTAGCGGATTATCAACTTGCTGATGGTGGTCTGGGAGCAGTTGAAGGTTCTGGCTATTTGACGTTGAGTAGCCCCCATATTGGCCATACCGATCGCTCTGTCTCGTTGTGCTTGTGTAAGTCTGGGCATATTCTTGGTGTTTTTTTGCTTACTGAATGCCTGCTCTGTCCAACGTCGGTATTTATGCCACAATCACGCACGTGCATTTGGACCAATGTCTCAAAATCACGTTTTGCACGTTTTCAACAATCCATGATTTGGAGAGCAGCGTTCGAAAATCTACGTTCTGGTTGTGGTCATGTTGCATTTGGGCGAATGTTTTCTGCAGGATTCAAACCTGTACCAGCTTTTTTGCTTTTTATACAACTTTTTAGAAGTGAAAACTTTCTTTTGCCCGGTAGTTTACATCTGTGTACAAACGGGGAAAATGTGATTTATGAATAGAACACGGTCATTTTACCCAGAAGAGAGGGATATAATATGTTATATTTCCTTGAGGAAACTGTACAGCCATAGATAAGAGAAGTTGAATGCTATCAGGGAAAGCTTGTACTTTCCTGTTAATCTCCTTAAATGGAATGTTTTATTTCACATATGGATTCATTAAACCTAAGACAATTTGCATATATCTATTTACCAGTTACTCTGTAAACAAAAGAAGTTAGATATGTGTTTTAAATAGCAAAAATACAAGATGTAAAACTTGTAACTGTAAATAACTGTAAAGATAGTGACAAATTGCTCCATACAACCTTTCCCAAAGTTTTGGCAGACAAATTGTCTATTTCAACAAGAAGGCCCAGAGGAAAAGATAATGGCTTTGGAACCGCAATAATTCGACCGTTCGGAACTCGACCGTTTGGACCGTTCACACGAGAAGGTGTCCCTGATTTGGCGGGCTGAGCTGCTCCTTGATTTCGTTGCATTGTAACATGGCTCATACGTCAACCTTACAAAAATGGTTGACCGTCGTCCGTCCACGAGCTAAAATGTAGCTAAAATGTTTTGCGATTTTCTCCGTAATCATTCCCTGTCCTTCCAAAGTCAAATTTGGTTTCCATGACAACACAAACAAATAAAGCTAAGAGAGATCAGAAATCAAATCCAATATGAACGCCTTAGAGAGGCATTTATTACGTCACCAGTGAAAAGTTATGAAGTAGGATGTACAGAAACCATTTGCAGAGCATTCTATAAGTAGAGCATTTTGACTTATAGTTTCAGAGGAGAATGACACCCTCTAAATAGTTCAATATGAACTTGGAAAACCTTCAATCTAATATGAGTGCCCAACTACATGAGCCATGACCCAAAGAACAAAACGTGACTGGCATCTGATGCTGCTAAAACATGCCAAATGCCAAGTCTGACATTAAACGGATGATCTTTTGAGGAGCATTAGAGCAAGTGGTCTTAAAATAATTCGGCATTATCTGCACTTATGAGTCTTGACCTATGAGTCTCGATTTTCTATATGCGCCGGTCCTCATACGATCATAAGATGTTGTGTTAACTTGCGTGAGTGAAGTCCAGATGTCCAATATCTGGCCTGTGATGTCCTGGCGGGTTTTGACTTGTGGTCAGAATTCTCCACACATTTGCAATGATGGACACGCTCAGTCACAAACCACTGTCTAATATATACTGGCTCTCCTTTATCGTGTTATCTATGAATAGGATATTGCGTTAACTCAACATACTTAACCATAAGTCTCACTCACTCACTCACACACTCACTTACTCACTCACCAAGGATCAGTGGATCATGTACATGACCTTAAAGCATAGTTTCATTGTTATTGAAAATGACTTCCCTCTCTCTATCTGTTTCCAGCAGGACGTCACGTGTTTTCTGCCTTTTGTCTGTTGAGTTGCACGAACACATGACGTATTTGTATAGTATGTGGGGTGGACTCACCCGGTCTTGTCATGTGACATATTGTATCTGAAGGATAACAGTATAAAGATAGCGACTGGTGTAATGCCTTACTGCAGTTAGAGCTAGTACTGGACTCTGGCAGTGCTTGGTCACAGCTGGTAAGTATCGCTGATTCTTTACTGATGGAAAATAATACTATGATTAACCATGCAAAACAATCCATTAATCCAGGTGGGTATGTTTGTAAAATCTCAACATTTGAATTGAAAATAATGAAGACAGGAGGGAAACAAATTTTTATCATATAATGGGTAGATTTCTCGGCAGGATAAAGCCAACGGATAAAAACGATATCCGTTGGGGTTGGCGTCGCCCTTTTCATTCGGGGATCAAGTCAGAATTAACTATCGGGAATCTGGAGAAACCTCTGGGATATTTGCTGTCTTTATCAAAAGAACAGTCTAATATGCTGAAAATCAGTGTCTAACTGTGACGTAGCTAAGGCATTTTAAAAGTTTTGGCAACTCTGAAGATATTAATTTCGAAACAAGTTTGCGAGGGCACTAGGCCTAGCCAAGCGGGATCAGCAGGCATATCTGTGCTTGGAACCTTTTCCACAAATTTATATAGTTGGATTTGGCCGAAATATGTTCGAATTGTTACCTTGTTTCGGTTTTTCGCTGTGTGTACATCTGATTGCACTTCTTAACGTTTTGACAGGACAGGTCGACTGTCAATAACGTCTGACTGTGGCCGTAACATTTCACAGACTAGGGTTAGAGTAGCTTCCCTTTGACAAAGGGCAGTTACTCTAGCGGACAGACCGAAGTAAAAATAATTGTTATTTTGCGTGTATATTTGTTCGCCACTTTTAAGAAACAGATTTCTATTGGAACAATATTGGCTACTGACACTGTCCGACTGACACATCACTTACCCTGTGACGTAATAAATATTAATGAGCACATTCCAGGAAAACTCACAATGTTTCGGTAATGTTAGTGAGAGATGGAAAGCGATTTTCAAGCAAAGAATTGAGGAATTACTTTATATGATAAAGAGGTAACCGCGCGTGTGTGTTTGAGGATGGTAAATATCCTGCATTAGGAATACACATTGTATTTAGCGAGCCATATTTAGTTATTCAGCAACCCATGCTTGCCGTAAAAGGCAGCTATGCTTGTCGTAACAGGCAACTCAAGGGATCGGGTGGTCAGGCTTGCTGACTTGGTTGATGCATGTCATCGTATCCCAATTGCGTGGATTGGTGCTCATGATATCAATCACTTGATTGTCTGGTCCAGACTGGATTTTTTACACAGACCGCCGTCATATAGCTAGAATAGGGCTGAGCGCTGCATTAAGAAGCAAAATAGATAGTATTAAAAAAGCTACAAATGTACATACAACTTTCATTACTGGATCTGGTTATTCTTGGGTAAGCCTTATAGAATATACAAAGAAACAAACAAAACATGTGCACAACAAGATCAAAATAGCTGCTCCCCCACAAAATAAACAATGAGATGATACTCTGGACTCAATCTCAAGACACATAGAGGTATATGAGGAAAATATTTATGGTCGTAATAATGTGTTGTGCTATGAAAAACGTTTTTCCATACTTAGCCGAAAACATACTTGTGATTTATGTCGCCAAAGGAACAAAGTCTTTGTCTGTTTCAACTCTAACGTTAATGACGTGTAGCTCAATAGTGAGGGGTTCAATATCCCCAAAGTGTGGAATATATGTCCTGTTTTGGACACATAAATAACATCTTGTGAAGAAAAATGTGGTTGTGCTTTGTTCAACTGTGGGGAGAGGTTCCTCCTTACATAAGCGTCTTTTTAAGGGTTGGCCGCTACTCTATTCAAGATGTTACTAAAATGCACAAGCTTCAAAAATATGTATCCGTATTTAAATATTGATTACGCCCTGAAAAGAATCCGACCTGTGCAATGTTGGACAAGTCCATCTTATAAACTGGGGAGGTTAAATTTGGTCTTTCCCGCATATTCTCAAAATTTGCACGTCGATTATCTCACGTTTTCTCCCAATACCGATTGTCATGTATCTCCAACATTTGGACGTGATCATTAGGCCATAGTGTTTATCTGCGTTGCCCAACTACATCTATGCGGAACCACTGACTACTCTCTCGAACATAAGGTCATTTCAGTACAAGTACTAATGCCTTGACAACACATGATCTTAAAAGAAATGCATATGTACACAACAGGGGAAATATGATTCATGAAGAGAGCAAAGTCATGTTAGCCGGAAGTTATGACAGGGATATGATATGTTATATTACCTTTAGGAAACTACAGCCATTGAGAAGTTGAATGTTATCAGAGACATCTACTACTTTCCTGCCGACCTCCATAAATGGAATGCTATGTTGCACAGATCGATTGATCGAGCCCGACAACCTTTTCATTCAACTGAAAATCATTTGGTAAGAGATTGATTGACTGATTATTGTTTCACATCGCACTCAGCAACATTGCAGTTTAATGACGGTGGTCTGTGAACAATCGATTCTGGGCTAGACAATCCAGTGACTTACATCGTTCTAAGCAGTGAATCAAACCAAGTCAGTGAGCCTGACCACTCGGCACCGTTTCTCGCCTCTTACGAAAAGCATGGGTCGCTGGGATTTTATCAGAAAAAACTACATTGTCCCTGAAGATTCTTGGACAAAATAATCATACTTCAGAATGTTGGAAATTTGCCTGCGACAGCAATTACATTGCAAGGTTTTAGAGCTGAAAAATAGTAGATCTTGATACCACTCATCAAAAATGGTTTGATATTCAGTTTAATGTAAGTGAACACTTTTCAGTCATAATGTACGTGAATGTGTTCTAATTTAGACAAGAAAAATATAGTTGCGTATTGAATTTCAAGGTAAAATTGGAGTTTAATTAGATTGTAAATTAATTTTTTTATTTGATTTGAAAATTTAATTTTTATTTGATTTGACCTGAAGGGATCTCTGTAGAGAGGAGAAATGGACAGAAAGCAGTAAGCTGATGTACTTTCCCTCCTTTTGCACCTGTCCTGAATACAAATGATATTATTCTTAATAAAGCAAATGTCAATGTCATTCGACTCCGTTTGATATTGTGTCATATAGAATGTATGTATATAAACACGTAAAATAAATAATTGATCAAATGGACATGTCCAACTTGAATTGATCATATGCACATGTAAAATAAAGAACTGATTATAATTATCAACATTTGAATGAGCGAGTTCAAATTTAATGTCACATCGACAACATTTCAGTCATATTGTGACGAGAAGTTTCACATTGATAATAATATATCTTTAGACTTAATAAAACCTGTCATCGATTGACAGTACAGTAAAGTTATATGTGAGCATTATTTATGTCAACCAAAGAGACACCATGTATTGTAAGAGGTTATTGACGTTATAGTAAAGGTGGACCAAAGATTGACCTGTGATTGATTAGCTTTGACATTGTGGTGGGTCGGTATACTCGCCACAATGAGTAACGTATGTAACCATGTAAGCAATGCATGTTAGGTTCAATTTAGTTTCTTGGAAATCAACATAACACCTCCCATTCATTCAAGGTGTGACAGCTTATAAATTAAACTGATTTATTTTTTAACAAACCTTATTGATAATAGGATGTTTGTTACTGTGAATCTTTACTTGTGTAGCAGGTGGTTTAAGATGGCTCCCCAACAGCAATACATATTCAGAATGACATCAGATTCTCTCTACATATAATTTGACAAAGTAGTTGAGTCACGGTAACACTTGAACAATGCTATTAACTAATTGCATGAAACAGGAGGGCAATCCCGATTTGTAGTTATGTTCCAACATTAACCTGATGATGTGCTAGTGGAAGTGAGCCTACTGGCACTACCATTCAGACTGGATCTACACTGAACATTCGGTCTGAAGTAGGCCTTTGTTGAATTAGATCTTTCTGCTATTTTTTGGCTACAGACGCGCCGACCCTGCACGACAGGACAGACTGCTCACTTTCGTGACTGTGGTTATTGCATGTATTTCTTCATTGTAAGTGTTCTGAAATAGATTTCATCACTTGGGTCCCCGTTTGAAGGGGTTTCCCTAAATACATAGCTTCCTTCATATATGCCTAAATACGTTTAGGTGCATTTTAGAGGCAAAATATCATTAAAAATGAAACAAACGTGAAAACGTTTAGCTTATAAACAGTGAAACCTTCCGCCTTCTAGTAAGGGGGCGAGAGTTTTACGTTGGGAACTGAGCTCGTGTTCATGTACAAGTATATTCATTTTTGTCGTTTTGATGCGTCAGAACTGACGTCATGTATGGCCACGTGACTTTCCACATAAGGATCTGTCCTGTCTACCTGTTGAAGTGTTATGTTCACAGACTTCCATACTTTCTTTTTTTTGTCAAATGGGTGTAGTTGACTGCGTCAGTCTTCTCATTTTGATTCTAATGCACAGGAAATTGATTTACATCACGTGACAGATTGCAAACACGTGATTTTTATGTTACCTTTTCCTTTCAAATTCATTTAATTTCATTTACTATTTCTTCTGAAAAGTAACATTAAATCTAAATGTTTATCTCATCTTAACTTCATTTATGTAGCCTAAATTTAATTATAAATATTATGGGGTTCCACCATTTACATATTTTTAGCTGTCCTTATTTATCACTGTTGGAATTACAACATATTTTCATTGATAATTTTGTCCGAGTTGATAATTCTGTGTTGAATATCATACCAGATGGTGGAATGTTTCATCAGGATTCCATTACCCCAGATAGCTTTCCCTGCGGAAGGTTTCATCGCTTACATCTACGCGTTCAATTTCCAGTTTTATCAAAACGGCCGATCAGTGAGGCTGGGTCCCTATTATCATGTTTGTGTTCACGAATTTATTCCTATTTTCGTCGTAGAAGTTAACACTTCTTCAGATCGGGCTGATATTATATTTCCATTTGCATAACCACCGGTCCTTGACAAGCCTGTTGACCTGGTTAAAGCACCTGTGTGAACAATAAAGGCATTCAAAGCAAAACAGGTTTCAAATATCACGACAAAGATTATGTTGTTAGGTGGTAGAATTCCAGGAAAAGGAGTTACTGTACACAGAAGGACGTCAAATAGCTGGACTGTTGCTGTACAAACAACCTAACATAGACATTATGTAATCAGAATCGTACAACGGACTCTGATTCCTGCAGAAATTTCTTTCGGTGAAGTTGACACTCATTATATGACTTAAATACTGTTCAAAGCAGCGTTGAACCCAATTCACTCACTCACTATCAATGCATATAATTTCAAAGATATGTTAAACGCCACGTCATCATACTGATCTCCACTGTGTATGTTTTCAACAACCATATGAATCCCTGCCATGCGTCTAGTTTCGTATATATAACCGAACCTTGATATCTCGAACCCCGTTACCTTGAAAGTATCGATATCTCGAACCTATTCTCCGGTCCCGATCGCCCCACGATAGAAAATGCATATAGATTTAATAAATATGATTTACCTCCTGTTACTTTGTACTGGCGCGGTCTTAACGTCAGGTGACTTATTTACCAATTCAGGTTCATTTATTGAATAATGATATGTTTAAATCACATATGTTAGATGGTAACACCACGCAATAGTTCAGTTTAAAGCAGCGTTAGTCCCAACCAACTTATTCACTGTAACGTGTGCACCGGTGTTGTAGTTTAAGACAACCCAGTTTCAAAAAGGAAGGTATCTTGTTCATGTGTACCAGCTATGTTTCATCAACAGACTGTATGAGCACGGCTTCTCTCTCGCTCTGTCAGGCACTGCATGTATCTATGTAGGCCAACATGCACCAGGTTTCACTTCCTTGTCGCTTCACAATAGGCAAGATATCTAAACACACAACATAATACACCAGCGGTCGTTTAGTAGGCCTTGATTAATTCTAAAATGCGCAATATTGAGTATTGATGTCTGTGTTCTTTGTTAATGAGAAGTGTCGGTGGGGTAGCCTTGTGGGTATCAAATTCGCTCGTAACATCGACGAACAGGGTTTGATTCACCACATGGTCGTGAACCGCATCTTCAACACATGGAGACCCGGGTTGGAATATTTTTGTTTGTTTATTTGTTGTTTTACGCAGCATTATTCCCGCTATATGATGGTGGTCTGTAAACAATCGAGTCTGGACCATACAATTCAGGGATCGACATCATGAGCATCGATCCACGCAATTGGGATACTCTGACATGTATCAACCAAGTCAGCGAGCCTGACCACCCGATCCCGATAGTCGCCTTTTACCACAAGCATAGTCGCCTTTTACAGCAAGCATGGATTCCTTAAGACCTATTCTAACCCGGATCTTCACGGGTCGGTCTAGGTATGAGCGACGACATATGTGAACCTCTTGTCAACTGAAAGTTAACTCATTATCATCTCGTTCAGTTGCTGCTTTCAGTAGACCCTTACACCCTTTCTCGGTCAGGGTAACTGTACCTTTGCCTGAAAGTGGTTAATCTCAGAGACACTTCCTTTTTAATACTACATCATGAAAATGTAAACAAAACGGAGTAACTCTCAATGGCAGAAAAAAGAAACCTTTTCTTCGAAGAAGCCAAATTCAAAACAAACGTCAAAATATTTTGTGAAGTTACTTTCTTCAGATAATTGATTGTTCTTTTAAGTTAATGCTTTTGGAAGGTTTTTTCTTACACACCTGTGGGTGAGAAACCATTTGAGATAACTGGTATCAAACATATCGTTGAGATCGAACATATCTGTGAGATCGAATATCAAGCCCGTGATTGGCCACTCCATGGTAATGACTTTAGGTCAGATGATGACGGACTACTTTCCTGAGTGTAAGTCATTCATAAGTTGCTCAGGCTTCAGTCGAATGCTCACCTTCGTCTGTCGTGAACAACAGGACCGTGTAATTAATAATAATAATAAACAAACTCGTCCTCGTCTGTGAGTTTGTTTGGTATTATTATCAGATACATTATCTGTTGTTATGCCAACATTATTGGGGTTTTGTCAGAATGTAAACACCCTGGATGCCACAGCGACACATATGTCCCTCCTCTTCCAATCTCACTTCGAAATGGAATAAAATTCAAAATACATCACGCAGACTAAAACACTTCATGTGCACAGTTTTGAATTCCCCCTTCTGTTTATCATTTACTGTCATTTTAGGCAATTCAAAATTACTGAACGTGACTTCTGAATATTAGATACATTGTAAACCTCGTCAAATCACAATTCACGGCGTTATATAAACATTTATTGTGAGTTTAGAAATCTAAATATCGGATATTTTTCTCGAATAATTAAAGAAGAAAAATAGCATATTAGCGATCACGGGTATCAAATCACTAATGATAATTCTTAAATGTCGCTGATAAGCCGAGAACCGTTTAGAATGTTTGGAAAATACGTTCCGCCATATTGGATTGGATTGTGTTTACAAAATGCCCGTTATGAGACGCCTATTCGATTAGGTATATTTCAAACTCAGCTGCTATACATGCATCCCTGAATTCCTCATAAATTTTCGAAACAATGGATAAATGGTCTTTGTCACCCATGCAAATTGTCTAGATGAAATCATGCGAAATAAATTAGAGTCTAGGCATGGAAACGAAAACTGTGCTCGGAAAACTGTACTTGCTGAAATGTAAACAAAGCAAAATTCAGATTTTACACTGTGTAGCATTTTTATAGGTACTTTCGTCTAATTGTTGCATACATTGGCTCGATCACGCGTTTAAGATTATTCATGGGAAGAGTATCGTTGCACTTATTATGGAAATACACAAATACACATTACAATGATGTGGTAAATTCAACAGAAGCTGTAAAAGTTTCCATCCTGTGTGACGCCATGACTGACGCTAAATCACGCACAACGATGACGGTAGTTATGTGCATTTCTGACTCATTCTCTTTGTTACGTTGGAAAACATGGTAAACAAATAACAGTACGCAGATTGTCAGAATGTTTCTGATAACTTACGTGAAACATTTATGTGTATACGATCCCTCAATCAACGAAAATCCTTCTCTGGAAATCCCGCGTACGGTTGTCAGTGAACACGCCATTTTGCAAAAGTCGGTCACCGGTAGTGATGTTATACGGAAGTAAACATTGTTGTACATATTTGGTAATTTCTTCGAGGTGTAAACTTTCACCTTGACACCCAGCGTGTTCTTTGTTTTTGTCTAGTTTGCATTTTCATCATCGCCTTGATAATCCACAAATATGCCGGAAACCTTTTTGTGTAGGGTCACATTATTTATGAGAAGTAAGCAGCACATAGGATGACGTCACTTATGACAGTGGTTTTATGTATTAATGCGCTACTGCAATCATGAGAATAGACAAAATTCATCGTTTCGATGCTTAAAAGGTGCGATTTTAGGGTTTGTAAGAAACAGAATACTACACTCGTGCCTGTCAGATACCATTGATCTTACAACTTAGATACGTTTTGAAACAACTCGTTGTAAGATCAATGGTATCTGACAGACGCTCGTGTAGTAATCTCTATGTATCATTTAATTGATGAATGATATTTTGTGTACGATTTTGTCAGTTTCAGTAGTGAAATTGTTCTGTGTTTAGCAACTGCTCTTCTGATTCGTCGTCTCGTTTACAGCTCAAGAGTACTGGAAGAACATTCTTACAATCATGACTTCATTTCTTGGTGACTCTGCTTGATCTACTGAGATCAATTTTGTGAGCAACAAGTCTTTGGGGTACCATGACGATAATCAATTTGGTCACCTCTTTTGACCAGATTATTGAGACATTTTCTAACCCAGAATCACTATGGGGTCTGCATCATTAACGGCCAATCAGAACCAACTGGCTCTAAACTCATATGGAACTAACTATCAGTCAGATGGCAATGGGTACATGTACTTACTAATATATGGGCGGTCCCACATTTCTTATCTACTTTTTTTACATGAGGTATTCTGGAGCACTCGGAACCCTGATTACATACAACACATTTGAGGCGGTATCGCAACAGCAGGGAAGCATCCCCTGAAACAATAAAAACATCACATCTAACCCTCCAATTGTCAGGCTTCTATGTTTTGAAGAAGAATATTTTTATAAAATCAAAGATGGCGACATGGCTGCCATAATGAAATTAACTCTTTCAACAACATAGGCCGGTACACCTGCCAAGAAGCCTCGAGTCCCCAGACCGGCCAAGCCGTAGTCAAGTCAAAGTTATATAATGTTTGAATCTACCTGTCATATCATTTGTTTATTAAATCTATCACATTTCACAATGTCTGAAATACGTAGTCCATTCCAATTTATCATTTTTATTGATAGATTAAAGAATTATTCACTATTTTCCGCAATGTTATCGAAAATATAATTCTTCAACAATGGGCTCACATCAACGGGTTCACATCGAACAAGAGCAAAATATAGTCGTTTCAAGCAAATCTTTAAATATAGTATACAAAGTAATAAATAAAATCAACAAAAATATATCTAAAAGTTGTCAAACTTACTGCTAAGTTATTATTTCAATCTTTTCGTGCGATAATGTAAGTCAAATGACATCTTGGCTTTCGTCGCCTCAATTTCTCGACTCGGACACGATGAATGCCAAAATATATGCATTAGAACCTAGCACAATACATCAGCTATGCTCCATATCTTTAACATATATCGCGATTTTTTGCTTAAAACTTTTAGAACAACACGATTTAACAAAAATCCTTTGAAGAGATTAACACATTTTCTGACACTGTTGATAGGCGTCCTCAGTCAATAGACACACATACAGCAGAGATGAACACATTACCTTACACTGTTGATAGGCGTCCTCAGTCAATAAACCCATGTAGCAGAGATAGACACATTACCTTACACTGTTGATAGGCGTCCTCAGTCAATAGACACATGTAGCAGAGATGAACACATTACCTTACACTGTTGATAGACGTCCTCAGTCAATGGCCACATGTAGCACATATGAACACATTAACTTATGGTGTTGTGAGGCGTCCTCGGCCAAAAGACACATGTAGCAGATATGAACAAATTACCTTATAGTGTTGATATACGTCCTTGGCCAATAGACACATATAGCAGAGATGAACACATTACCTTATAGTGTTGATAGGCGTTCTCGGTCAAGAGACACATGTGGCAGATATGAACACATTACCTTATAGTGTTGATAAACCTCCTCAGTCAATAGACACATGTAGCAGAGATGAACACATTACCTTACACTGTTTATAGATGTCCTCAGTCAATGACCACATGTAGCAGAGATAGACACATTACCTTATAGTGTTTACAGGTGTCCTCAGTCAATAGACACACATTTAGCAGAGATGTACACATTGCCTTAAACTGTTGATAGACGTCCTCAGTCAATAGACCCTTGCAGCATAGATAAACACATTACCTTAAACTGTTGATAGACGTCCTCAGTCAATGGCCACTTGTAGCAGATATGAGCACATTACCTTATGGTGTTGTTAGGCGTCCTCTGTCAATAGACACATGTAGCAGAGATGAACACATTACCTTAAACTGTTGATAGACGTCCTCAGTCAATAGACCCATGCAGCATAGATAGACGCATTACCTTACACTGTTGATAGGCGTCCTCAGTCAATAGACAAATGTAGCAGAGACGTACACATTACCTTAAACTGTTGATAGACGTCCTCAGTCAATGGCCACATGTAGCAGATATGAACACATTACCTTATGATGTTGTTAGGCGTCCTCGGTCAATAGACAAATGTAGCAGAGATGAACACATTACCTTAAACTGTTGATAGACGTCCTCAGTCAATAGACCCATGCAGCATAGATAGACACATTACCTTACACTGTTGATAGGCGTCCTCAGTCAATAGACAAATGTAGCAGAGATGTACACATTACCTTAAACTGTTGATAGACGTCCTCAGTCAATAGACACATGTAGCAGATATGAACACATTACCTTATGACGTTGATAGACTTCCTTAGTCAATAGACACATGTAACAGAGATGAACACATTACCTTATAGTGTTGATAGACTTCCTTAGTCAATAGCCACACATTTGGCAGAGATGAACACATTACCTTAAACTGTTGATAGGCGTCCTCAGTCAGTAGACACATGTAGCAGATATGAACACATTACCTTATAGTGTTGATATACGTCATCGGTCAATAGACACATGTAGCAGAGATGAACACATTACCTTATAATGTTGATAGACTTCCTTAGTCAATAGCCACACATTTAGCAGAGATGAACACATTACCTTAAACCGTTGATAGGCGTCCTCAGTCAATAGACACATGTAGCAGATATGAACACATTACTTTATAGTGTTGATATACGTCCTCGGCCAATAGACACATGTAGCAGAGATGAACACATTACCTTATAGTGTTGATGGACGTCCTCGGTCAATAACTACAGAATTAGCAGAGATGAAGATATTACCTTATAGTGTTGACAGGTGTCCTCAGTCAAAAAACACATGTAGCAGAGATGAACATATTACCTTATAGTGTTGATAGGCGTCCTCGGTCAAGAGACACATGTAGCAGATATGAACACATTACCTTATAGTGTTGATAAACCTCCTCAGTCAATAGACACACATGTAGCAGAGATGAACACATTACCTTACACAGTTGATAGACGTCCTCAGTCAATAGACACATGTAGCAGAGATGAACACATTACCTTACACTGTTGATAGATGTCCTCAGTCAATGGCCACATGTAGCAGAGATTGACACATTACCTTATAGTGTTGATAGGCGTCCTCAGTCAATAGACAAATGTAGCAGAGATGTACACATTACCTTAAACTGTTGATAGACGTCCTCAGTCAATAGACACATGTAGCAGATATGAACACATTACCTTATGACGTTGATAGACTTCCTTAGTCAATAGACACATGTAACAGAGATGAACACATTACCTTATAGTGTTGATAGACTTCCTTAGTCAATAGCCACACATTTGGCAGAGATGAACACATTACCTTAAACTGTTGATAGGCGTCCTCAGTCAGTAGACACATGTAGCAGATATGAACACATTACCTTATAGTGTTGATATACGTCATCGGTCAATAGACACATGTAGCAGAGATGAACACATTACCTTATAATGTTGATAGACTTCCTTAGTCAATAGCCACACATTTAGCAGAGATGAACACATTACCTTAAACCGTTGATAGGCGTCCTCAGTCAATAGACACATGTAGCAGATATGAACACATTACTTTATAGTGTTGATATACGTCCTCGGCCAATAGACACATGTAGCAGAGATGAACACATTACCTTATAGTGTTGATGGACGTCCTCGGTCAATAACTACAGAATTAGCAGAGATGAAGATATTACCTTATAGTGTTGACAGGTGTCCTCAGTCAAAAAACACATGTAGCAGAGATGAACATATTACCTTATAGTGTTGATAGGCGTCCTCGGTCAAGAGACACATGTAGCAGAGATTGACACATTACCTTATAGTGTTGACAGGTGTCCTCAGTCAATAGACACACATGTAGCAGAGATGAACACATTACCTTATAGTGTTGATAAACCTCCTCAGTCAATAGACACATGTAGCAGATATGAACACATTACCTTATAGTGTTGATATACGTCATCGGTCAATAGACACATGTAGCAGAGATGAACACATTACCTTATAATGTTGATAGGCGTCCTCAGTCAATAGACACATGTAGCAGAGATGAACACATTACTTTATAGTGTTGATATACGTCCTCAGTCAATAGACACATGTAGCAGAGATGAACACATTACCTTATAGTGTTGATAGACGTCCTCGGTCAATAGACACATGTAGCAGATATGAACACATTACCTTATGGTGTTGATAGACGTCCTCGGTCAATAGACATATGTAGCAGAGATGAACACATTACCTTACACTGTTGATAGATGTCCTCAGTCAATGGCCACATGTAGCAGAGATTGACACATTACCTTATAGTGTTGACAGGTGTCCTCAGTCAATAGACACACATGTAGCAGAGATGAACACATTACCTTATAGTGTTGATAAACCTCCTCAGTCAATAGACACATGTAGCAGATATGAACACATTTCCTTACACTGTTGTTAGACGTCCTCGGTCAATAGACACATGTAGCAGAGATGAACACATTACCTTATAGTGTTGATAGGCGTCCTCAGTCAATAGACACATGTAGCAGAGATGAACACATTACCTTATAGTGTTGATAGACGTCCTCGGTCAATAGACACATGTAGCAGATATGAACACATTACCTTATGGTGTTGATAGACGTCCTCGGTCAATAGACATATGTAGCAGAGATGAACACATTACCTTTTAGTGTTGACAGGTGGCCTTCATCAAGACATTTGTTTTGAAAAAACACGAACTGGTGTTCAACCAAGAACTTATTGCTTGTTATCTGTTGGAGATCTTGGAGTCTGAGAAGTGAGCAAGACATGAAGGAATGTAATATTTTCTGTTTGTTGTTGTTGTTTAACACCACACTCAGCAATATTCCAGTATATGACTGTGGCCTTAAAATAATCGAGACTGGACCAAACAATCCAGCAAGTGATATTATTGGCAACGTCAGATGAGTGTACGGTGAAACACAATCAACCAAGTCACCGATCCTGACCACTCGATCCACTTAGTCGCATCTTTAATAGGACTACCATAGTACACAACTGGGCCAAAGAAAGCATACACTTCAAAATTGGATTTGATCAAAAAATTACTAACGTTATCTAAACGTTTCCTTGCTGAACATTCGCCGCCTTACAGTCAAAAACACAACCCGTCGCTTTGGAAGATTCTCGAGTAGCAATGGAAAATCGCTGAACACCATTTCCCAGGTATCTGTTAACATGCACACGCATAAATAATCTAAAATGCAATTAATCGTTGCCAAAACATTATAGATAATGAAAAGTACAAAACATATGACACGTGTAACTGTACAACAAAGAGAGAGTGCCGCAAATAGGTGCCAACCCCACCCAGATTGCAAGAAGCTCCAACTGTACACATGCAACCATCGTCAGAGATTGAACGTTACAGACAGACTGTCAGTACAGGGGACAGGGCACGATCTGACAGATTACGATTAACAAAACCACAGGATAACCGGTACTTGCGAGACACATCGATGAGGCGGAATCTTAGTGTGCGATGGGGATTGTTGTGGTCCTATTCGCTTGTGAGAATGTCTGATATCAGTGAGCCAAATCAAACTGATCATGAAAATACCTGTTTCATTCCCCCCGTGCCTTGAGACGTCATGTGCACGTCACCTGTTGTGAGATACTCATTGATAGTATGCTGTAATCAAATATCAAACCCGTCTTAAACATATCACTGTCGAATTATTGTTTGTTTCATTTTTTTACAACATCAAACATGGATGTATGAATGCTCTTGCAGAGGAGGTTTGTGTTGGGGAACTATTTTAAACTTGAAACATTGTTCCAACTGTATCAAGGCGAAATATGTTAAATGTATCTGATAACACTAGTTGTGTTGATATTTCGACAGCAAAAGTTGTTTTCTTTCCGAATCAGTACTACAAGTTGCGTTGTTTTTTATGCCAAACGTTTTGATAATAAAAATAATCAACTGAAACATGAAACCGGGTTCGCTTCATGTGTGTCATTAATTAACACCAAAGAAGATGAAGATGACAGGATGACATGTTGCGTCCCTTAGGCGTGCAAGGATCCTATGATCCTTTGCTCGAAATCAGATATTTCTTGATTATCATACTTGTTTTGTCAGCACCACACCTTTATCCGCAGATTTCAACAAAGTAGTAAACGTTTGACACGTGCATCACTTAAAGCTTTCCCCACACATCAAGCTGACACGACATGATATAGATGAATGCAGCGTTAGACCCAACGCACCTACTGTGGCAGTTTAATACAAACAAACAATAAGGGAGGTAACTCGTACATGCATACAACCTGTGTTTTATCAATGCACCTGGCGCAACACGCCGTCACTTACCTGGTTCAAACACAGCCGCTCTCACCCACACACACTGCGCATATCGATCTAGGTCATATGCACCCTACATTGTCGCTTCACAATTCGCAATACACCAATGATCCATGCTATCTAAAGGACACACAAACCAGGATCACACGCTTCGTGTTCGCCCTTTTATCTGTTACGCTGGACATGCGTAAATGCCCTGAATATCCCTATTATGTAAAGTGTTTTTATGCATGGTTTCCATGGTAAACGATGATTCCAGGTCAAAGTAATGTAGCAGTATGCTTGTAAATAGAACATTGTTAGATTTTAAAGTATTATTATAGTAACCAAACATGAATTAAATTAATAAGCTATTCTAAATATTTAACATTTATTTTCCAAAATACTTGTGTTAACTTCAGCACTTGCACAAATCTACTAATCCACAGGTAAGCTAGTTCTGTATATAGCTTGGGTAGTTCAGCCATTTCGTTCTTGGCTATTGTCAATGGGTCGGTCACAGGTTTAGCCAGTGATTAGGTGCGCTTTGTTATCTAGCTTTTTGCATGTTCTCTGCAATTATGTGGAGACCCTGATCACAACTTCTACAGGTCAGTCAGCACATATGTCTCAACACCTTCTCTAAACTTAATCATATAGGGGCTATTCACTGAACGTCTCTATAAGAGACATGTTTGTCATACCCCAATGACATAAGCATGTAAATTGGATATGTAAATTAGATCACCGGAAGTGGGACATTTTTCGCCGGTGCACGTGAGGAGGTTTTTACAAACAACATGGATGCCTTTGATGTTGGAGACACTGTTTTAATAGATCAAAGGGAGAGCGTTACGGTGATATCAGTGTTGCCAAATAGATATTACAAGTTACAGGTTGATGGTACCGAATTTGAATTTGACTGTGATGAGGGCAGATTATCCAAATTTCCCTGTTACCAACGTTACATCATCGAAACACTATCGTCGAGCTCGGCAAAGCAGAGGACGACCACTAAGCCTTAAGATGCTAAGGTAGAATTGTGGCTCTTGAGGATGGCATGATCGATCGCGTGATCCTATACAATCAAAACCAAAACACCAACCAAGAAAACTTTGTATGATTTGAAACTGTTTGATAACTTTCTAAAAGTCCAAAATGAAATTCGCCAAATGCATGAAATACCCGCAAACGATCCAGACACACATCTAAGCAAGTTTTTGCATTAGTTTTCAAAAACAAGTGGCGACAATTATGAACCAAACAGTCTGACGGGGTTTCAGAGAAGCATCGAGAGATCACTAAAACGAAGGGGTAACACTATTCCCTCACTCCATCTTTAGCATATTTACGATCACGGGAGGCATTAAAGGGGAGGAAAACTGAACCATAGAAAAAAGAGCGTGGCAACATACCAAGGAGAGCCGACCCGATTAGTGATGAAGAGATCCAGTCCCTGTGGCAGTCCGGATCCATTGGAATCAATAATCTAGTGAGCATAATAAACTGGCCATTTCGGGTTAAGAGGTGTCAATGCTCACTACAATATGTGTTGGGGGAGACGATCAAGAATACCTTGAACTGTCCATGTGACAAGAAATAAATAGGTCTGGTGAGAATACTCGTGATTGTCGCGACGTAAGGGCAAAAATGTGGTCTAATGTTGCTGATCCCTCTCGGTGCCCTGTGCTGGTGTATAAGTTGTATGTCTCCATGCGTCCGTTCGACTTCTGTCGTGATGACGATCCCTTTTCCACAGACACTTTAGGCATGCCTAAAGGCTTGCGATCGGTGGTTAATTCACTATCTTTTTGTGAAACACAAATTTTCCTCTCGCATGGAAAACATGTGAGATGCTGCCAGTGACAAAATATCACAACGACTCACTGGGACTGCGTTAACACCTTGTGCAAAAGTTGAATGACAATAATGTTCCGCCAAATCAAATAATGAAGATGACTGGTTACAAAATATCCATTCTGTGAACAATTACTAGCATGCTAATCCTGACTAGCACAAGTAAATATTCAACATTATTTCACGAAACACTCAATCCCATACTTTGACAGCCAAAGTTGTATATGAAACTCCCGTCTTGCAGAGTGGCCCCTCGAGTAATGTCCAAATCGCCAGTAGACAACGCAGTCATGGGTCTCAATTTATAAATGTTTCTGAGATGTCAACTCTACATTTGCTGGTACCATTACTGATGAAAACATAACGATTAATCTCGTTAACACTCCAAGCCCGGTTCAAGTCAAAAGACGCCGGGTTGTCATTGAAAGTGATAGTGACACCGTCTAAAGCATACTCAGACCTCGCTTCCCACGAGACATTCGAAAGCTAAATATCAGTGAAATTATACCTCAGATAAAATCAAATGACACCGAATCATTGTTGTTACCGTTTCAATAATTCTGCTGATCTCTTCAAGTATTTTATTTAAAATAATCCGATCGCTATTGGGATCCTAATTGTTATCAATGTCAATACAGTTAACCTCATGACAAATGGTCACTTTGAAGAACTGGAAAATTGCTAATGTATTTATTCATTCATCCTTGACACATTAACAGTGTCATAGTGTATTGTTAGGTGGAACTCTTTAACAAGGGTGCTGGACCATGTGGTTTCTGGGGGGAGGGTCACGAAACATATCATCATTTGTCAAGTAAAAACTTATGTCAAGGGTGTGGTTACATTTGGCAATTACATATCAATCTGAAGGGCGTGATTATGAGAAGTGACACAGAAAGCGTGAGATGAGGTTTCATACAGTGCACATTCAAACATCTTCAAAATTGTTTCTGTCAGCCCGCTCTTAACAGAAAACGTAGTAGACAAACAAACACTAATCCATTTGTCTTGTATGAAATTAATTCTATTTCCATCGTAACATGGTGTTATGTCATGGGTCGATAGACAGCTGGTTTATTGCTGTCGAGTAATGAACATGGTCACAAAGAATGCAGCACATTTTCCAGAATACTTGTTGTGAAAGAATTTCCCTCTCTTCAAAAGAATGTAGTGTTATTAAATCTTTATTATATTGCATGAATATTGCTTAAGGCCTCGGCCATCAATACTTCAGCTATTTGACGGTGGCATGTAAATGGTCTAGTCTGGAATACATAAACCAGAGGTTGATATTTTGACGAACGTCCAGTGACGTCCGGGGATGACGATAGCCAAGCTGCTCGATCTATTTTGTTGCCTTTTACAAACAGCAGAGGTTTTTGGTGACCAGTTGTGATTCGGAATCCCTAAGGGTTAATCTCTATCGCGGACTCAGAATAACGTTATAACTCGGGGCATTTTTACTTAATCGATTTTGTGAAACATTTCATTTGGTGTGACTCGATTTCTTGATCATGTAGTCATTTCGTAATGTAAAGAACCTAAAGTAGTGTATCAGCAAACATCCTCCTCAATGGGCTACTATATACTCCCACAAAACCAAGATAAATAATCACAGTTATAGTTACAAATGAAAAAAGAGCGTTCGTAGTAATATCAATGTGACAAACTGACCAAACGGATATAACCAATGTATGCAACGTATGCTTAGATCAAAACGTGCCAAGAGACACCCAGTACACCTTTTTAAAATTTACATTTTCTGACAGAGGCCTTTTTCGTGTATGCAAAAGTAGAGATACAAGCTCACGCCTAAACACTGATAACATCACGTCAACATGCCATATCCATATGCGGATACTATATCAACAATAGAATAATATTTGAGCTTTTTCATTGCAATACAATGATAAAGTTCGACCAACAGAATTCACTGGGGGAAATAAATACCAGTAATAAATGCTTATGAGGAAAATCAGCTCAATCAAGGCTGATTGACAGAATATTCTACAACCTTACGTGTTGGGTATTTTGAGAACGGGGAAGTACTCCAAGCCCGGTTTTGAATTGCTTTTTCACAACCTGATGAGAACATTTAAAGCTCGACATTTGAACAAATAACATGAATAGAAATTCACTGGTGAAGTAAATAGCAGTAACAATTGCTTATGAGGAAAATCAGCTCTATTTTTGAAAAAAAAATGTTTTTGTTCGAATCAATGGAAAGGCGTGATAACATTTCACGATTAATACTGGCTGGTCCTATAGCAAGCCTTGATTGACGGGTTTTTCTACAACCTTACGGGTGGGATATATTGGGAACGAGGAAGTTCTCCAAAACCGATTTTCAAATTGCTTTTTCACAAATAGATAAGAACATTTAAAGCTAAACATTTGAACAAATAATGTGATAAAGTTATGTTGATGATGAAGTTTCATTGTATTTAATACTTACATATCATTTGTTTCATATAACCACCTTCACATTTTTATTAAAAAAATCAAATCAGATAAATACATTATTCAACAATTGAATATTTTATCCTTCATATCCAAAGCACGTGATTCTCGAGTTGTTTACGTGTCCGATATCATCCTACTTTAGATCCTGATACGTTCTTTTAATACATTAAAATCAACACAATCCAAACTTGTTTCCCTAGGCACTCCCCAGTTAGAAGTAGAAGGGAATAACGTGTTATCACAAAGATGAAAGCATTACAGTGACATTCCCTTTTCCAACAAGGCAAAGATATTTTATGATATTAATTTAATGTTATTTCATTGTGTGATTGATTCAACAATATTTAATTATTTCAATGTTTGTTTGTTTTTTATCCAATTTAATGACATTCTATTATTGGCATTCCATTACACACGGATGAACTTTGCATTTATTGCTTGAAAATACCTTAACATGTTATAAATAATTCTGATTTTTATAAATAATTCTGATTTTAAAAAGAATATAAGTAACTTGCCTCAACTCAAATGGCCAACTATTTTCATGGCAAATACATTTACCTTTTATGCATTTTTGTGTCCGAAGTTATGTTTATTAGCAACATTTTAGTGTAAGGCGGTGACCCATTGATAATCGAGTCTGGAACAGATAATCCAGTGACTGATCCACCACTCCCAGGTAGAGACTAATTCCAAACTGGAATCCCAACTTGGGCTAAGTTTTGTCAAAGAAATATATTTTCAGTATTTGGATTGACGTTTATGTTCGTAGCGTGCCTTGACAATACATGATCTAATGTAAACTACCGGGCAAAAGAAAGTTTTTTTCGACTTCACTTGACGAAACACCAAAAACAAAGGCATATGTGAGATTTTTTATGATTAATTTAAAAACAGAAATCGTTTTCCATGAATTAGAATGAAAAATGCATTGTAATGCCGATATTGCATTCTCAATACACAAAGAAAGAGTCAAGGGTTCCAAATTTAAAATTAGGCAAATCAGAGTTCATTGAATAAGTGCATGCAGAGTCCATTAATGACACAGTAGTCAGGTAACAAATCATCAATAGCGAGTGTGACCACCCTGGGCATCCATGCGCGCCAACACACGCCTCCTCATTGACGTCGTCAGTCGGCGGATAACGTCAACAGGAATCCTGTTCCATAACTTCAATAGAGTCTGTTCAAGTTCCTGTCGGTTCGCTGGAGGCGGTACATGTTGTCTCAGCTGACGATCAAGGTGATCCCAGAGATGTTCAATGGGGTTCATGTCTGGAGAGAGGGTAGCCAGGGCAACACGTTGACGTTATCGTTGTTCAGGTAGTCTTGAACAATTTGGGTGGTGTGAGGCCTTGCATTGTCTTGTTGCAAAATTAATCCTCTTGGATGATGTTGAATAAAGGGCACCACAACAGGTCTCAACACGTCGTCCCTGTATCACTGAGCATTCAGGTTTCCTCGGATGTAACCAGCCGTGTTGTAATCTGGCCACAAATGCCATCCCATACCATGACGCCTCCACCTCCAAACGGGTGAACTTCTCTAATACAGTTTGGGGCCAGTCGCTCTACCCTTCGTCGAAAAACTCAAACTCTGCCATCGTTCCTGAACAGACAGAACAGACTTTCATCTGTAAAGAGCACTCTCGCCCAGTCACATCGCTGCCACCGACGTACAGTTCGTGCCCATTGGAGTCTGCGTTGATTGTGTAGGTGGGTCAAGGCCATTCCACCGAAGGATCGGTAGGCTCGTATACCAGCCGTACGAAGTCGTCGAAGGACTGTTCGTCTGCTGATGGCATGCCCTAGTGCTGTTGCCGCCGTGGACGTCGCCGTCACACATCTGTTTCGGAGGTGAATCTGCGGATGTAACGGTCGTCGGCCAGTGTCGTCACTCTCGGTCTTCCCGATCTTGGCCGGTCTTGAGTCTGTCCTGTCTGTTGGTAGCGGATTATCAACTTGCTGATGGTGGTCTGGGAGCAGTTGGAGGTTCTGGCTATTTGACGTTGAGTAGCCCCCATATTGGCCATACCGATTACTCTGTCTCGTTGTGCTTGTGTAAGTCTGGGCATATTCTTGGTGTTTTTTTGCTTACTGAATGCCTGCTCTGTCCAACGTCGGTATTTATGCCACAATCACGCACGTGCATTTGGACCAATGTCTCAAAATCACGTTTTGCACGTTTTAAACAATGCATGATTTGGAAAGCAGCGTTCGAAAATCTGCGTTGTGGTTGTGGTCATGTTGCATTTGGGCGAATGTTTTCTGCGGGGGTTAAAACCTGTACCAGCTTTTTTGCTTTTTATACAACTATTTTTGAAGTGAAAACTTTCTTTTGCCCGGTAGTTTACATCTGTGTACAAACGGGAAAAATATGATTTATGAATAGAACACGGTCATTTTACCCAGAAGAGAGGGATATAATGTTATATTTCCTTGAGGAAACTGTGCAGCCATAGATAAGAGAAGTTGAATGCTATCAGGGATAGCTTGTACTTTCCTGTTAATCTCCTTAAATGGAATGTTTTATTTCACATATGGATTCATTAAACCTAAGACAATTTGCATATATTTATTTACCAGTTACTCTGTAAACAAAAGAAGTTAGTTATGTGTTTTAAATAGCACAAATACAAGATGTAAAACTTGTAACTGTAAATAACTGTAAATATAGTGACAAATTGCTCCATACAACTTTTCCCAAAGTTTTGGCAGACAAATTGTCTATTTCAACAAGAAGGCCCAGAAGACCCCAATAATTCGACCGTTTGGAACTCGACCGTTTGGACCGTTCACACGAGAAGGTGTCCCTGATTTGGCGGGCTGAGCTGCTCCTTGATTTCGTTGCATTGTAACATGGCTCATACGTCAACCTTACAAAAATGGTTGTCCGTCGTCCGTCCACGAGCTAAAATGTAGCTAAAATGTTTTGCGATGTTCTCCGTAATCATTCCCTGTCCTTCCAAAGTCAAATTTGGTTTCCATGACAACACAAACAAATAAAGCTAAGAGAGATCAGAAATCAAATCCAATATGAACGCCTTAGAGAGGCATTTATTACGTCACCAGTGAAAAGTTATGAAGTAGGATGTACAGAAACCATTTTTATTACTCATCCATGAAGAGATCACCCGTTTAATAAACATACAGCGGTATTACACATTGTTTAATAACATCACGTGCACACGGAACTATTTTTGGCCGGCCACATGATACATCACATGACCAAACAAAATGGCTACTGTCAAAATGTACCGATTCTCACCAGGGCGTGACTACAAATACTTTTTCTTCAGATGAATTATCATGAAACCGAAAAAATAATATGTTCTAAATATATGGATGAGAAAATATTTATTAATAAGAAATAATAAACGACATGAAAATTAAAGTACATATAGCAGACGATGAATCTATCGTCAAGTGAATAATCCTATCACAATGGCAACCGAAGCTATAAAAGTAAACGATTGTGTCAAAATTGATGGTCAGCTGAAGGGACGGGTGCTATCGGTTGTTCAACCTTTAGGGACATACAGCATGTTCAACGTTAAACTGGATGATGGTTCCACGAAACAGGTACCTCGCTATCGAACGCAACGAATTCCGGAGACAGTTTCGGCCATGTTACCCCCACCCACCTTTGTTGATAATGACAACAGTTTGTTCGATCTTAATGATCTATTCAAAGATGACTTTTTTGATATTGTGCCTGTGCCTCTAAAGGGGGATGAAATACCTGTTCTGCCAACCTACTGTGACGATTCCGAAATTGCGAATTTCATTGCAACAAATCAGAATGTCAACACTTCCAGGAAGACTGCGTATGACATGAAAATCATCACTAGATTCATGCACGAGCAGAATGACTTCAGACAACTAGAAGCCATTCCTGCCCATGAACTTTGTAAACTTTTATGCAAATTCTTTATGAACGTCAAAAAGGGAGACGGGTCCGATTATGAGCCCACAAGTTTGAGGGGGATGATTGCCAGTATAGACAGGCACCTCAAAACAAAATTTTACGGGAAATCAATTATGCACGATTTAGAGTTTACACACGTCAGGGAGGTACTGAAAACCAAACAAAAAATTCTAAAACAAGAAGGTCTCGGAAACTTACCTATGCGTGCGCAGTCATTAAGTCAGAACGACATTGACACATTATGGAAATCCGGGGAATTAGGTCTCGAAACTCCCGAGTCCATTTTGAATACACTTTGGTGGCACAACACGACACATTTTGGACTTCGTAGCGTTACTCCCCATAGAAATATGCACTGGGGAGACGTGATGTTGAATCAAGATGGAAATGGAATGGAGTACCTGCAGTTTGCTGAGCGGCAAACCAAAACACGCACTGGTGTAAACATCCGGGATGTTCGGACTGTCACGCCGAAAGCTTGGGCGACAGGTGACAATCGCTGCCCCGTCCTTGCGTATAAGCGCTATGCTAACCTTAGACCAAATGGTTTCAGTGGCCATGACGCGCCATTCTACTTGGCAACAAATTCTAAAACTGCTCCCGCTCCGACACATCCTTGGTTTAAGCGACAACCTGTTGGCATCAACAAGCTTGGGTCCATAATGAAACGCATGGCAGCGAATGCAAAACTTGAATCTACCAAACGGTTGACGAATCACTCCGCCCGAAAGTATCTGGTCCAAACTCTTTCTGAGAATAATGTTCCACCTACTCAGATAATGCAAATCAGTGGCCATAGAAATGTGCAGAGTGTCAATAACTATTCACAAATTTCTGAAGAGCAGCACAAACACATCAGTACATTGATTGACAGGCCTAGTGATTCTTGCACTTCACAATCACTGCTCTGTGTTCCGACTTGCCAACCGTCGACCGTCTCTGCTCCATCCCAAACTTTCAATGTGACAGCTAGCCAGTCTCGCACACTCAGCTCTATCTTTGCCGGTACAATCACCAATTCTGTGATAAATGTAAATTTTCTAAACCATAGCAGTGACATGTCATCAGACATGAATCGCCAGTGATAGAAAGTTTGAAAACAGACTGTCATCGGGGGAATCCCTCTGCCTGCGGTCATGTGACGTTGTGACCTTGGCCTTGTCAACGAACGATTAAACTTGTTCTGTTATTGTTTTCGAAACATTACCGCAGTTTCGAAGTTTCGCAGGAAGTTCATTAAAGTAGATTTATTGTGGAAAAAAAGAGCGTTCGGTTGTTTTCTCCATTGGAATTGCTAAAATTTTGATATTATAGATGCACTTGACGATGACTATTTTCATGACTTTGTATTCATACGCATGACCTGATTTGAACTCGGGATGCGACGTACGGAGTCAATCAGCTGATTTTTACGTAGGTACAAATGACGAGTAATAAATAAAATACTAAACTCGCTCCCGTGTAGTACCAATTTTATGAAACGAGTGAATAGTTCTGGTATCTGACTCGCTTTCGCTCGTCAGATACCAGAACTATTCACTCGTTTCATAAAATTGGTACTACACGGGAGCTCGTTTAGTATTCTATAAGTAGAGCATTTTGACTTATAGTTTCAGAGGAGAATGGCACCCTCTAAATAGTTCAATATGAACTTGGAAAACCTTCAATCTAATATGAGTGCCCAACTACATGAGCCATGACCCAAAGAACAAAACGTGACTGGCATCTGATGCTGCTAAAACATGCCAAATGCCAAGTCTGACATTAAACGGATGATCTTTTGAGGAGCATTAGAGCAAATTGTCTTAAAATAATTCGGCATTATCTGCACTTATGAGTCTTGACCTATGAGTCTCGATTTTCTATATGCGCCGGTCCTCATACGATCATAAGATGTTGTGTTCACTTGCGTGAGTGAAGTCCAAATGTCCAATATCTGGCCTGTGATGTCCTGGCGGGTTTTGACTTGTGGTCAGAGTTCTCCACACATTTGCAATGATGGACACGCTCAGTCACAAACCACTGTCTAATATATACTGGCTCTCCTTTATCGTGTTATCTATGAATAGGATATTGCGTTAACTCAACATACTTAACCATAAGTCTCACTCACTCACTCACACACTCACTTACTCACTCACCAAGGATCAGTGGATCATGTACATGACCTTAAAGCATAGTTTCATTGTTATTGAAAATGACTTCCCTCTCTCTATCTGTTTCCAGCAGGACGTCACGTGTTTTCTGCCTTTTGTCTGTTGAGTTGCACGAACACATGACGTATTTGTATAGTATGTGGGGTGGACTCACCCGGTCTTGTCATGTGACATATTGTATCTGAAGGATAACAGTATAAAGATAGCGACTGGTGTAATGCCTTACTGCAGTTAGAGCTAGTACTGGACTCTGGCAGTGCTTGGTCACAGCTGGTAAGTATCGCTGATTCTTTACTGATGGAAAATAATACTATGATTAACCATGCAAAACAATCCATTAATCCAGGTGGGTATGTTTGTAAAATCTCAACATTTGAATTGAAAATAATGAAGACAGGAGGGAAACAAATTTTTATCATATAATGGGTAGATTTCTCGGCAGGATAAAGCCAACGGATAAAAACGATATCCGTTGGGGTTGGCGTCGCCCTTTTCATTCGGGGATCAAGTCAGAATTAACTATCGGGAATCTGGAGAAACCTCTGGGATATTTGCTGTCTTTATCAAAAGAACAGTCTAATATGCTGAAAATCAGTGTCTAACTGTGACGTAGCTAAGGCATTTTAAAAGTTTTGGCAACTCTGAAGATATTAATTTCGAAACAAGTTTGCGAGGGCACTAGGCCTAGCCAAGCGGGATCAGCAGGCATATCTGTGCTTGGAACCTTTTCCACAAATTTATATAGTTGGATTTGGCCGAAATATGTTCGAATTGTTACCTTGTTTCGGTTTTTCGCTGTGTGTACATCTGATTGCACTTCTTAACGTTTTGACAGGACAGGTCGACTGTCAATAACGTCTGACTGTGGCCGTAACATTTCACAGACTAGGGTTAGAGTAGCTTCCCTTTGACAAAGGGCAGTTACTCTAGCGGACAGACCGAAGTAAAAATAATTGTTATTTTGCGTGTATATTTGTTCGCCACTTTTAAGAAACAGATTTCTGTTGGAACAATATTGGCTACTGACACTGTCCGACTGACACATCACTTACCCTGTGACGTAATAAATATTAATGAGCACATTCCAGGAAAACTCACAATGTTTCGGTAATGTTAGTGAGAGATGGAAAGCGATTTTCAAGCAAAGAATTGAGGAATTACTTTATATGATAAAGAGGTAACCGCGCGTGTGTGTTTGAGGATGGTAAATATCCTGCATTAGGAATACACATTGTATTTAGCGAGCCATATTTAGTTATTCAGCAACCCATGCTTGCCGTAAAAGGCAGCTATGCTTGTCGTAACAGGCAACTCAAGGGATCGGGTGGTCAGGCTTGCTGACTTGGTTGATGCATGTCATCGTATCCCAATTGCGTGGATTGGTGCTCATGATATCAATCACTTGATTGTCTGGTCCAGACTGGATTTTTTACACAGACCGCCGTCATATAGCTAGAATAGGGCTGAGCGCTGCATTAAGAAGCAAAATAGATAGTATTAAAAAAGCTACAAATGTACATACAACTTTCATTACTGGATCTGGTTATTCTTGGGTAAGCCTTATAGAATATACAAAGAAACAAACAAAACATGTTCACAACAAGATCAAAATAGCTGCTCCCCCACAAAATAAACAATCAGATGATACTCTGGACTCAATCTCAAGACACATAGAGGTATATGAAGAAAATATTTATGGTCGTAATAATGTGTTGTGCTATGAAAAACGTTTTTCCATACTTAGCCGAAAACATACTTGTGATTTATGTCGCCAAAGGAACAAAGTCTTTGTCTGTTTCAACTCTAACGTTAATGACGTGTAGCTCAATAGTCAGGGGTTCAATATCCCCAAAGTGTGGAATATATGTCCTGTTTTGGACACATAAATAACATCTTGTGAAGAAAAATGTGGTTGTGCTTTGTTCAACTGTGGGGAGAGGTTCCTCCTTACATAAGCGTCTTTTTAAGGGTTGGCCGCTACTCTATTCAAGATGTTACTAAAATGCACAAGCTTCAAAAATATGTATCCGTATTTAAATATTGATTACGCCCTGAAAAGAATCCGACCTGTGCAATGTTGGACAAGTCCATCTTATAAACTGGGGAGGTTAAATTTGGTCTTTCCCGCATATTCTCAAAATTTGCACGTCGATTATCTCACGTTTTCTCCCAATACCGATTGTCATGTATCTCCAACATTTAGACGTGATCATTAGGCCATAGTGTTTATCTGCGTTGCCCAACTACATCTATGCGGAACCACTGACTACTCTCTCGAACATAAGGTCATTTCAGTACAAGTACTAATGCCTTGACAACACATGATCTTAAAAGAAATGCATATGCATATGTACACAACAGGGGAAATATGATTCATGAAGAGAGCAAAGTCATGTTAGCCGGAAGTTATGACAGGGAAATGATATGTTATCCTTGAGGAAACTACAGCCATTGATAAGAGAAGTTGAATGCTATCAGAGACATCTACTACTTTCCTGCCAACCTCCATAAATGGAATGATATGTTGCACATGTCGATTGATCGAGCCCGACAACCTTTTCATTCAACTGAAAATCATTTGGTAAGAGATTGATTGACTGATTATTGTTTCACATCGCACTCAGCAACATTGCAGTTTAATGACGGTGGTCTGTAAACAATCGATTCTTGACTAGACAATCCAGTGATTTACATCCTTCTACGCAGTGAATCAAACCAAGTCAGTGAGCCTGACCACCCGGCACAGTTTCTCGCCTCTTACGAAAAGCATGGGTCGCTGGGATTTTATCAGAAAAAACTACATTGTCCCTGAAGATTCTTGGACAAAATAATCATACTTCAGAATGTTGGAAATTTGCCTGCGACAGCAATTACATTGCAAGGTTTTAGAGCTGAAAAATAGTAGATCTTGATACCACTCATCAAAAATGGTTTGATATTCAGTTTAATGTAAGTGAACACTTTTCAGTCATAATGTACGTGAATGTGTTCTAATTTAGACAAGAAAAATATAGTTGCGTATTGAATTTCAAGGTAAAATTGGAGTTTAATTAGATTGTTAATTAATTTTTTTATTTGATTTGAAAATTTAATTTTTATTTGATTTGACCTGAAGGGATCTCGGTAGAGAGGAGAAATGGACAGAAAGCAGTAAGCTGATGTACTTTCCCTCCTTTTGCACCTGTCCTGAATACAAATGATATTATTCTTAATAAAGCAAATGTCAATGTCATTCGACTCCGTTTGATATTGTGTCATATAGAATGTATGTATATAAATACGTAAAATAAATAATTGATCAAATGGACATGTCCAACTTGAATTGATCATATGCACATGTAAAATAAAGAACTGATTATAATTATCAACATTTGAATGAGCGAGTTCAAATTTAATGTCACATCGACAACATTTCAGTCATATTGTGACGAGAAGTTTCACATTAATAATAATATATCTTTAGACTTAATAAAACCTGTCATCGATTGACAGTACAGGAAAGTTATATGTGAGCATTATTTATGTCAACCAAAGAGACACCATGTATTGTAAGAGGTTATTGACGTTATAGTAAAGGTGGACCAAAGATTGACCTGTGGTTGATTAGCTTTGACATTGTGGTGGGTCGGTATACTCGCCACAATGAGTAACGTATGTAACCATGTAAGCAATGCATGTTAGGTTCAATTTAGTTTCTTGGAAATCAACATAACACCTCCCATTCATTCAAGGTGTGACAGCTTATAAATTAAACTGATTTATTTTTTAACAAACCTTATTGATAATAGGATGTTTGTTACTGTGAATCTTTACTTGTGTAGCAGGTGGTTTAAGATGGCTCCCCAACAGCAATACATATTCAGAATGACATCAGATTCTCTCTACATGTAATTTGACAAAGTAGTTGAGTCACGGTAACACTTGAACAATGCTATTAACTAATTGCATGAATCAGGAGGGCAATCCCGATTTGTAGTTATGTTCCAACATTAACCTGATGATGTGCTAGTGGAAGTGAGCCTACTGGCACTACCATTCAGACTGGATCTACACTGAACATTCGGTCTGAAGTAGGCCTTTGTTGAATTAGATCTTTCTGCTATTTTTTGGCTACAGACGCGCCGACCCTGCACGACAGGACAGACTGCTCACTTTCGTGACTGTGGTTATTGCATGTATTTCTTCATTGTAAGTGTTCTGAAATAGATTTCATCACTTGGGTCCCCGTTTGAAGGGGTTTCCCTAAATACATAGCTTCCTTCATATATGCCTAAATACGTTTGGGTGCATTTTAGAGGCAAAATATCATTAAAAATGAAACAAACGTGAAAACATTTAGCTTAAAAAACAGTGAAACCTTCCGCCTTCTGGTAAGGGGGCGAGAGTCTTACTTTGGGAACTGAGCTCGTGTTCATGTACAGGTACATTCATTTTTGTCGTTTTGATGCGTCAGAACTGACGTCATGTATGGCCACGTGACTTTCCATATAAGGATCTCTCCTGTCTACCTGTTGAAGTGATGGAGCCTTCACATAGAATCCTTGAATAATGCGATTGCAGAATTTGTTCAACACAAAATAGTATCATAAAAACTATATATACATTGTATATGTCTCAAGAATAGTTATTTAGTATCGGAAAATACATATTTACCATGCCTCTTCGATCCTTAGTGTTCAGTTGAGTTAGGGTGGGTGACCTTAGCCTTTGGATCCTTGAATGAAAAAAGTGGCCGAAATAATCTGCTCCCCCCCCCCCCACACACACACACACCCCTTTTTTTAACTTTCATTATTTCATGCATGACAAATGAGAAGGGAAAAATCACTGCAACAACTGTTGATGGTTACTTCAGCATTTGGTGCGGACGTATTTCACGGTAGCGAACTAGCTACTGACAGTTATCTTAACTTTATCAGCGTTATTTCTGGAATATCCTGTGTTAAAAGATGACTGTACCAATAACTTTGATTTTTTGACACTATGAGCAAATGTGCTTTCAATTAGGCAAGCGGAGTTAGCTCCCTTCTCGAACCATCAATAATGCGGTTTCGCCTAACTTTATGCCATTGTCATCCAAATCTTGCGCGCTTCAATGGATAAGCACCATCATATTTGAATATGTGCAGCATGTTATGTTCACAGACTTCCATACTTTCTTTTTTTTGTCAAATGGGTGTAGTTGACTGCGTCAGTCTTCTCATTTTGATTCTAATGCACAGGAAATTGATTTACATCACGTGACAGATTGCAAACACGTGATTTTTATGTTACCTTTTCCTTTCAAATTCATTTAATTTCATTTACTATTTCTTCTGAAAAGTAACATTAAATCTAAATGTTTATCTCATCTTAACTTCATTTATGTAGCCTAAATTTAATTATAAATATTATGGGGTTCCACCATTTACATATTTTTAGCTGTCCTTATTTATCGCTGTTGGAATTACAACATATTTTCATTGATAATTTTGTCCGAGTTGATAATTCTGTGTTGAATATCATACCAGATGGTGGAATGTTTCATCAGGATTCCATTACCCCAGATAGCTTTCCCTGCGGAAGGTTTCATCGCTTACATCTACGCGTTCAATTTCCAGTTTTATCAAAACGGCCGATCAGTGAGGCTGGGTCCCTATTATCATGTTTGTGTTCACGAATTTATTCCTATTTTCGTATTAGAAGTTAACACTTCTTCAGATCGGGCTGATATTATATTTCCATTTGCATAACCACCGGTCCTTGACAAGCCTGTTGACCTGGTTAAAGCACCTGTGTGAACAATAAAGGCATTCAAAGCAAAACAGGTTTCATATATCACGACAAAGATTATGTTGTTAGGTGGCAGAATTCCACGAAAGGAGTTACTGTACACAGAAGGATGTCATACAGGTAGACTGTTGCTGGACAAACAACCTAACATGGACATTATGTAATCAGAATCGTACTACGGACTCTGATTCCTGCAGAAATTTCTTTCGGTGAAGTTGACACTCATTATATGACTTAAATACTGTTCAAAGCAGCGTTAAACCCAATTCACTCACTCACTTTCAATGCATATAATTTCAAAGATATGTTAAACGCCACGTCATCATACTTATCTCCACTATGTATGTTTTCAAGAACCATATGAATCCCTGCCATGCGTCTAGTTTCGTATATATAACCGAACCTTGATATCTCGAACCCCGTTACCTTGAAAGTATCGATATCTCGAACCTATTCTCCGGTCCCGATCGCCCCACGATAGAAAATGCATGTAGATTTAATAAATATGATTTACCTCCTGTTACTTTGTACTGGCGCGGTATTAACATAAGTCAGGTGACTTATTTACCAATCCAGGTTCATTTATTGAATAATACTATGTTTAAATCACATATGTTAGATGGTAACACCCGAAATAGTTCAGTTTAAAGCCGCGTTAGTCCCAACCAACTTATTCACTGTAACGTGTGCACCGGTGTTGTAGTTTAGGACAACCCAGTTTCAAAAAGGAAGGTATCTTGTTCATGTGTACCAGCTATGTTTCATCAACAGACTGTATGAGCAAGGCCTCTCTCTCGCTCTGTCAGTCACTGCATGTATCTATGTAGGCCAGCATGCACCAGGTTTCACTTCCTTGTCGCTTCACAATAGGCAAGATATCTAAACACACAACATAATACACCAGTGGTCGTTTAGTAGGCCTTGATTAATTCTAAAATGCGCAATATTGAGTATTGATGTCTGTGTTCTTTGTTAATGAGAAGTGTCGGTGGGGTAGCCTTGTGGTTAACAAATTCGCTCGTAACACCGACGAACAGGGTTTGATTCACCACATGGTCGTGAACCGCATCTTCAACACATGGAGACCCGGGTTAGAATATTTTTGTTTGTTTATTTGTTGTTTTACGCAGCATTATTCCCGCTATATGATGGCGGTCTGTAAACAACAAGTCTGGACCATACAATTCAGGGATCGACATCATGAGCATCGATCCACGCAATTGGGATACTCTGACATGTATCAACCAAGTCAGCGAGCCTGACCACCCGATCCCGTTAGTCGCCTTTTACCACAACCTTAGTCGCATTTTACGGCAAGCATGGATTGCTGTAGGCCTATTCTAACCCGAATCTTCACGGGTCGTTCTAGGTATGAGCGACGACATATGTGAATCTCTTGTCAACTGAAAGTTAACTCATTATCATGTCGTTCAGTTGCTGCTTTCAATAGACCCTTACACCCTTTATCGGTAAGGGTAACTGTACCTTTGCCTGAAAGAGGTTTATCTCAGAGACACTTCCTTTTTAATACTACGTCATGAAAATGTAAGCAAAGCAGAGTAACTCTACTTTCCTGAGTTTAAGTCATTCATAAGTTGCTCGTGCTTCAGTCGAATGTTCACCTACGTCTGTCGTGAACAACAGGACCGTGTAATTAATAATAATAATAAACAAACTCGTCCTCGTCTGTGAGTTTGTTTGGTATTATTATCAGATACATTATCTGTTGTTATGCCAACATTATTGGGGGGTTTTCACAGTGTAAACCCCCTGGATTCCACAGCGACACATATGTCCCTCCTCTTCAACCCTCACTTCGAAATAGAATAAAATTCAAAATACATCACGCAGACTAAAACACTTCATGTGCACAGGTTTGAATTCCCCCTTCTGTTTATCAATTACTGTCATTTTAGGCAATTCAAAATTACTGAACGTGACTTCTGAATATTAAATACATTGTAAACCTCGCCAAATCACAATTCACGGCGTTATATAAACATTTATTGTGAGTTTAGAAATCTAAATATCGGATATTTACTCGAATAATTAAAGAAGAAAAATAGCATATTAGCGATCACTTGTATCAAATCACTAATGATAATTCTGAAACGACGCTGATAACCCGAGAATCGTTTAGAATGTTTGGAAAATACGTTCCGCCATATTGGATTGGATTGTGTTTACAAAATGCCGGTTATGAGACGCCTATTCGATTAGGTATATTTCAAACTCAGCTGCTATACATGCATCCCTGAATTCCTCATACATTTTTGAAACAATGGATAAATGGTCTTTGTCACCCATGCAAATTGTCTAGATGAAATCATACGAAATAAATCAGAGTCTAGGCATGGAAACGAAAACTGTGCTCGGAAAACTGTACTTGCTGAAACGTAAACAAAGCAAAATTCAGATTTTACACTGTGTATCATTTTTATAGGTACTTTCGTCTAATTGTTGCATACATTGGCTCGATCACGCGTTTAAGATTATTCATGGGAAGAGTATCGTTGCACTAATTATGGAAATACACAAATACACATTACAATGATGTGGTAAATTCAACAGAAGCTGTAAAAGTTTCCGTCCTGTGTGACGCATGACTGACGCTAAATCACGCACAACGATGACGGTAGTTATGTGCATTTCTGACTCATTCTCTTTGTTACGTTGGAAAACATGGTAAACAAATAACAGTACGCAGATTGTCAGAATGTTTCTGATAACTTACGTGAAACATTTATGTGTATACGATCCCTCAATTAAAGAAAATTCTTCTCTGGAAATCCCACGTACTGTTCTCAGTGAACACGCCATTTTGTAAAAGTCGGTCACCGGTAGTGATGTCATACGGAAGTAAACATTGTTGTACATATTTGGTAATTTCTTCGAGATGTAAACTTTCACCTTGGCACCCAGCGTGTTCTTTGTTTTTGTCTAGTTTGCATTTTCATCATCGCCTTGATAATCCACAAATATGCCGGAAACCTTTTTGTGTAGGGTCACATTATTCATGAGAAGTAAGCAGCACATAGGATGTCACTTATGACAGTGGTTTTATGTATTAATGCGCTACTGCAATCATGAGAATAGACAAAATTCATCGTTTCGATGCTTAAATGGTGCGATTTTAGGGTATGTAAGAAACAGATTACAGCACTCGTGCCTGTCAGATACCATTGATCTTACAACTTAGATACGTTTTGAAACAACTCGTTGTAAGATCAATGGTATCTGACAGACACTCGTGTAGTAATCTCTATGTATCATTTAATTGATGAATGATATTTTGTGTACGATTTTTGTCAGTTTCAGTAGTGAAATTGTTCTGTGTTTAGCAACTGCTCTTCTGATTCGTCGTCTCGTTTACAGCTCAAGAGTACTGGAAGAACATTCTTACAATCATGACTTCATTTCTTGGTGACTCTGCTTGATCTACTGTGTCACAGCCACGGGTGTCACTGGACGTGATATACTTGCCGGCCTGTCTTTCTTCTTAAACATCAGCCGTCTTTTTAACTCTAAGCTCCCATTGTGTCCCATTTTCACTATTGTCTCAAATCAGAGCTCGGGACATAAAAAGACATTCTCCTCTTTTCTTTTGCAAGACAGGACTCCAATTATCTTTCTTTCTTCCTTTCTGTTTTGTCTTTCCCCTTCTCTACATTGGTTTTACCCATTTCTGAAACGTACAATTTTTGTCCATGTAAATATTGATCTTTGTAACGTAGGATACCCCATAAAGGTAATGTACATTACTACAAAAATATTGATAACAGATAAGGGAACAGTCCGGTAGTCTTGTGGTTAAAGCGTTCCCTAGTTACGCCGAAGACCCAGATTAGATTCCCGAGATTGGTACAATGTGTGAAGCCAATTTCTGGTTTCCCCTTCCCGACATTGGTTTTACCTATTTCTGAAATGTACAATTTTTGTCCATGTAAATAGTTATCATGAGGTAATGTACAGTACCACAATAGGGATACCTGATTAGGGGGCAGTCGGGTAGCCTAGTGGTTAAAGCTTTCGCTAGTTACGCCGAAGACCTGGTTTACTTCCCGACATGGGTGCAATGTGTGAAGCCCATTTCTGGTGTCCCCCGCCGAGATATTGCTGGAATATTGCTAAAAGCGGTGTAAAACCAAACACGATCCCTGTAACTGATAATTGGTTAGCAAATGCAGGGAATACTTTCATAATGTGCGTTCTACAGACAAAGTATGTCTAACTTTCAACTAATGGATAATACAAATAATATCTCAATGTACAAATTTTATTAAAGAGTGTGATTTACTTTAAAAAGGTTCCTTTGCAAAGTTATGTTATATTTGCGAGAGAGATCGCTAAAGTTTCTTAAACCACCCTTGATCGGAGTAAGAAATTATTTTCAGCAACCCAATCGGGATTGGGTGATCAGGCTCGTTTACGTGGGTGATTGTATGTCATAGTTCGATGTTCATAATTGCCAGACTCGATTATTTAAAGACCCCCGTCAAATAGATGCAATATTGCCGAGTGTGGCGTTAAATAACAAACAGACGTTCCTTAAAGCAGAATTTAATTGATAAAAAGGGTGTATTATTAACAGTATTTGAAATAAGCGCCTGCCAGTAGGCTGGTAGATTTTTTTTTGTGCCCGTTGTTAGAAACTTGTATGGGTTTTTGTAGCTGGTGTCCCAGTATAAGCTCTCCCCCATACAAATTCTCACCCCGGAGATTTTATACCGGTACAGATTCTCCCCCGGGGAATCGGTTCTGAAATAAAATCTCCCCCGGGCGGATATATTTCACGACCCCCTCAGTATAAAGTCTCCCCCCTGATTATTCGGTTTGTTGCAATGCCTTTAAGTACTATATTCTTTAAATAGTTATCTTTGATATAAGGAGGGTTACTTTAAAAAATAGATTATGAAATATGGTCATAATGAATTGATATTTCAGCATATTTTATTTTGTAACTGTACCTTTATTTTGTAACTGTTCCTTCCATCCAAGACATAATCATACCAAACAAAGGATGGGAGACAAGAGTCTCTACAGAGTTTGTTGTTTCTAATACAGTTGTTGTTGTCTGTATACATTTTCTTAATATACCAGTTTGAGTCTACATGTGCACACAGTCGATGAACTAATTCTCAAGAACTCTGATGTATAAAGTTGCCATCATCTTTGATTGACTGATGTATGTTCAATCTGTATTCAGCACTGAAGAGGCCACAGACCTATAGTACGAAGCATTAAGTTTATGAATAATCAGCATTGATTTTGACTCCATAAACTGTCATAAAGTATTCATAGAGTATCAGGGGTCATTTCAACTTGCAAAATGGTTGACATAGTCCTTTATAGAGCGAGGATTGGGCTGTTTGCCCACCCGATTGACTGATATTACAACATTCACATGGTTTAGAATGGTACAATGAATGGTAAAGCATGCAAATTACACTAATACGCGATATTTCATAAGAAAATATCATATCTCCGTTGAAACATAAAACCAATATTTATGAGTCTACATATTGATATAAGACTTAATCACTGTATCCAATTCCAAAATTTCAGATATAAACTTTCGGACAGTTCAGTTCAAAATTCTTCAACCTTTAATACATCACAAGATTTGTAGCTAGACGACGGGAATCTACAGTCTTGACTGTGTGTTTTCTTTGATGAGAATGTTTCTCACCGACCTTAGGGTGTAGGGGTGTGATGTCCTGGGCAGGAAATGACAGTGTTTTGACTACTCGTCTTTCATTAATTAAGGTGTTGGGTATCCCTAATTACCCTTTACTAATTCATGTTAAACCAGGATGTTTTCTGCAAGTGGACAATCGCGAATGTCATAGGGCTGACACGACACGTGTCCTAGAACTTCTAAAGTTACTAAACATTCTTTATATCTAACGACTAGTATTATATCTACCTATATACCACTTTATTGTCTCATATTGCGGTAGTTAAAGAAAACACAGTGCTCAAAGTGAAGCCTGTTACGATGTAAATTGTAATAAAAAGGTAAATTGTAATATTTGCAGCAAGTTGTGATAACAACGCAAATTGTAATAATATTTGACGTAAATTGAAATACGCAAATTATAATAAAGACTTTCCACATTTACACATCAATATATTTCTGTAAGTTTGTTACGTTATAATTATTCCATTGTATATATTTTTACCTACTTTACCAATTGAAATATGATTCCATTAGGTTAAATATGAACAATTATGATGAACATCGTCAATAGGATATATCAATTAAGTACAAAATACACAGAGTATTTGTCAAATAAAAACAAATAAGTTCATTCTAGTAATTAATCCTCTTCTGGACAACCATAGAAATGAAATTCCAATGCGTTTATATATACATGTAATTATACAACAATGTACGACAACGACCTCAATCCTCCCCCACACCCATACTTTTAATGACGATTGTACGATAAACCCTGTACCAACCCTGACAAGGATAGGTTCTAGTCATTTAACGCCTTTGACACTAAACTTATAAGGTTATTACAATGTACGTAAAAAGTATTACATTTTACCGCAAGTTGAGATTATTACAATTTACGTTGTCATTACAATTTACGTCATAATTATTACAATTTGCTGCAAGTATTACAATTTACCTTTATATTACAACGTACGTCTTAACAAAGCCCTTTTCACTCCACATTCTCAACATCGTCTCTATCAGAAGTGTTTGGCAACTATTGAACTGCATGGCAAGTATTAATAAAATGACCGGGGGAGGAAATATTCTTGGGGGAGATTTTATTTCGTAGGGTGGAGGAGAGTTTATTTCGAGAGGGGCGGAACTGTACTGGTATAAATTCGCCCGGGGGGGGGGGGGGGGGGGGGGGGGGGGGGGGGGAGATTTTATTCTGGGGGCGAATATATTTCGTGACACCGTGAATTTGTGTGTAAATGAGTTTATCACAATAAGCTGCTGTTTTTTAATGGGTTCTGAAGAGTTTAGTCAGGGCCCACAGCTTCTGAAAGGTAGGCAGCCTGGTGATAATCTTTTACTTATTTTTAACTTTGATAATTTATCAATTGATCGTTACAAGTGACTGTTTACAAGTGACGAAGAATTGTCACATTCTACATTCCGCAAAACGTAAAAATCAAGGTCTTCATTTGTGAGAATGTCCGATACTAATGGTAACCAGGTATAAACTCTAATCAAGAAAAGCAAGAGTCATGCTCACCCATTCTTGTCAAAGGCAATTATTCTGACGTTTTCTCGACTTTTGGGGAAGTATCATAAAACTAATTAAGAAAGGAGAGAAAGTCTCAATATCTTTTGTTGTTGTTGTAATATGTAACTTATGCATGCAACTTCAAATGAAGTCATATACACAGGTGACGTACATTACAGTCTTATCAATTCTTCATTCTCAAATCACCTACTACGGCGGAAGAGCATATATTTATAACAATTACAACACAACTAATAACATGATCACAATGGCAGTTACGGTCTACATTTAGTTCCAACAGTCATAAATTTGCAAATTATTTGGACAGTTTTTTTGTAAAAGAGAAACATTTAAGAAAAAGATGTGATATATTTAGATATTTAATTCAGAAATGTTTACATTTGAGTTTATAATAGAATTCGTCAGCAATCACTGAGGATAACGTTGAGAAAAATAATTTCTCTACTTTATGGTTTTCTAAGGAATATATATCAAATAATTGTTTGTTAAAGATGGAAAATGGAAGGTCCTTGTTACGTAATACTATAATACGGAAAAACGGTGACATGCAAACATCAGGCACGACAAACGATATATGCTCCGTGTCAGTTTTTCAGGAAGACAAATCAAATAATAGAATGTATCCAGTGTAACGTTGCTCGTGGCAGAACTGTTAGAATGCGTGCACATCTAGGTGGGGATTTTAAAAAACGACAGCAACGTAATCAAATCTAGCAATATAATACATCTGTGTCTAAACTACCGGCCAAAAGAAAGTTTTCACTTTAAAGGAATTGTATAAAAAGCAAAAAGCTGGTACAGGTTTGAACCCCCGCAGAAAACATTCGCCCAAATGCAACATGACCACAACCACAACGCAGATTTTCGAACGCAGCTTTCCAAATCATGCATTGTTGAAAACGTGCAAAACCTGATTTTGAGACATTGGTCCAAATGCACGTGCATGATTGCGGCATAAATACCGACGTTAGACAGAGCAGGCATTCAGTGAGCAAAAAAACACCAAGAATATGCCCAGACTTACACAGAGCGATCGGTATGGCCAATATGGGGACTACTCAACGTCGGATAGCCAGAACCTTTAACTGCTCCCAGACCACCATCAGCAAGTTGATAATCCGCTACCAACAGACAGGACAGACTCAAGACCGGCCAAGATCGGGAAGACCAAGAATGACAACACCGGCCGAAGACCGCTACATCCGTCAGATTCACCTCCGAAACATAATGTGTGACGGCGACGTCAACGGCGGCAACAGTACTAGGGCATACCATAAGCAGACGAACAGTCCTTCGACGACTTCATACGGCTGGTATACGAGCCTACCGACCCTTCCGTGGAATGGCCTTCACCCATCTACACCGTCAACGCAGACTGCAATGGGCACGAACTGTACGTCGGTGGCAGCGATGTGACTGGGCGAGAGATGAAAGTCGGTTCTGTCTGTTCAGGAACGATGGCAGAGTTCTAGTTTTTCGATGAAGGGGAGAGCGACTGGCGCCAAACTGCATTAGAGAAGTTCACCCGTTTGGAGGTGGAGGCGTCATGGTATGGGGTGGCATTTGTGGCCAGATTACAACACGGCTGGTTATCATCTGAGGAAACCTGAATGCTCAGCGATACAGGGATTTATTCAACATCATCCAAGAGGATTAATTTTGCAACAAGACAATGCAAGGCCTCACACCGCCCGAATTGTTCAGGACTACCAGAACAACGATAACGTCAACGTGTTGCCCTGGGCACCTTGTTCTCCAGACATGAACCCCATTGAACATCTCTGGGATCATCTTGATCGTCAGCTGAGACAACATGTACCGCCTCCAGCGAACCGACAGGAACTTGAACAGACTCTATTGGACTTATGGAACAGATTTCCTGTTGACGTTATCCGCCGACTGACGACGTAAATGAGGAGGCGTGTGTTGGCTTGCATGGATGCCCAGGGTGGTCACACTCGCTATTGATGACGTGTTACCGGACTACTGTGTCATTAATGGACTCTTCATGCACTTTTTCAATGAACTCTGATTTGTGTAATTTTAATTTGGACCCCTTGACTCTTTCTTTGTGTATTGCGGAGAATGCAATATCGGCATTACAATGCATTTTCATTCTAATTCACTGAAAATGATTTCTGTTTATAAATTAATCATCATAAATCCCACACATGCCGTTGTTTTTGGTGTTTGGTCAAGTGGAGTCGGTGAAAACTTTCTTTTGCCGGGTAATTTAGTAAAGAATAAACGTCATATGAGCTGGATGTAATTGATGTGATCCCACATGTAATGCGTACAGCATACAGCACAAATGCAACGATTCATTGAGAATCATTCGTGACCAAATCGTCCCATTTCGGAAAGAGCCCACTGTAGACTCAAGTCCCGCTCGACGGCTTCGATATTGGCGTACTGAAACGCACACGAACTTCTTCAAACTTGCTTGAAACAATTATAAAAGTAGTTTATATCATATGACTGAATCTATCCTTTCTAGACAGTGTTGACAAATAGTACATATATTTTATATGAATTAATTACAATACAATTATGAAGGAATGCCATATCCGCCATGTCTAGAGATGTAGAGAAATAATTCTAAATATACTGAGTCAAATTAAAAACTTCACATTTTTAAAAGTAATCCCATATATGATATACAACGGACAAATGTATCAGAGAAGGTAATTTTCAATCATTAATGTCCAAAGAAGGATTTTAATTAACGGTGGTAACCATAATTTGTTCCAAGCACCTACGGTATTCGGTAATAACATCAACAGTTTCAATCATAAGTCCCAAGCACAAGAATCTGATGGCACACAAGCTCAGTAGCGTGTATGGCCACCATGTGTGTTGACAACTGCCACACAATGCCTCTGCATGGACCTTGTGATGCTTGTGAACACATGATTGGGAAGACGACGCCATTGTTGCTGCAAAATGGTGCCAAGATCTTACAAATTCTGTGGTTGATTCCGGAGAGTGCGCAGACTTCTGCCAAGAGCATCCCAGACGTGTTCGATGGGATTGAGGTCGGGAGACCTTGACGGCCACTCCATGACGTTAACTCCCGCATTCTGAAGGAAATTCCTTGTAAAAATTGCTGTGTGGGGTCTGGCATTGTCATGTTGGAAGATCAAACCGGGTCCATGTGCTGCCATAAAAGGCAGAAGTTCTGGTGTCAGTACCTGGTCGCGGTAAGCAGCAGCGTTGAGGATGACAAGAAGCCTGGAACGTGCATTACCACAGAAAGCACCACACACCATGACACTTCCGCCTCCAAATCTGTCAACTTCTTGTACACAACACTGGGCGTAACGTTCATGACGGCGCCTCCACACCCTCGCCCAACCATCAGCAAATCGAGGATTAAATCGGGATTCATCACTGAAGACGACTTGATTCCAATTCCTCTGAGTCCATCGTAAGTGTTGCTGTGCCAACAATTGACGTTGACGTCTGTTTAATTGAATCAGAATCGGTCCACAGTATGGCCGTCGTGCTTGAAGGTTTCGAACACTCAGTCTACCCATAAACAGTTCATTTCTGGTTGATGTAGCCGTCAAAAATCGGTTACGGAGGTTATGTAAGACAATCTGACGATCCTCTGCATGTGTCGTCACAAGTGGTCGACCTGGCCGAGGGCGATCAGCGGTGGTACCCGTTTGCTGTAGACGCGTCTGAAAATCATAAACAGTCTGTCGACTACAACCCATCGTCCTTGCGACTTCAGCTACGGAAGTTCCCGTCTGCAACATGCCGATGGCACGTTCACGTTGCACATTTGAAAGGCGTGGCATGACAAATGGCCGTAAAGATTTTTGTTTTCTTGTGTTTTTCTGTTTTTGTTAATGACTGCTAATCAAAAAAAAAATGTTAAGAGACATTTTCGGGCTGTTAGACCGAAAACGTCTTGCCACAGACTGCTGACTTGCCTGGCCAAGTCTCGATTATGTACGAGCAGCCGTCATTTAGATGGAATTATGCTCAGTGTGGTGTTAAACAACAAACAAGCTTTAATGTACCCAGCATGTTCAAATTACTGTGTTAAGAAAAAAGGAACAATTACAGTCTTATTAACTAATGTAAAGACACGTAGCTGAGTACAAAGTAGCATCTTCCCATAAAAGTCCAATTTAAACCTTGCCCAACTAGGCTGGAATTGTGGAGTTATATTTTGCCTGGACTAACAACTCCATGCACAGTTCAGTCAAAATCACTTCATAAACAACATGACGAGCTGGTATACATTAACTTTATATCCCAAAGCAATGTCTGAGAAAAAGAAATATTTATAGATTATATTTTTTAAATACAAGTTTTCATTTGATACAGGTGTCTAAACTCAGCTAAGCAGACATAGACTTTAATTGTGTGCTTTTGTTATGATTCATGAATATCATGAGAAATTTGAATGACCTGAGAAAATTCAGCCATCTCTATTGTTAAATGTCGTCTTTTACAAATTATGATAATAATTCAGTACACCATATATTTAATTAATCTGTTTGAAAATTACTTAAGTTTTTTTTATATCTTTACTGGAGCATTACACAATCAAATCCGTAAATATCGCAAAGGGACTAAAATGTCCGCAACACAATGTCAAATAATGAGAGTTTAATAGGTACGTGAATAATATGTTTTGAAATCAGTGATTAGTTAATTACTTTAATACATTTTTCAACTCTTGGTGTAGTATACCAAGGGATATTACACGGAATGTCGTTTTGGAAATCCAGGTCTAGTTATAACTCCAATGAACGGATGTCGTAGTCAAGTGGGGCGTTTCCTGAATACAAACGAACGCACCTGATCTGACAATCGACATACAAGTTTTTCCACAGTTTTTAAACAAACGCATTTTGCCAAAATGAATTAAAAACTATTGATTATATTGATCGAAGTACCCATATCCTGACACGCATCTAATAGGCTTGTGCCGTTTCGACGTATGGCTGCTTTCGAGGAGGGGACGAGCCTTGGCGTAGGTAACGGAAACATGCGAGTGGTGACAAATGATTGAGAATAAGTAATAAGACTAATGTGTCTACAGTCTTCCAGGTGTTAGATAGTTAATAAAACAGAAATGTGGGATCCTCAGTTGACTGGTCTCTAAGTGTATCTTTGGAAGAATGATGCTCTCCATATGCTATGTAAAACACCTTTTGAACTTTACTACATACTAAGCAACAGTCAAGTCGGATTAGCATTGTCAATTAACCACATAAATGAAGTAGTCATTACCTAAACAGGTGTTCCTCAATGCAGTGGACAAAGATGTTGGCTCTGATTACGGCACGGGTTTATTTCCATGGATTCATATAACTGAAAACGGCTCGTCTCTTTGTAACTGTAACAAACTCTTGGTACGTGTCATTTGTCTTCTCCGAGAGAGATACACGTCAATTCTAAATGTTTTCCTATGCCACCATGTCACGCACTCAAGCAAGTTTCCGTGTGCGATATTACAGTTTCTTATATTTGCTATGCCCCCGAAAGAAGAAACCGTTTGGATAACAAAAATAATATGAATTTACTTGGCATCAACTGAAATAAGATGTGGAAAGATGTATGTTTTCTTTCCGTTGTGTCATCGATTAACACCATATAATATTACAGGACAAAAAGACAGCATGCTTGGGGTCTTAGGCGTCGCAATTCGCTTTGAAGAGTTGCGCCTCTTATGCGTTCAAGGATCCTAAGATCATGGGCAAGTGTTTTGTCAGCACCATACCGTACCGTGGTTAACTCTCTCTCTCTCACACACTCTCTCTAACACACACTCTCTTTCTCTCACTCTCTCACACTCTCTCGCATTCTCTCTCACACTATCTCTCTCACTCTCTCTCTCACTCTCTTTCTCTAACTCTCTCTCTCACTCTCTCTCACCCTCTCTCACAGACTCTCGCTCACTCTCTCTCATACTCTCTCTCTCTCTCACTCTCTCTCTCTATGACACACTCTCTCACACTCTCTCGCACTCTCTCTCACGCACGCTCTCTCTCACTCTCTCACTTTACTCTCTAACTCTCTCTCTCACTCTCTTTCTCTAACTCTCTCTCTCACTCTCTCTCACCCTCTCTCGCATTCTCTCTCACACTATCTCTCTCACTCTCTCTCTCACTCTCTTTCTCTAACTCTCTCTCTCACTCTCTCTCACCCTCTCTCACAGACTCTCGCTCACTCTCTCTCATACTCTCTCTCTCTCTCACTCTCTCTCTCTATGACACACTCTCTCACACTCTCTCGCACTCTCTCTCACGCACGCTCTCTCTCACTCTCTCACTTTCTCTCTAACTCTCTTTCTCACTCTCTCTCCCACACACACGCACTCTCTCTCTCTCTCTCTCTCTCTCTCTCTCTCTCACACACACACACACACACACGCACACACTCTCTCTCACTCACTCTCTCTCCAAGGTGTGTGACACCCTGATATCAGTACACTGCTGTGTACACGTGTTAGATAAACAGCGACACAGGGGATGTTCGTGTGTGCAATGGCCTGTGGAAGAATCTATTTTAATGGGATTTTAGTCAATGGGAAACACTTTGCGAGAAGTATTTGTATTCAGAGAGTTGGACATGTTTAAGCATTTTGAGCCGCATGAAAGGAACAGGTTTGTGGTACATTACATCTTCAGGAGAAGTGGCTATTCCCGAGGAAAGCATGACTCATTCGTCAAGTCGATCCACAGTGATACGCAGGGAATGTAGTGAGTTTTATACCTCCTGTCACCTACACTGAAGTGCCATTGTAAAGTTCACAAAATGGCCGCCGTATGAATTGCTATGAATATCAAAGAGAAAACACACGCAACTTACAGGGAGACAAAGTTTGCAAATGAGTAAATCAGACAGATAAACATGAATAATTTGCTGTAAAACTTTACAGTGTAATGCCCCTGTTATTGTCAGTGTTATCTGAGACGCCATGTTTGTGTATCGGAACTATGATACCAACTGACCGGGGAAACTATCCATGTTCCAATATAAGTGCGAAGTACATATTTTGGTAACAATAAATCTGCAGACTCTTTAAACTATTCAGGTGATATGTTCAAAGTGATTTATTACATATGGGGTGTTGAATGCTAACAAGAAATTCGCCTTTTGTGTAAGTGAGCTGAAATGGGTTTGACGTTTTTACATTTTGTCCGATCAAATAGACTAGCAGACAGGAATCTCTGTGTAACGCCTCTGGGTGGATTCATTGGATTTAGATTACGTTCAAACCTGAAATGAAAACATCATGTAAAGGATATTATATAAAGTTAAGGTGGAAAGTTAAGGACATTCACACTATCTTATTAGAACATGCAAATGCAGAAGTTTAATTGATGATACTTTGCCATTAAATGTACAAAATATATTAATGCATTTCATTTCTACAAACAAATTTTGATTTTGATAACAATTTTGCTTTTAGGAATAAGCATGCAAATTATGCAATGCGAAACGTTTACCTATCTTTCCAAAGAGACACTGATTCGTTCGTTCATCGGGAAAAGCCAAGTAAACTAATCAGTCAGTTGCCATTCATCTCCTTCAACATTCATCTCCTCGGCGACTGTTGTATTCGTAGGTCAACCCCGTCAAGTAGCGCGATCGTGTTCAAAGCATGACAGTATTGAAGTCAGTTGAAATGTTTGCTGGTACGATCCAAACATTCCATCGTGTTGTATAATTCCAAATCACCGCCCCCTGTACTGATGTGACAAGTCAACACCCTCTATATACAGGAGTACATTGTATAATTCCCAATCACTGCCCCCTGTACTGATGTGAGAAGTCGACTCTCTATATACATGTGTACATTGTATAATTCCCAATCACTGCCACTGTACTGATGTGACAAGTCGTCGACTCTCTACAGGAGTGCATTGTATAATTCCGAAGTACAGCCTCCTGTACTGATGTGACAAGTCGACTCTCTATATACATGTGTACATTGTATAATTCCCAGTCACTGACCCCTGTACTGATGTGACAAGTCGACCCTCTACAGGAGTACATTGTATAATTCCCAATCACTGCCCCCTGTACTGATGTGAAGAGTCGACTCTCTATATACATGTGTACATTGTATAATTTCGAATTACAGCCTCCTGTACTGATGTGACAAGTCGACTCTCTATATACATGTTTCACATTGTATAATTCCCAAGCACTGCCACCTTGACTCAAGTGACAAGTCGACACCCTAATTATAATTATTGTTGTAGTACTAGTTGTGGCTGATATCATTCCATGGTAATTCAACTGGAATCATAGCTGATCTGTAGATAAGAACAGTGTATTAGAATGTCGTTTTGTGTAATCATGATTTAACTAGGACATCTCGAGCATCTCGGTTGCCAGTGGTGGTATTTTTTTGGCCTCAAATATCACTCGGGTTTAAATGGTTAAGTAGGAAGTTATTATTGAATGTACTTCATGATAATAGATTTAAACAACAAGAATAAGCTGTAATCGACTAGTTACACTACATAATACATTAGAGAGAAAGAACAAGTCAGTAACAACTGCTAAAAGATTCAATAAAACCGCAGGAGAGCAGCCATGTATCATCTGATCATCTAACAGTCATAATCATATAAATTTGGTATGATGTATTTACAAATTTATTAAAATATAGTAAAAAACAGTACAGGGCCGTTCATGTGAGTAAAACCCAGTGCTGTTGTTATAGAACATGAGTTTGTATCTCTACCTGTCACCAGTAGGATATGTTCTAGTTCTCCTTTTGTGTTGGATTGCACAGACGTGGCGCATTTGTATACAGCGCGTGTGGCCCTAACCGGTCTGGTCGTAAAGGATCAAAACCGACTTGGAGGTCTTGACGGGAAAAGTAAGCCCTGGGAGAAGGGAAATTAGGGAGGGCGAAGACTGCCAGGGCTTACATTTCCCGTCAAGACCGAGAAGGTTCTGATATATAAACCGTCAAATTAACTTAGAACCGTGTTAATGAATATCAATGATTCTCATATGACTGGTGTGTCTCGCTTTCATGAACGCTGTTTACGCGGCGGTAATCAATCGCACAAACGCAACGCACGTGCATTTGCTGCACGAGCAGGTTATATCTCGGTCAAGTACACGTGGTTTCATTCACTTGTGTTGGAAAAATGGCCGAGGAAGGGGAAGACCTTTTTATTACACAGTCCACATTTATCAATGAAATTTCCGAAAGTAATGCTCGTGATGCTGATAAAGATGATGTAGACGATTTTGCGTTTCGCTTTGGAGAGCTATTGTGTGAGCGGGAGATAGAAGAAAAATGTGCCATACAGGTTCCCCAAACAACTCGGTATAAAAATACCGTGGTGAAGTTGATGAGCTGTTCCTTCCACGGTTTGTCCCCCTACGTGTCATGTACACATTTCTATACAAAATTACATGATAGTTTCTTAATGAACTTCATCCGTCATTGGTCTTAAATTAAACAAAATTCAGATTTTGTTGGGTACAGGGTATTCATGGTCAAGTACCGTATTGATGTTTCATACACTTTTCTGGATTTCGAGTTATTTTGCAATTCATCGTTCTCATTTGGAGTCAAACGGACTGTATAAACAATTACAGCAAAACTAATGAGTCTCAACATCGCGAGATTTCAGGAATATTGTCAACATTTACCACTGCCAAATGGAAAACGGCAACGCACGTGCATATAAACACACGCACAAACAATTATGTATCGAGTGAAATCGAGGGAATATGTATCGAGGAGGTGTTAGCAATGTTTGGACACGCACCGTCAACGTCATCAATATGCACTAACTGAACACATAACGGTTGTTGGTAAGGATAGTGAGTTGAGTTTAACACCGTTTTTTAAAGTATTTCCTACACTTTGTGTAATTCCAGAACGCCCGATATTATCAAGGCCGCCAGCATTATTGGCCATTTGAACAAACAGGGGCCCCACCGCTGCCTACAGAATTACGACTGTCATGTTTTGTTTGATTTCTTAGAAGTTGACGGATGACAAAATGGACAGAATTTATGGATAACAACATCTTTATTTCGCTGTAATAGCAACGTTTCGGTATAGGTCCTCACATCGTTGTCAAGCGTCATCATTTGGGTGCTTTACGTCCACTTCAGAAAGTTTCAATTTTATACATGGGGACAGGTGGCTTCAAGGAATAATATATAATTATAGTGAATAAAGATATAACACACCTGGTCCAAAAAACTATAACTTAAGGTAGTGCCCATGTAAGTCATATGATAAGTTACAGAGAAGTTGTTAATTATATACAATATATTAAATGAGTACTTGACATGGATGTAGAGGAGTTGTATTCTTTTTAGTATGTATGGAAAATAGTAGTAATAAGGTAAATATTCACTTAGAGAAATGATATAGGTAAATAAATAATGAAATGATAGATTAATAGATAGATAGATCCGATCATATTTAGGAAATAGTGTTGTTATTTGACAGTGAAAGTGAATTTGTTTTGGGTGTATTTCTTAGACTGACATTTTTTATGAAATTTGTTATTGATGTGAAGACTGGCGGAAGAATATTGGACTTAAGAGAAGGGCAGAACATTTTAAAATGTAAAGGAAGAGAATGGTAAAATCGGGGATGGTGAGCATGTTATAGGGGACACCAGTATGCATGGTTTAGATCCTTGGCTGAATTGCATTGTGGGCAGTTGCCATCAGTGTGTCTCTTTTGTTTGTATAATGTATAGCTTAAATTTGTTGTGCCACGGAGAATTCTGGAAATTATTGTATCTAAAAGTGTGAAATTTGAACATTTGTGCATTTATACTAGGATTTTGTTAAAAGGGATTTACTTCAGGTGGATCTAGTGTTTTGAAAAATAATTTGGAAAGTTTGAATTTTGATACTATTTTTCATTAGTGTTTTTAGGTCGGGTTTTCCCGTAGTGAAGTTTATTGCTGGGGATATGTTTGTAGAATTACTGCCAGGCCTGCAGAATTCCATTTCCATTCCAATGTTTGTATTTCAAGGAATCCATTGTAAGGTTATTGTGTTACCTATTGGTTTTAGATCTGATGTTATAATGATGATGTATAATATTATTGATTAAGTCAGGGTTTTAGAGAGTTTGCTTTAATAGAGCTCAGTAAGTCTGAAATCATGTGAAAGTTTTTTTATACTTTTGACCTGATTTGATTAATATAACTGACAAGCCAAACGATCAACGAAATTAGAATGAGTGAAATTTTAAAAATGGCAATAAGTAGTTATTAAAATAGGTTGATTTACATTCAAGACCTCAGTAAAGCTATCAAAGAATTATATGGTAGACATGTAGAGGACATTTCTAAATTTAACGCATCAGTGACAAATATTATGTCCGATGCCAGTCCCTATTTTGACTTGCACCATATGCTCCCATTTTTTTTTAGCAGAATAATTGACTTGTCTTTGCATGTGTTTGTGACGGGTACCATCTGTGGGGCAGGATACGCTCACATTTTCTCGAACACCAGTATAATCACTATTTGATACTGACTTATATACACATCATCATGTTTTGATTTATGTGATTGAGTACTATTGTAGTTTTTTTGCTGTGATTGTAAATTTGGATTGCGATGTGTAGTGATATGTCTATCTATGTGGGGATTTGTAATGTATGTATGTATTTGATAGTGCAGCAGGTGGAATATTGTTTAGGTTATGGATGTGGAGTAGTTTTAGGAGGTGTGTTAGGTAGATGACTTTTGTGATATCTGTTTTGAACTTTATAAGGGTGGTTGTGCTTGTGTTATGATATTTTATTGTTATTGTTTTGTAGATAGGGTTTGTTATTGGTTATTGGTAATTGAATGAATGCTGTTCAGTAATAATAGGAATAGTAAGGCTTTTCGCCTATTGCCGATGCTGTGTACATGTCGTGGGGTGTAATTTCGTTTGTGCCATTCCTTTGCCGGTTCAACAATTACATGCACCCGATTCATACTTTTTATGTAGCCACGTGCTGTCCGTGTGTTGACAAAGTGCCCTGCCATGCCTGTATGATGATGAAATAATAGACTGCCATTAAATGGTATCGAATGGCAACCGGGGACTTCTTCGTCTTCTTCTTATGGTCTGTAAGTACTTTGCCTATTTATGAACTTTGACAGCGATGACAATGATATACCCGGAGAAACACGGGGAGTAGTGCACTTTCCCAGGCGCACTTTTTCAGATCCAATTAGTGCTGTGGGGGCTCGAACGCGCTTGGCTAATTAATGCTTTAATTGGTCGACGCGCTACCACTGGAAAACGAGGACTTTCACGTGCAATCAGTGCTCCTTTAACGGGTCATAAGCACACCATTGACGCGCCTGCGTAATTAAGTAAACAATGAATTGTGCATGCGTGTGACGTCACGGTCCGCTCTCCCATTCATCTTTTCTTGAAACCACACCCGTCACACTCCGGCGCAGTGGTGACTTCATAAATAACACCGCTGCCACAGGCTAATTTGAATATCACGTGACGGGACTTTTTCTTGTTTGTAAACAAACTCGCATTAACGGACTAATTTTTTGCATTTGGTATTTAAGTAATCCATATTGTTTTGTATAGTTATATAAATATGCTAGTACAACCTGACAACTGCAGCAGTGAGTTTCATGACAATACAAACTTACACATAAAAGTGACCATATCGCTGAAAAACAAATGCAATATCTTGAATGGACTGTGGAAGATGTGACGAATGTCACATGGCGCTGGCCTGTGGCAGAGGTACTAAGCAGGTCGCATGGAACTCTGGGTCGGACAGTGCACACCCGCCATTGTTTCTGTCAACATGACCGACCAATCGAATTAACCAGATTAACGCTTGAAAAGGTAAGAATTTATGGCTTACCCTTGCCCAAAGCAAAGCTAACCCAAGGACCGAAAAGGGGTGTTGGATCGTAAAGACGGGTTGGTTTCCCTAAGACCGAAAAGGGTGCTTTTAGCCCCTAAATTTGATAAAAGGCCGACATTTTCAAATACAAGGGGAATTTTAATGTTGTGCTATATGTAAGTGTGGGTGAACCAAGGGAATATACGGTATATTAAATTTCACTTAAAGGGCCCATGTCAGAAAATTCCTGGCGTGAATCCTAGGTGTTGAATCGTAAAGACGTGTAAGTTTTCCAAAGACCGAAAAGGGGTGTTGGATCGTGAGGCCAAAGTCACTGGGGTGTGAGCCACAGTAACGGTATAGCGAGACAGAGGTCGAGCTATAGCTCGGTCATTGAGCGGATTTTAGAGTTCGGGCTGTGCCCTGTAAACAGCATTATTGCCGAAACACGGTCACGCTCGCAAGACGGACACCAAGTCCGGTTTTCGTCAAGGCACAGATGACCACCTGCCTATTTGTCAGATTATGTAGTTGACATGAAACATGAACTTTATGAAATAATGACCACGCGATCGTCATGTTAGGTCCTAGCCCAGTAGTTGAGGCTCATGTGTTGCCTTCTATGTGGTTTTGAGGTGGAGCCTGATAGTAGTAGAAGCAGTGTGTGTTGGTAGGACCAGGTCTCCTTGGCTAGTTAAGTGTTTCATATTGTAAGGAGCTTGGTTTATTATAATTAGTAATTGATATGGTGTTTAATACCGGAGCGCGGCACAGACGCGTTTTTAAGTGTTTGGTATATGTTCAAAAGGGTTTGTTTGTCTGCATCCCAGTCTGTACCACCGATGGCCCTCAAGAGGTTTAGATCTTTTTAACATGCATTGACCAACTGAAAAATATGGGATGTCCGTGTCAGCTGTTGGTCAAATGTAGCTTCAAGGAAGTTTATTCCTTTTTGGAAAGTAATGCCTTCGTTATGTCAGTGCATTTTGAGTGTATAATTTGGCATATATTTGTTTCTTAATAAGAATCTAATGGTTTTTAAAAAAAATAATTTTGAATCCCCATTCAGAAGACCAATTTTGAATTTGTACAGTTTATATTTGGTTTTTTTTAGCCTGACTTATTGACTAAGATGAAGTCCAAAGTGATAGGTAATCCATAAGTTTAGCTGTGGAGACGGGTTTTTTATTGACTAGACATCTCTCCAACGCAGTTGAGGCCATACCCTGTGTTGACACCAATGCAGTCGTTGGCGATGTTGTCCACTCATATATGATGTGTCGAACAGGACGTCTTGCTCGTAGACCTGCTGCTTGTAAATGGTTTGGTACGGTCTGGTCGGAGATTCTGTGCAGTAGTTTGGATGCGGCTGAGGTGGCTATGGGCGTCCTTTCACGTAGGTGGAGCAGTCGGATGTAGCAATCATGGGCGGGGGTGGTTACTCTTGGTCGTCCTGAACTTGGCCGATCACGTGTTGACCCATGCTGTCGAAACCGATCCCATAGCCTAGTGATGGTGCTGGGCGCTACATTGAAAACCCTATCTACATCTGATCGGAATTCCCCTGCCTGCAAGCGGTCTGTGACGTTGTTTCTTTGCAATTCTGTTTATCTTGGCATGTTTTTGAACTGTCACTGTTCGATTGACGCAGATGTCAGGCAATCAAAAACCCTGAACTTTAATACCATTCATAGTGCTGCTGCACATGCAGTGCCTGCAACTCCATGGCCATTTTGTTAATGTTGTTGTTGGTGGTGCAACAACACCAACACATCATTAAATTCAGATGTTAGCGCTCCCTACAGCTACACTTTGGTCTAAGGACATTTTATTACAGCCAGTAACAGGTAACGTCGGAACGACCCTGTAGCCGACTAAACAGAACGTTGCTTACGAGATCGCGAAAGTGAATGTCTGAAAGTTTTTTTCTGATCATGCAACCTCGAAAAGTTTAACACGAGGCATTACAAACGACAGTTAGGGGCTGTACGACTGATTCCGTCAAAATCATTGTCTTTCTCTTGCTTCAGTGGAAGAGACTTTCCATAAGCCACGAGAGGTACTGGCATCTATTACTATAGTATTAGACATTCTACAATTTTCTTTTGTTCAGTTTTCAAATTTTGAATCGAGAAGTGTCACCAACGTCACGCCTGTTCGTATTCGCCTCTCTTCAGGGTTGGGGTGCGCATGTAGAGGAACAGCGACCTCAGGACTGTGGTGCGACATGAAGCGCACATGGCACATCAACAACCTGGAGTTGGAGGCGCTCGTCTTAGCGATATAACATTCAACCGACAACATCATAATGGTGTGGTATCTTAGAAGCTTTGTTAATACCGCCCCAGATCATTTTGCTGCGGTAGCGATATTGCAACACCACTAACGTGTTAGAAATGTTGCACGTGTTGCATTAATTAATGACGTATGGTTGTAAAACGTATTTGGAACATGTGCACATGTCCACAAGAAGTAAGCATAACAAACTACACATATATTACACATGGATTAGGGATGTAGTATGGTAACTATAGCTTAGAGGTATTGAGAGCGCTGGTGTGTGGACAATTCAAGGTTTTATCGCAAAAAGATGCTATCTTCTTACGAGCACTGTGTGCATGTATACATAATTTAATATTAGGTTGCATTTTTCAAATGTTGCACAGCTGCATGTGTTATATAGCTAAAACGAGCCCTGGTAGACTCATTATCTACACTATTCGAGTAATATTTCATATTTTTGAGTAGTTCAATTCCAGGTTAGAAAAGGTTCCCAAAAGTCTTCTGACCAAATGGATCAACAGGACATCCCTGGTGACTTGGTTGATTGATTGTCAGACGGACTAGGGCATAATATCAAAAACTTGGATTGCATTTACACTATTGTGTGTTTACAATATTGCTGTGTTCTGAGTAAGACAACAAATAAACAACCTTAGTTTCAAATAGTTCACTCAGTATTTTGTATTTTAGTTGTGACACATTGGTGAAAGAAGGATGACAACAAAACGAAAACATGATGGAACCACAGTAATCTACAACAGAACAGTGGCAGGTAACCTTTTTGTTTGCTTTTAGGAGGGGATGATAATCCACAACATAAATATAACAGGTAACCATACTCTCAGCACTATAAATGTTTTGTACCAGAGAGAACCACCCATTTGGTCGTTACCTCATGTGAATCTGTTTAATGGGTATTGTATAATTGCTTTTACATTTATGATCCTGTATATTTATTCACTTACTGTTTTTCTTTTCAAATTACATAACCATTATTATGTACATTCCAAGTGTTTATGAAGGCCATCATAATGTGAAGAAACATGTTGTATTTTGGTGATATGAATTGATGTTTTTGTTTGCTTTTAGGAGGGGATGATGGAACCACAGTACCAGACAACATAAATATAAAAGGTAAACATACTCTCAGCACTATAAATGTTTTGTACCACAGAGAACCACCCATTTGGTCGTAACCTCATGTGAATCTGTTTCATGGGTATTGTATAATTGCTTTTACATTTATGATCCTGTATATTTATTCACTTACTGTTTTGTTTTTTTTTCAAATTACATAACCTTTATTATGTACATTCCAAGTGTTTATCATGTAAAGAAACATGTTATATTTTGGTGATATGAATTGATGTTTGCTTTTAGGAGGGGATCATGTGCATCATCAGACTATGGCTGCTTTTGTTGAGGGTGGTATGGGGAATATCACCACACACAGTATGTATTTCAGCACTTCTTTCCCATATGTTAACTAGGGCCAATTTTCACAAACATGTTTTTATATTTTCGGACATAATTGAGAAGTCAAACCTAATCGTTTCATTCGTAGATTTAGAACTTAGAATACTGAGCATCGTTAATAACAATATTTGGATATATTTTAAGTTCTAAATGTTCAGTTGTTCTTCATTACAAAGGACACATCAGTTAGTGATGAGATAGTGAAAATAAAATATAAAATACCTCTCTGCTGGGATATGTCGGAGCTGTGCTTTAAAGATCAGGTGTGTCATAGAATAAGAATAAAGTGATAACGAAAACGTGCTAACATGTTCACAGCTTTATTAAGTACTAATTATATAATGGTTGACAATTACAAATAAATCCACTCGGCGCTAATGCAGATCACAAATCGTTTCTATCAGCGCAAATATACATACAAGTTTTAGCCAAACATATTACAGCTATAAAATGGGAGATAGCTGGCACAACACTTTGACAAGATATGGAACCAGTATGTCGCCTGCCAATTATGTCGGCTCCGACCAATTAACACCTGAGTCAATTAACCCGAGAGCTTATCCCTAAAATGAGTCACTTAGACTAAAGTTCCTGTCACTTTGACTGAACCAGTAGATACTTAAGTTCCTCAATAGTTAGTTAATCACGGGAAGGTTGGTTATCCACGTATTGATAGAAAAACTGGGCATTAGAAACACTAGTAAGTAAGAGTTTAGAAATCACTGGAAAGTTGGCTATCCATGGATTAATAGCAAAACAGAGTATTACAAACCCTAGTGACTACGTTTAGTTCAGTACAACCGGACTTAGTCAGAATACACATCGACAAAGCTCCGAACCCATTTACTGACGAAACCCGAGTTTGGACAATGAGCACTCCAGTAGTGAGACGATCATGAACGATTTAACAAAGTCATAAGGAGGGTGATGATGATGATGATGATGTTGGAGATTTAACGATCGCTTCCGGTATTGCCGATTTCGCACTCGGGGCATACTTTGAAACATATGAAGGAAGTATTTAAAACGATGTAAATTTGCAAATGTATGCCCGAAAACATGCCCATGACGGGTGTGAATGATAGAAAGGGAAATAAGTGAATTCTTAAGAGTAATGGGTTATTTTGGAATAGGGGACTGAAAATTAGCCGAAGGGATTGGTGTGGTGGTGTGATTTTTTAGTTGCTTTTGCTTGTTTGTTTTTATGGGTAGGGCATTTAGATCATACTGTTTAATTTGGTGTTGATTAGATAATTGCCTAATTGCCTGTAATAGTTGGAGGAACAAGTGGGGAGTTGCTGAATTGTGGTAATGATAGATAGATAGATCATCTTTACTTCCTCCGAGTGATGAAAATACATATAATGTTTCTTAGTAGGTTTAATGTAGTAGATTCAATTGCCATAGTACTTTCTGTTGGCAAACCGCCAAGTAAAAAGGACAGAAAGGTATCGTCATCATCGTTCCAGACACTAGAAAAAGTTGTCACATCTAGTAAATCAATAATAGACTAAACAAGAATATTTCTTTGTTCTTGTGTCTGTTTACAATACATAAACACATGTTTGATAATATCAAAAGGAAATGTGCCGCATAAACTTTCATTGGATTGTATGCTGTAGGTGCTAAGACATAATAAATATGCTAAATCATAGAAGTGTTCCGGCCTTTCAATTGTTAGTAACCATATAGCCTGTGTACCTTAGCTGATCATATAAGAGAGTATCGTTTTAGGTTTTCTCTTGAGTGAAGCTCTGAATAAATTACGTTACGGTCACATATACTTATATGTTCTTTAACTCGACTCGCCCATGTATGTTTGTTGGGGAAATGAGAAGAGGATGTACAGGTGTTTATATCATTATTCACTTTATACTTGTTTACTGGTGAAAGCATGTGATAAATGGACATTTTACATTTATCTAAACCAGTCTGTGCTGTAATAGTCTTTTAAATGCAAAGTTAATGTCACTATTACATAGTCTTCCAAGGAATCAGAGTGCTCGAATGATGAATATACGCCTGGATAGAAATTAAACCAAGACAATCTCTGGTGACGACGGAAGGAGTGCGTTTAGACAACCCTTATATCTTTTTACAAAAATAACGTTGAATAATTTCAAAGATTTCGTATTCCTTTGGTGACAGTTTACCCCATACACTACAAGCAAATAATCCACATGGTAATATCACTCTTTCCCATATCCGAACATCCGAACAGGATTTAAACCACCTAAATATAGCCCATGATTATAATTTATAGTGACTGACATTCTGAGTTTTTAACATATTAAATGGGTACGTTCTCAGGTTTTCTGTGATGTTTTTAAAAGCAATCCAGCATAAGTTACATTTTCCTTTTTAGGAAGTATTCGTGAACCAATGTAGACACGTTGACAGACGCATTTGCAAATATTCCCAAACAGTAGAAATGCACTTTTACTTGCGTTATATTTCAAATGCCATCTATTAGCATATGTGTATATATAATTTAGTGGAGATTGCAGTCTGTCAGGGGAGCTGCTCAACAACGTAGTATCATCTGCTAATAGGATGCCGGGTGTATGGAAGACACAAGCCACGCCCAGAATCATCAAGTGAATACAACAAGTCATTAATATACAGAGTAAAAAGCCATGCTGATAAAACGCGTCCTTGACCAACACCTTGCTTAACATGAAACACATTTAAGGTAAATCCTCCAATGGTTACACATGAGGTATGTATCGGTGTAAAAGTCGCCATAATTTTCCATTTATTATACAATTATACAATTTGAAAAAAATACCATTAAGTCAGACTTTTTTCATTGTTGAGAAAAGCGCAATAAACTAGAGACTATGTTTCGTTATAATAAGCTGTATGCTTTCCATTAATGTTAACAGGGCAGTTTCTGCCCCAGCCCCTCTCCTAAATCCAAATTGAAAGGGTTTGGGGAAGCCTTTAGATTTGTTTGCCCACTCTTCAATTCTATTCAACAGGAGTCTTTCGAACAGTTTACTTAATGCAGGAGTTAGGGTAATACCTCTGTAGTTAGTGGGGTCATCTTTACATTTATCATGGCCTTTATGGATAGGTAAAATCTTTCCAACATTTAACATTTTTGGTACATACACATGAGAGACAATTTCATTATAGAATGTAACAAGGTGATGAATAATAGATCTACCAGAGTATTTGATATGTTCATTAACTAAACTAACGTCAATGTTCCCTTGGTCATTACACGAATCATTTTCAATCTGTTCCATGCGAATATTCACATCAGTAAAATCTGAGTAAAATTGATATGGCATTGACAAATCCTTGAAATATTAGGAAAACAGATTACAACCTCCTTCCTGTGTATTACAGGACTCTTCATTATACACAAGCGTCTGGGTTTGTTTGGAATGACGATGCTGCTTCCTAAAGATATGTTTTGCTCTTTTATACTCAGTGTAATTTGCATCCTCTTTATCATGGAATTTACCATTATAGGCCAATTCATTAAGACGTTGTCGCATTGTACGATGGAACTGATTTGAATTATCTTTTTTCCAGTATGGTTTTAAACTAGACTGGAATTTTGAAGATGGTATACTTAGTTTATCTGCAGCATGTAACGATTCCAGGATATAGCCGTGATAATTTTTTAATGTATCCATGAGGAAATGCGTACTGAATCTCGTCAAACTGAGCACATCTTAAACGTTTTAAGTTTCATATCCGTATAACATACAGTCGACATAATTAGGTTTACGCCAGTTAAGATGTTCACCGCCATGGTGGCGTGGCTGGGAATCAATACTCAGACATGGGAATATTGGACAATGGTCAGATATTGAGTATTGAACTCCAGTATCTAAAGCATAATCAACAGCCTTACCAACATGTTGGAGATTAATGAGCACATAATCTATCATACTTCTCATAGTTTTACATTTGCTTGTGAAGGTAAAATTTGCATTATCGTCAAGGGGTACGACATAGAATAGATTCCGTTCAGTGAGCACTCTTTGCAGATATTCCGCTCTGCGTTTCAATATAATTCCATGAAGCCGATTTGCATTGAAATCACCTTGTAGAATTGTTTCCCGTTGATGAGAACATCTATGCTAGATCTCCAGTACATTATTAAATTCTTCTATGGACACACTATCTAAAACGTTAGATAAGGGAAGACGATCACCAATTATATATACGTAGGGCATTTAGTACTGAGGAGTTTAGCCCCAATGATATGCTTGCTTGAAGGTATACTGATTGCTGACGGACTCGAACACGTACTTTTACAAATGAATATGGCCATACCCCCTGTGCCTCTTTGAGATGAGTGGTCATGATGACATTTAACATAGACGTTAAAGGCATCATCCAAGTCATAGAGTTAATATTCACGTGTGTCGTCTAGCCAGTGTTCGGTAATAACCTTAATGTCACAGCTCATAAGTTTTGAGCGAATTTCATCAAAGCAATTCAATGCCCAACGCACATTCCACGTAGTCATACGAATGATTGACATTAAAACAAGCATATATGTTGCAAGTCAACAATTTTTCATCTTCATTATTTCTGTTCATCCTTGTCATTGTACCACATATTATTGGGTAGCTAATCACAACAATTAACATTTTCGGGCCCGAGGCAGTCATCATCAAATATGATATCTACACATTGCTGTGGGACAGTTATTTGAATTGTGAAGGTAGGATTGCGTCACAGTGTTTCATGAGTCTCACATTTGTGATAGTTACATCACGATTCTTGGCATAGTCACATATAGCATCTTCAACAATGTCAAATGGTTCGTTAGCTCTGACATAGCTTTTGTTTCTATGTATATAGACACCAGCAAAACACTGTCCCCACTAATTGTGGAAGCTAACATTTCTTGATTTCTTTACATTGTTTAAAGGTTCACTTTGTTTTTGTCTGTCGACGTCATCATGCGTGACAATGAGCGGCTTGGGGAAAGTGTCCTTAGAGCTTTGGTCTTTACTGCCTGCATTGTCATGAGTCCGAGGTCTGAATCAATCTTGTTAAAATCCAATCTTAGTTCTCGCCAAGGCTAAACAAAGATCTGAGGACATCCCATGACGGGTCACGTCAGAATGACCTTTCGCGAACTTTGACTGACCACTGAAATGACTAAAAAGAAGTCGATATTAGCCAATTAGAAAGCAGCTTTCTCGAGCTTTATGTCACTCGTTTCTAACTGGCGACTTCCATTTCAGACTACGCTTGAAACATATGTTGACACAGTCCTCGATTAAATTTTTGAAAAATGAACAACTGGAATGTATAATATATGGTTGAGATCGTATGGCAGTCCTTCCCACGTACTGTGCAACGCCTCCACATTCAAATGTTTATCCAAGGAAAGCGAGAGATGGACGATAATTTTGATGGAATCAGTCGTACAGGCCGTAACTGTTGTTCGGAATACCCTGTTTTAACGTTTTCGAGGTTGCATGATTAGAAATCAATTTCCGACTGTCACTTTCATGATCCGGGGGCACAGGTGGCAAAGTCGTCTAAGGCGCCGGGATCTGCTGTGCAGAGATGCTTCCTTTGGCCACGCCAGAAACCTGTGATTGTGGGTTCGATTCCCAGTTCGCCCCGATTATGTTTGTAGGTTTGTCAGCATCATAGCCGTGCTCATGGGGTTCACCAAAGTGGTAAACGTCTTGAGACCTGCATCACTTCGTGCTTCCTCCCACATTAAGCTGACACGCCGTGATATAACTGGAATAACGTTAAAAGCAGTGTTAAACCCAACTCACTCACTCACTTTCATGATCTGGTAAGCGACGCTTTGGTTGGTCGGATGAAGGGTCGTTCTGACGTGACCTGTAATGGGATGTCCTCAGATCTTTGTTTAGCCATAGCAAGAACTAAGATCTGAATTTAATGAGATTGAGGCCTGAATGGCAGGCTTGGGAATTGACCTGTAATCTGTCCTCTGAATGGGATGGGAGATAGGTCTGTTGGAATTTGGGATTCCCTTTGTAACAGTCTCCGAGTATAAAGTTTGTTTCTCGTGTTCATGCAATCTATTTTACCAGTGAGGAGTTGCTGAATTGTGGTTATGTGTGTGCCTATGAGTTTGTTGCGTTGTATGTTGTAGTGTTTACATTGGAAAATGACCTGGTTAATGTCCTCCACTATAGGCCAGTGAAGGCAGCGGCCTGTACGATTCTTTTGAATTCGTTCTCATGGCTGTTTAGGTTTGTGTGACCAGTGTGGACTCGATGTTTCAGATGACAATATTGCTGCATATATATCACTCATCTCATCTGCAGTGACAGATCATATGTCTTCTCCAGAAAGTGTCCTTGTCTCATGCCTGGACTGCCACGTACTGAACGCTTCACCTGCTCTGGTTGCCAAAACTTTGCACATGATGATGAACCCGAAGGCTTGAGTGACAGTGGCAGTGGTGGCAGTGACTCAATATATCTTACTGTATTGGAGAAAAATAATACATTTGCAATGAGTTACTGACAATATTAAAGCACTTGCATATAAGTGCTTATCATTTACACTTCAAAGAAGGTCACTATGATCAGCAATTATAGTACATAACATAGGCAAATTTATCTTTTATATGGCAATAACACGATGGATGTTCCTGGTCAAAACCAAAAGTTTGACATTTAAAGTTCTCATACATTCCTTAGTGAAGACGAAATATTGTCATTCTCCTGTATTGGAGGTCACGTGGGAGGCCATGTTGTTGGATAAATCAAATTTCTGAAGCTCATATTTACACAAAGAAAAAAATTAACATTTGACAACAAATAAAGAAGATATTGGTAGGTAACACAGGTAACACAGGTACTGCTTTTGACCTTAGACAATACCTAAAAACAGGTATGGAGCTGCAGGATTGAGTAAACGAGTTGCGTTTGATGTTTCATGTGAAAATGTTCCTGGAAGTCTCTACTTGACATGACATGTGAAACAGATCAGTAGCGGGTATAACCGCCACGTGCCTGGATGACGCATTCCACCCTACGTCTCATGCCTCCAGTCAGACGTTGGATCTGTTGATGGGTCAACAATGACCACTTCCAATGCAATGCTGCTTCCAATTGGCATAACTCTTATACAGGAGGATCTCGTGCCTGTATGCGCCACCCCAGAATATCCAAAACATGTTCAAGGGGGTTCAAATCTTGGCTCATTGCATTGGCCCTCATGTAATCTGCATGCGACTGCATGCGAATGATGAGGCCTAGCATTGTCATCCATGTACTGAGGTCAAGTAGCAAGAGGGTGGTTGTCAAAATGAGGATTGACGACTGTCCTCAAAACGTCCCGGATGTACTGAACCCCTGTTAAGTTGCCCCTTATGGAGACTAAATACAACCTGCAATTATGAGAGATACATCCCCCAAACCATTACCTTGCCCCCGCCGTATGCAGCAGTTGGTTTAATGTTCCTGAGGGGTGTAGACCGTGTTCCGGTGCCACCAAAATCTTCCATCAGTTACGTGGAGCAGAAAGCGACTTTCGTCTGAACAATGGATCCGTCTCCAAGTTCGCAGATTCCAGTTCTGTCGCGCAATACACCATGCTAAACGAGCAGCTTTGTGGTGATCTCTCAATAAGGGACGCTTTATGACTCGTCTAGCCCTCAGTCCTGCTGCTTTCAGCCTGTTCCTGACGGTTCTGGTGCTGAAACGACGATTGGGCAGCCACAGCTGTTTCAGATGAGTACTTGTTAAAAAGGGTTCTCGGCGTTTGAGACGAAGAAGGACCCTGTCTTTGCGATGTGTCATCAAAGAAGTCTTCCGGATCTGGGATGGTCCTGTACATCACCGGTCTGAGCCTGTTTCTCGACTAAACGGCTTACGACATTGTGATAATACCCCAAATTTCCACCAATGGCATTACAAGACATTCCTGCATTATGCATGACGAGTATTTGCCATCATGTGGCGTTTGATAATCCCCTTCGTGCCATGGTCTCACAATGTCATGGAATAACTGTTTAAAACCGAGCTTAAGAAAGCAATTTTAACGTTTGGACATACTGCTTTTAGAGATACTCGAGGGTAGCATGCTGCACAGGCATACCATGCATGGCACGTGAGCTTTCGACATCCATGATTGATTACATCGTCTCGAGAAAACATAATTCTTCCCGTAATTATATCTTTCATGACTGTTACAAATATTGGGACCAAACAATAATGACATATATTGGGGTGTGATTAACTTTTTTCTTTGTGTGTATGTTAGATACGATCCATGTGTTCAAATAAAACAATTTGGTGCACAGGAATGTAAGTGTTGTCATAGTAATGTTTTAAATATGCAGTTATATATTTATTTATTTTTTAACAGGATGAGGGGTCGGATAACATTTGCTAAATTTTCATACATTATTATACCTACATCACTTGTAGATTTTTGTATAAGCTTCGAAAGCATTCAAGCTGATTTTGAGATATCAAATGACATGATTATCAATATGGATGTTACGTTATCTAAATTTTTGTAATAATTTGAAAATTGAGTTTTTTTAACCTGTTTTTGATACATTTTGGGCCATTACTCGATTTAAACAATTTTTCTAATTATTTATTTGTTCTATTGTAGGTTTCCTGATTTCTGTTTGTAAAATGAGCATCGCAATATGCAAACTGCCTTGTTAAGAGCCTGTTATTTTACACACAAATGTGCATTTTACCACCAAAAAACATGGCTACAACCAAAGGAAATCATCACAACCAACTCTTTCTGATGCATAAATGACATCTTATAAAGAGAAATGTGGCTGTGCTTTGTTCTACTGTGGGGAGGGGTTACTTTCTTAAATAAGCCTCTTTTGGAGGGTTGTCCGCTGCTCTATTGTAGAGGTAGGTAATGATACCTCCCAAGAATTTTATTTATTTTGTAAACATTATTTGGAACCAATCAAGAATATAAGTAGTTGTTTGTTTGTGTGTTTGTTTGTTTGTGTGTTGTTTAAGGCTGCAATATTCCAGCTATATGACGGGGGTCCATGGCCAGACAATCCATCGATTACCACCATGAGCATCGATTTGGATAAAATGACATACCATCAACTATGTAATTAATCTTGAATTTGAGTAATATTTATGACACCTTTCTGGAATATTTTAAGATAGGAGACCTATTTACCCATGGGTAACTACGAGGGCAGGCTGAAAAGTTCTAAGCCTAACTGTGACCCGTTAGACCCGTACCAAGTCGATGGGTTTCATTTATTTCTCCACATAGTACCCTTCCGGGTTTACACACTTTTGCCAGCGATGCTGCAAGGCCTGGATGCCGGTCAAGAACAAATTTTCTTCAGCCACCCTAAAAAAGTCATTCACAGCGGAAATGACGTCATCATTACTAGGAAAATGGAGACCAGCTAGTTACTTTTTCATTTTGGGAAACAGGTGGAAGTCTGACGTGGCGAAATCGAGTGAATAAGGGGGATGGCCAATGAGTTCGAAGCCACAATCATGGATCGCTGACATGGCAACGACCGATTTGTGAACAGGAACATTGTCTTGGTGGGACATGACTCCTTTAGTGAGCATTCCCCTTCGCTTAGGTTTGATAGCTTCACGCAACTGTCTCAGTAGGTCAGCATAACATCTTCCATTGAAAGTCTGGCCTTTTTGAAGATAGTCAATCAGCAGAATACCCTTGGAATCCCAAAAGACTGAAGCCATTTCCTTCCCAGCAGAAGGAACCGACTTGGCTTTTTGGGGGGCTGGTGATTCCGAATGCTTCCATTGTTTAGACTGAATTTTGCTTTCAGGTTGAAAGTGACGAACACAGGTCTCATCCAAGGTTACAAATCGGGCCAAAAAATCATCGGGATCTGTTTCAAAACGGCATAAATTGTCTCGGGACGTCAGGAATCTGACACGTTTCTGATCCGCTGTCAAGAGCTTTGGCACCCATCTTGCAGAAACTTTTGTCTTCCAAACTCGTTGGTCATAATGTGCTCAACCCCGTCATGGGAGATGCCCACAACACTGGCAATATGTCGAGTGGTCAATCGTCGATCAGCCATCACCATGTCATGCACCCGGGTAATGTTTTCCAGAATGGTTGCTTTTGAAGGCCTTCCTGGACGTGGTCATCGTCAAGGCTCTCTCTGCCACGCTTGAATTCCGCAGCCCACTTCTTTACAGTGGAAAAGGAAGGGGCATCATCCCCTAAAGTGGAGACCATGTCAGCATGTATCTGTGTTGGAGTTAGCCCTTTCAGTTGCAGGTACTTGATGACTACCCTATAGTCAGTTTTGTCCATTTCTGGTGTTTTCAATAGGTAGGTTCTCAAGATGGTCTGGTACAAAGACAATTATAACACCACAGTTGCAGTTCTTATGTCTATGATTCATTAAATGATTGTACTTGTTGGTGGTACGGTTTGTTTCAATCTGATTGGGATATCCCACTTAGGCTTAGAACTATTCAGCCAGCCCTCGTATGTGTTACAAAAGAGTACTATTGTTACATTATAAAGTGATATTGTTGTCATGGCAGAACGCAAGTTTGAAATGTATTTGAAAAATCTTGCCCTAAAGCAAAATGCTGCAAATTGATACAATGATTCCTTGGCATAACGCTCTTCGATGTACCGTTACTCCGGATGAAAGTTCGCTGTATACTCTCATAACTGCAAACGGAGGAACGGGACAGTCAAAACCAAACAAAAACCAGTGACTTTTTCAGTAAAATAAAATGAGTTCATTACTACATGTACACGTACCAGTTGATTGGCCGTAACTGCCACCAGAGACCATATAATAGATATATTAAATGGTCCCTGGTGCCATTTTCAAGTGTTTCAACGTAACATGTTGTTCTGTGCATAATATTCCTGATAACAGAACAAACTATAACTCTCAAATCTAAGTTCGTGTTTGTTTGATTTTTATAAATTGCTCAAATAACCACATAGTTACACACGTAATGTGCATGTACATAAGGTGCATACAGAGAGCAAGGCTGTGTCCGGGTTTTTCATAACTTTGACACTTTCATCATATATATATTAACCAATCACAGCCTTGGTCTCACATTTGTTTGCTACTGTGAAATAATTGCACCACTCTTGTATTAACTACCATCATTACGTAATGTCAACATCAGCAATTAATATCTGTACAACACTCTTTCCTAGAACGCAAGGTCGTGGTCGTGGACCCCGATGACAGCGGTATATCGAAGAATCACTGTATAAGATGTATTTCATTTACAGTTAAGACTATCACAAAACACAGTAGGTTTATCTCCTATTATAATTCCAGCATACTCATTTTAAGAACACCAACCAACCTGCTAAAAACTTTAAATTTGGCTTATGTTTTCATAAACAGTAACATTATATTGTATACATGTGCTTCTAGATGACAATTTTTTTTATAATGTTTCGAGAGTAGGAGATTAATACAGTATTCCGTCAAAAACATAATTTGGGTAGCATAGAATGGCACAATACACTCATTAAAAAATTAAAGGGTTGGAAACAAACATTGTCCTATTTCAAACCCAAAACGGTTGCAACACACAATCAGACTCAAACATGGCATGTATCAACAGAGAGCTAAGAATCAAATGCTGAGAATAAAGGTGACCTTTTTTGTTAAAGTTATTTTTGTCATCCTTTTTATAGCAATAAATTTCTCTATTGAATATATATTATATACATAAATAGTATTAAAAGTTTATCTTATTTCGGTTGGGTTCCTGTAATTCCACTTAGATGAATATGCCTTTTTCCCAATAAAACTATTTGATTGATTAAAGTATTAGAGTAGTTTGAACCAAACCAAACAAGATATTTTGTCAATTTATTTTATTGTGAAAGATAATAATTAAGGCAAAGTTCAAGATCATTCCAAAATTGTTTAGTTTCATTACATTCCTAAAAAAGAAATGGCTGATGTCCTCATTGACAGCATTACAAAAGCTACAAACACTGTTGTCCACAAGATTCATTGTTAATAGTTCCTTCTTTGTGTAGATAATTCCATGTTGAAATCTGTACTGAAAATCTTAAAGTTTTATAACCTTCAGTTTACATCGATAAACAGTAAATATCGTTTTACAATTAAAATCACAGTGAAAAATTTATTGCCATTTATCACAAACTTTAAGAATATTTTCATTTGATATTAATTTATCATAAACGTTTCTAGCGCCTCTAACAAATTTTGTAAAATTATTTTTTTGTTTTCTGGATTGTTTTTTTCCCATGATTCTGGTATATTGAAGATTACATATCTATAGTCTAATATTGTACCTTTATCGGATCTTTTAGTGTCAGTTCTTCAAATGACATCAATCCTTTTTCATTGCATATATTTTTAATTGAGTAAATTCCAATATTATCCCATTGCTTTTTGTAGTATGTTGCTTGTCTGTTCTAGATGACAATTGATGAGGATCTTTTTAAAAGTATGACACAGAGACTGATTTTATCCATTTGAAACTGGTTATGTCGAATGAACCAGTAAAAGTTACATGAAATGGTTGTCAAATCTGTAGATCATATCTGTTTAATTATTAGAATATAATAATACTACTTTTTTGTTTCAGACCACTTCAGTAAGCCCAAACAGGACAATCTAGTCAGTAAGTACTGAAATATTTCATCTGTGAAAGCAATGTCAAACTCAAGGTAATTCAGTTGATTAGAAGATATACAGGTACAATTTCAGGAATGAATTAGCTAATCCTGAATAATGGACGCCTGCTGGTTACATACTGATTGATACAGAGGCGCATGAAATAGACTGCTTCTTAAGTTTAAATGGACAAATTACCCACACTCGGTAAGGATGTGATACCTCGAGCATTACCAGATCAGAAACTTCAAAGGGTGTCAAATCTTGTGATCAATTTGATTCACTATATCCAGTCACTAACACCATACCGATGTCTCTCTGAACATACTTACCTCCCAACCAAGTAAAACTGCTTATGTCGATGTGTGAAATTTGCTTAAGCTTGTAATTTCTTCACTTTTACGAGCACCTGACTGAACATCAAGTGACTTTATCTTGCACTGCTTGTCTGGCATTGGTCGTCTCAGAAACCAATGAACCAACGAAATCCAAGTTCACATACTCGTTCCCACCAATAATTTAAGCTGCATGCGTTCTCAAGGATGAAATGGCCTTAAGTTGAACAGACTTTTTCAAGATGTATTTAACGTTTGACATAAAATTGTGTTCAAATCAGTGTGACTTTGCTTTAAATGATGATCAAATAAGTAGTTTGTTTGAATATTTGGGATGTTATATTCGGTGCATGGACGATACCAAAAACAAATAGTGGTTGCACAAAATATTGTGAAACTCGGCAGTAATTATTGCACCATCATAATGCTGGAATGTTAAAAAGTCCCGAAAAATATAATTTGCTATTTTGAAAAAAAATAGGTTTTCAAATATATGAAACAACATCTTTATTGAAAGCATTAAACCAAGAGAATGGAAACAATAAGAATCACGAGACAATAAGCAATCACTTGAAGGTGAAAAGTCAAGTTCACCAAATATAATTAAAGAAAACTTTCAGTGGATCAGATTGCAAAAGCTTAAGAAAAAAAGCTTATACATGTATGTTTTTTAATGTGAAATTTACACGATGTGCGCCTTTTCAATTGGACGAGAGGTCGGTCACATGACCCCGAAACTGAAGTTCATAAGTCCATGAACGACACATTTTGACGTTCACACGTTTTTCACGAGACTGCATTCTTGAAATGACGTCAACACTGATGGAATACGTCCACATTCCCGGGGAAATTCCATTGCACAAATAAATACAGAAGCGTTGTTTCTCATCATTTGGACCCTTTTATATTGAACTAAGCATGATTCTTACGAAAGTCTACCTCTATTACATTTTAGCATATATTGGAAGAATACGTAAGAGAGTTTGATTGCATGCCCGTTCAAGGATATCCTTGCTACAACCCATTCTTGAGAACAAAACGAAGAAAAGCACATCCCAGCTATTGGTGTATCTACTTGATCCATGTCTTTACAACAGTGACAGTCTACAACGATCTATGAATTAACTTTTGTATCTATTTGATACCTTTTGAATGATCGGCCAATTGATCAGCGATACCTAACACTTGAAATAGCCAAAGGTTTATTTATAACTTCGGAAATATCGTGTTGGCCATTTTGACGTCTTGTACTTGATGTAAATATATTACGAGGAACTGTCATTATGACGTAGCTCTTTACATACCTATCTAATCTAATGAGAATATTATTTGAATACATTTGTTGTGAAGAAACTTCAAAAGTAGAGCAATTTGAGCATACAAACGCTCATTTCACCTGTTGTCTTAAGGAACTGTTTATTCTGCGTTACAGCAGGTTGTTGTATGGCTGTCAGTGTATACATGAACTCACACCTACTATATATAAGTGTGTGTAGATCTAGGTCTACCCCCTTTGGGGTAATAAATAGTGATATGAATAATTATAAGAATTGAACCTTCATAGAGTGAGGGCCAAACTGAACGTCGAAGCTTGTGAAAGTCAATTCTTAAAGCAAACAATACTTTTTCAAAACTGAGGGAAGTGACATGCTTTGCATGCAATGTACCACCTTTCTCAGATAGATAAAAATATATTACCAAAAAACATACTTTATATTTATGTTTCTCGCCATTTAAAATAAGGTACTTTATTGCTTCTCAAATATATGATATTACACAGAGAAAGGCTTGGAAGTTTTTCTTGCTGAGTTAGAAATTTTATGTCTTTCAACTTTGTTGTACTAGACCGGTATTCAATATCATATTCATCGTTGCAGATTTAGAAACTTGGGAGAAATGTGAGAGTTGTTACATGCATGTTTTAATACTTTTATTCTCAATATTAGACAAGAACTATTTGAATACTGACACTGACATATACTTGCAGGTGATGCAAGGAAACTTATCAAGCAGTCCGATTCAAACAAGCATGTATCTACAAACGCTGAGAGGTCTGCATACAATGTACTAAAACAATATGGATCTGTCTTCATAAAAGGAAAGTCAGGCTCAGGGAAAACTACACTTGGTCGAAAGATTTTAGGAAGAATATCAACTAAAACAAGCCGATTGCCAATCGTGCTTTCATCAAGGGATGAATGGAATCTGATTACTAAAGTAAATCACGAGAACCTCGAAGGGAACAAAAGTGTTGCACAGACTAGGTATGTGGTGTTAATCGATGATATATTTGGATCAAGTAATCTGGTTGCATCACAAGTGGATGAGTGGGTAACGTTGTTTGACCAAATTTGTTCAAACGTGGAATCAGGTCATGTATGGGTTGTCATTACCTCCAGACCTGAAATATGCTCACAGTGTAAAGAAAAAATAGGGAAGTACCAGCTCATGAAAACTATTCAGTCCATGGTTCTAGATGAAGGAAAATATGATCTCACACGGGAAGAAAAACTTCAAATGGTAGAAAAGATATGTGGAGATAAATGCTTTTCACATTATCAACGTAGGACAATTGTTGGAATGCAGACTGTCCTCGGGTTTCCCCAGTGTTGCACGTTCTTTGCATCAAGCAAGGAAGCACAAGCAAAGGGTGTGGAGTTCTTCAGAAAGCCCCGGGAATTCGTCCTAAGGGAAATTAATAGAATGCATGAAAATGATAGTTTGGGTTACCTTGTGCTCCTTCTCATTTTGATGAAAGATGGCTGCCTCAGCTCAGATCATCTGAAACTCAATAGATATAAAGCAGAACTGAAGCCCTTGGCTGAAGACCTAAAAGAATGTTGTCACAAGCATTTAGAAATCACAGCTGCAAGCATAAAGTCAAAGATAGAGGATTTCCTTGGGATTTACTTAGTCAAAACAAGAAACGGCTACCAGTTCCAGCATCAATCGATACATGAGGTTGTATTTATCAGTATTTCCAAACAGGAACCTGAAATTGCTATGAGTCATTGCCCACCAAAGATGTTGGTGGAATTGATGCTCACACAGCAGATGAACAACAATGAGACAGTTGTTATCCTACCCCCAGAATGTTTCCAAGTTTTAGCTGACCGCATCACGGATCATCTTCTGTCAGAAAGTTACAATGTCATACTTAATCATCCTTCTCTACATCATGGGGAATTTGTGAAGTTTCTGACTAAAAGATGGCGGGACATAAAAAGGGTAACTGAAGTTATACAGAAAAAACATGAGACGAAAGATGTCACTGTTTCCGTTCCCTCTACTGTGATATATGGATATTGTCATTTTAAGTCACTTACCCTTTTCCACTATACTTCCCTTATCTCTGATGTCATTTTACAGAGGTTGACGTTACTCGTGAATGAAATACTGTCTGATGTGTTCCATCAAGTTGAAACAATCGAATTGCTGGCACCTGCTCTTTATATCCAGGATAACCAGCTCGTGCGAAAGCTGCTAGATAAGTGTAAGACAATTCCATATGATTGTTTCCTAGCACTGTGTGTTTCACCAGCTATTGATCAAGATATCAAGGAACGTCTGACACAGAATATAACAGAAATACCACAGCCGTACAATGCACTACTTTTCTCTGTGTCAGCTGGAAATAAGTACTTAGTGGAATATATACTACACCATATTAAAGAAGATAAGAATATTGTGTCATGGTGTCAGGACATATTAAAGTTGTCAAGCAGGAATTGGTCATGCAGTTTACCAAACACTTGTCAAGATCCCACAACCAAGATTGAAATCTTACACATGTTGATTGCTTTGATACCTGCAAGCTGCCCTCTTCAAGGTATCACAGATGTAGATGGTAATACAGTCCTGCATCTGGCAGTTCAGGCAGAAAATATTCACTTGACAAAAATGTTCTTAGACGAACGAAATGTCCCACACCTTCCATTAGATCCAAATTGCTTACAATTGGTGAATACAAATGGACGTACTCCCTTACACCTGGCGACAGAGAGTGGAAGTAGTGAGACAGTGAAGCTACTCCTAGACAAGGGGGCTGATGTATCTACACTCGATAAAGATGATCAGTCTCCTCTACACCTGGCAGCACCAAGAGGAAGTTGTGAGACAGTGAAACTACTCCTAGACAAGGGGGCTGATGTATCTACACAAGATAAAGATGGTAAGACTCCTCTACACCTGGCAACAGAGAGTGGAAGTAGTGAGACAGTGAAACTTCTCCTAGACAAGGGGGCTGATGTATCTATGCGAGATCCAAATGGTGACACTCCTCTACATCTGGCAGCACCAAGAGGAAGTAGTGAGACAGTGAAACTACTCCTAGACAAGGGGGCTGATGTATCTATGCGAGATAGATATGGTAAGACTCCTCTTCACCTGGCAGCAGGAATTGGAATTAGTGAGACAGTGAAACTACTCCTAGACAAGGGGGCTGATGTATCTACACAAGATAAAGATGTTAAGACTCCTCTACATCTTGCAGCAGAGAGTGGAAGTAGTGAGACAGTGAAACTACTCCTAGACAAGGGGGCTGATGTATCTATGCGAGATAAAGATGGTAGGACTCCTCTACTATTGGCAGCACCGAGAGGAAGTAGTGAGACAGTGAAACTACTCCTAGACAAGGGGGCTGATGTATCTACACAAGATGAAGATGGTAGGACTCCTCTACTATTGGCAGCACCGAGAGGAAGTAGTGAGACAGTGAAACTACTCCTAGACAAGGATGCTGATGTATCTGCACAAAATAGATATGGTAAGACTCCTCTACACCTGGCAGCAGAGAATGGAAGTAGTGAGACAGTGAAACTACTCCTAGACAAGGGTGCTGATGTATCTGCACAAGATAAAGATGGTAAGACTCCTCTACAATTGGCAGCAACAAGAGGAAGTAATGAGACAGTGAAACTACTCCTAGACAAGGGGGCTAATGTATCTGCACAAGATAAAGATGGTAAGACTCCTCTACAATTGGCAGCACCGACAGGAAGTAGTGAGACAGTGAAACTACTCCTAGACAAGGGGGCTGATGTATCTACACAAGCTAAAAATGGTAAGACTCCTCTACATCTGGCAGCAGAGCGTGGAAGAAGTGAGACAGTGAAACTACTCCTAGACAAGGGGGCTGATGTATCTATGCGAGATAGATATGGTAAGACTCCTCTTCACCTGGCAGCAGTATTTGGAATAAGTGAGACAGTGAAACTACTCCTAGAGAAGGGGGCTGATGTATCTACAGAAGATAACGATGGTACAACTCCTCTTCTTCTGGCAGCAGAGAGTGGAATACTCGAGATAGTAAAACTACTCCTAGACAAGGGGGCTGATGTATCTACAGAAGGTAACGATGGTACAACTCCTCTACATCTGGCAGCACCGAGTGGAAGTAGTCAGACAGTAAAACTACTCCTAGACAAGGGGGCTGATGTATCTGCACAAGATAAACATGGTACAACTCCTCTACACCTGGCAGCACCGAGAAGAAGTAGTGAGACAGTAAAACTACTCCTAGACAAGGGGGCTGTTGTATCTACACACGATACATATGGTCAGACCCCTCTACACCTGGCAGCAACAAGAGGAAGTAGTGAGACAGTGCAACTACTCCTAGACAAGGGGGCTGATGTATCTACAAAAGCTAAAAATGGTAACACTCCTCTACACCTGGCAGCAAGGAGTGGAAGTAGCGCGACAGTGAAACTACTCCTAGACAAAGGGGCTGATATATCTACACAAGATAAAGATGTTAGGACTCCTCTACATCTGGCAGCATTGAGTGGAAGTAGTGAGACAGTGAAACTACTCCTAGACAAGAAGGCTGATGTATCTACACAAGATAAAGATGTTAAGACTCCTCTACATCTTGCAGCAGAGAGTGGAAGTAGTGAGACAGTGAAACTACTCCTAGACAAGGGGGCTGATGTATCTATGCGAGATATATATGGTAGGACTCCTCTTCACCTGATTCACCTGGCAGCAGGAAATGGAATTAGTGAGACAGTGAAACTACTCCTAGACAAGGGGGCTGATGTATCTACACAAGATAAAGATGGTAACACTCCTCTACTATTGGCAGCACCGAGAGGAAGTAGTGAGACAGTGCAACTACTCCTAGACAAAGGGGCTAATGTATCTGCACAAGATAAAGATGGTAAGACTCCTCTACACCTGGCAGCACCGAGAATAAGTAGTGAGACAGTGCAACTACTCCTAGACAAGGATGCTGATGTATCTGCACAAGATAAAGATGGTTTGACTCCTCTACACCTGGTAGCACCGAAAAGAAGTAGTGAGACAGTGAAACTACTCCTAGACAAAGGGGCTAATGTATCTGCACAAGATAAAAATGGTAAGACTCCTCTACACCTGGCAGCACAAAGAGGAAGTAGTGAGACAGTGAAACTACTCCTAGACAAGGGGGCTGATGTATCTATGCAAAATAGATGTGGTAAGACTCCTCTACATCTGGCAGCAGGAAGTGGAAGTAGTGAGACAATGAAACTACTCTTAGACAAGGGGGCTGATGTATCTATGCGTGATAGATATGGTAGGACTCATCTGCACCTGGCAGCAGAAAGTGGAAGTGTTGAGACAGTGAAACTACTCCTAGACAAGGGGGCTGACGTTTTTACACAAGATAAAAATGGTAAGACTCCTCTACACCTGGCAGCACCTAGAGCAAGTAGTGAGACAGTGAAACTACTCCTAGACAAGGGTGCTGATGTATCTACACAAGATAAAGATGGTAAGACTCCTCTACAACTGGCAGCACAAAGAGGATGTAGTGAGACAGTGAAACTACTCCTAGACAAGGGTGCTGATGTATCTACACAGGATACAGATGGTAAGACTCCTCTACATCTGGCAACAGAGAGTTTAATGAGTGATACAGTGAAACTACTCCTAGACAAGGGGGCTGTTGTATCTATGCCAGATAGATATGGTAAGACTCCTCTTCACCTGGCAGCAAAAATTGCATTTCGTGAGACAGTGAGACTACTCCTAGACAAGGATGCTGATATATCTGCACAAGATAAAGATCGTAGGACTCCCCTACACCTGGCAGCAGTATTTGGAAGTAGAGATACAATGAGACTACTCCTAGACAAGGGTGCTGATGTATCTACACAAGATAAAGATGGTAAGACTCCTCTACACCTGGCAGCAAGAATTGGATTTACTGAGACACTGGAACTACTCCTAGACAAAGATGCTGATGTATCTACTCAAGATAATGATGGTAAGACTCCTCTACATCTGGCAGCAGAGAGTGGAAGTAGTGAGACAGTGAAACTACTCCTAGACAAGGGGGCTGAGGTATCTATGCGAGATAGATATGGTATGACTCCTCTTCACCTGATTCACCTGGCAGAAGGAAATGGAATTAGTGAGACAGTGAAACTACTCCTAGACAAGGGGGCTGATGTATCTGCACAAAATAGATATGGTATGACTCCTCTACACCTGGCAGCACCGAGAAGAAGTAGTGAGACAGTGAAACTACTCCTAGACAAAGGGGCTAATGTATCTGCACAAGATAAATATGGTATGACTCCTCTACACCTGGCAGCACCGAGAAGAAGTAGTGAGACAGTGAAACTACTCCTAGACAAGGGGGCTATTGTATCTGCACAAGATAAAGATGGTAAGACTTCTCTACACCTGGCAGCACAAAGAGGAAGTAATGAGACAGTGCAACTACTCCTAGACAAGGGGGCTGATGTATCTGCACAAGATAAAAATGGTAAGACTCCTCTACATCTGGCAGCAGAGAGTGGAAGAAGTGAGACAGTGAAACTACTCCAAGACAAGGGGGCTGATGTATCTATGCGAGATAGATATGGTAAGACTCCTCTTCACCTGGCAGCAGGAATTGGAATACGTGAGACAGTGAAACTACTCCTAGACAAGGGGGCTGATGTATCTACAGTAGATAACGATGGTACAACTCCTCTACATCTGGCAGCACCGAGTGGAAGTAGTGAGACAGTGAAACTACTCCTAGACAAGGGTGCTGATGTATCTGCACAAGATAAAGATGGTACAACTCCTCTACACCTGGCAGCACCGAGTGGAAGTAGTGAGACAGTGAAACTACTCCTAGACGAGGGGGCTGATGTATCTACACAAGCTAAACATGGTAACACTCCTCTACACCTGGCAGCAGAGAGTGGAAGTAGTGAGACAGTGAAACTACTCCTAGACAAGGGGGCTGATGTATCTACACAAGATAAAGATGGCGAGACTCCTCTACACCTGGCAGCATCGAGAGTAAGTAGTGCGACAGTGAAACTATTCCGAGACAAGGGGGCTAATGTATTTACACAACATAAAGATATTAAGATTCCTCTACATCTGGCAGCATGGAGTGGAAGTAGTGAGACAGTGAAACTACTCCTAGACAAGGGGGCTGATGTATCTACACAAGATAAAGATGGTCAGACTCCTCTACACCTGGCAGCATCGAGAGGAAGTAGTGAGACAGTGAAACTACTCCTAGACAAGGGGGCTGATGTATCTACACAAGATAAATATGTAAGGACTCCTCTACATCTGGCAGCATGGAGTGGAAGTAGTGAGACAGTGAAACTACTCCTAGACAAGGGGGCTGATGTATCTACACAAGATAAAGATGGTCAGACTCCTCTACACCTGGCAGCATCGAGAGGAAGTAGTGAGACAGTGAAACTACTCCTAGACAAGGGGGCTGATGTATCTACACAAGATAAATATGTAAGGACTCCTCTACATCTGGCAGCATGGAGTGGAAGTAGTGAGACAGTGAAACTACTCTTAGACAAGGGGGCTGATGTATCTACACAAGATAAAGATGTTAGGACTCCTCTACATCTGGCAGCAGAGAATGGAAGTAGTGAGACAGTGAAACTACTCCTAGACAGGGGGGCTGATGTATCTACACAAGATGAAAAGGGTAGGACTCCTCTACACCTGGCAGCACCAAGAGGAAGTAGTGAGACAGTGAAACTACTCCTAGACAAGGGGGCTGATGTATCTATGCGAGATATAAATGGTGAGACTCCTCTACACCTGGCAGAAGGAATTGCAAGTATTGAGACAGTGAAACTACTCCTATACTAGGGGGCTGATGTATCTATGCGAGATAGATATGGTATGACTCCTCTGCACCTGGCAGCATTGCATGGAAGTCTTGAGACAGTGAAACTACGCCTAGACAAGGGGGCTGATGTTTTTATACAAGATGAAGATGGTAAGACTCCTCTACACCTGGCAGCACCAAGAGGAAGTAGTGAAACAGTGAAACTACTCCTTGACAAGGGTGCTGATGTATCTACACAAGATAAAGATGATAAGACTCCTCTACAACTGGCAGCACCAAGAGGATGTAGTGAGACGATGAAACTACTCCTAGACAAGGGGGCTGATGTTTTTACTCAAGATGAAGATGGTAAGACTCCTTTACACCTGGCAGCACCTAGAGGAAGTAGTGAGACAGTGAAACTACTCCTAGACAAGGGTGCTGATGTATCTACACAAGATAAAGATGCTAAGACTCCTCTACATCTGGCAACAGAGAGTTTAAAGAGTGAGACAGTGAAACTACTCCAAGACAAGGGGGCTGATGTATCTATGCGATATAGATGTAGTAAGACTCCTCGTCTCCTGGCAGCAAGAATTGCATTTCGTGAGACAGTGAGACTACTCCTAGACAAGGGGGCTGATGTATCTACACAAGATACAGATGTTAAGACTCCTCTACATCTTGCAGCAGAGAGTGGAAGTAGTGAGACAGTGAAACTACTCCTAGACAAGGGGGCTGATGTATCTATGCGAGATAGATATGGAAGGACTCCTCTTCACCTGATTCACCTGGCAGCAGGAAATGGAATTAGTGAGACAGTGAAACTACTCCTAGACAAGGATGCTGATGTATCTACACAAGATAAAGATGGTAACACTCCTCTACTATTGGCAGCACCGAGAGGAAGTAGTGAAACAGTGAAACTACTCCTAGACAAGGATGCTGATGTATCTGCACAAGATAAATATGGTATGACTCCTCTACACCTGGCAGCACCGAGAAGAAGTAGTGAGACAGTGAAACTACTCCTAGACAAGGATGCTGATGTATCTGCACAAGATAAAGATGGTAAGACTCCTCTACATCTGGCAGCACCGAGAGGAAGTAGTGAGACAGTGCAACTACTCCTAGACAAGGGGGCTAATGTATCTGCACAAGATAAAGATGGTAAGACTCCTCTACATCTGGCAGCAGAGCGTGGAAGAAGTGAGACAGTGAAACTACTCCTATACTAGGGGGCTGATGTATCTATGCGAGATAGATATGGTAAGACTCCTCTTCACCTGGCAGCAGTATTTGGAATAAGTGAGACGGTGAAACTACTCCTAGACAAGGGGGCTGATGTATCTACAGAAGATAACGATGGTACAACTCCTCTACATCTGGCAGCACCGAGTGGAATACGTGAGACAGTAAAACTACTCCTAGACTAGGGGGCTGATGTATCTACAGAAGATAACGATGGTACAACTACTCTACATCTGGCAGCACCGAGTGGAAGTAGTGAGACAGTAAAACTACTCCTAGACAAGGGGGCTGATGTATCTGCACAAGATAAAGATGGTACAACTCCTCTACACCTGGCAGCACCGAGTGGAAGTAGTGAGACAGTAAAACTACTCCTAGACAAGGGGGCTGTTGTATCTACACACGATACATATGGTAAAAACCCCTCTACACCTCGCAGCAACAAGAGGAAGTAGTGAGACAGTGAAACTACTCCTAGACAAGGGGGCTGATGTATCTACAAAAGCTAAAAATGGTAACACTCCTCTACACCTGGCAGCAAGGAGTGGAAGTAGTGCGACAGTGAAACTACTCCTAGACAAGAGGGCTGATGTATCTACACAAGATACAGATGTTAAGACTCCTCTACATCTTGCAGCAGAGAGTGGAAGTAGTGAGACAGTAAAACTACTCCTAGACAAGGGGGCTGATGTATCTACACAAGATAAAGATATTAAGACTCTTCTACATATGGCAACAGAGAGTGGAAGTAGTGAGACAGTGAAACTACTCCTAGACAAGGGGGCTGATGTATCTATGCGAGATAAAGATGGTAAGACTCCTCTACACCTGGCAACAGAGAGTGGAAGAAGTGAAACAGTGAAACTACTCCTAGACAAGGGGGCTGATGTAACTATGCGAGATAAAGATGGTAAGACTCCTCTACACCTGGCAACAGAGAGTGGAAGCAGTGAGACAGTGAAACTACTCCTAGGCAAGGGGGCTGATGTATCTATGCGAGATAGATATGGTAGGACTCCTCTTTACCTGGCAGCAGGAAGTGGAAGTGGTGAGACAGTGAAACTACTCCTAGACAAGGGGGCTGATGTTTCTATGCGTGATAGATATGGTATGACTCCTCTGCACCTGGCAGCAGGAAGTGGAAGTGTTGAGACAGTAAAACTTTTCCTAGACAAGGGGGCTGATGTATCTATGCGGGATAGATATGGTGAGACTCCTCTACACCTGGCAGCATGGCGTGGAAGCAGTGAGACAGTGAAACTACTCCTAGACAAGTAGGCTGATGCTTCTACACAAAATAACTATGGTGATACTCCTCTACATCTGGTAGTAAAGAGTGGAAATAGTGAGATAGTGCAACTGTGTCAACACATTCAGGTTGATACTCCTGTACACCTTGCAGCAGAGATTGGAAGTAGTGGTACAGAATCGATTCCTATATAGGAAATGAATTTGAAGACAAGAAAAAAAGCAGAATCAAATGTTAATTGCTTGCTACTCACATTACATGGTTCGCCGACGATGAGAGTTGGCATATTACAGTTGTCAGTGACAACCACAACAAGTAAATTACTAACAATTCAGTTTCAGGATAATGGGAACGTGCATCGGTTTGTCCTGTCATATGTCAAATGTAACATCATTTCGTTTATCAGAAGATGTGATTATTAACCATGCCAAGGAGAAAGGTATACTGATTAGTAAGCTCTCCTTTCATTGGAAGAGGTACACCCACAACGTGCAACATACAATAAACAAATCGTGTGTTGTATAAATTCAAGGTGGAAAATCATTTCTGATGAGATCTGCCCCTTACTCACATTTACTCATGTTTTACCAAATATATTAAGTTGCAGTTGGTTTGTTGCTTAACGCCACATCAGCAACAGTCCAGCTATATGATGGCGGTCTGTAATTACTCGAGTCTGGACCAAACAATCTAGTAATTGACATCATGAGCATCGATCCACGCAATTGAGATATGATGACATGCATCAACCATGTCAGCGTGCATGACAACTCCATCTCGTTAGTCGCGCCTTATGGAAAGCATGGGTTGCTGAAGACCTATTCTTACCCGGACCTTCACTGTTCGGTTGCTGACGTCCTCACACACTGGACTGTATGTTGGTTATTGAAGTCGTCATACACTGGGCTTTGTGTGAGTGACAGATGTGTGTTGATCACTGATGTCACCACACACTGGGCTTTGGAGGTTAGGCAGGTGTGTGTGGGTTACCGATGTCACACTCTCGGCTTTGTGTGAGAGACAGCTGTGTGATGGTTCTTAATGCCATCACACACTGGGCTTTGTGTGAGAGACAGGTGTGTGATGGTTCTTGATGCCATCGCACACTGGGCTTTGTGTGAGAGACAGGTGTGTGATGGTTCTTGATGCCATCGCACACTGGGCTTTGTGTGACAGACAGGCGTGTGATGGTTACTGATGTCACACACTGGGCTTCCTGTGAAAGACAGGTGTTTATTGCTTATTGATATCATATACAGGGATTTGTGTGATAGACAAGTGTGTGTTGGTTATTGATGTCACACTCTGGGCTTGATGTGACAGACCGGTGTGTATTGGTTACTAATGGTGGAGTTCTCTAATTAGCTAATACATGCACACCCTAATTAGGGCCAATATCTGTTGTATACACACACGTAAATGTATCTAGGTATCCCGTATGATTCATGTCATATCCATTGTAAATACTGTAGTCTAACAAGCAAAGCAAAACACATTTCACTGAAACAATGTTTGAAGTATAGGCAACTGATAGTTTAGATTATGGTTTGTTGATCCTAGCAATGGTGCCCTAAAACATGCTGACAGAAAACTCAATGTTTATTTCACTTTAGCAACCATATAGAAAATGTCACTTTTGCCCTTTGTTTAACCACTAGAGGTTTAAGAAGGTAGAATGTAGTCGGTTGTATGCGACAAAACAATATTGTATTTTTCATGTGTGTGTTTATGTCGTTTTTAACTAAAACATGTGACCAACGATTGTAAACAAATTAAATGACACTGAAAACAAATGCAGTAATGTGTGTATGATCCTTGCATTGTCGTGTCAAGGAATTTCTCACAGGATTCTGATCAGATTTATTTATATGGCTTTTATGGAAGCAGTTGAAAATGCCATTTTTACCATATCTGAATGTCATCAGATTGGGTCAAATTCTTAATGTTACATTTCTAATATATTTGGCAAAATGCTGTATTTGTATCTCTGCTAAGATGTTAAAATATAAGTTTATCCCTCAAACCAGAAAAATATAAATGCAAAAATTGAGTTCATACATGGGTGCAATGACCATTGTGTAGATACTTATGTTTAATTTTTTTTTATTTTTTGCTTGCGTATTCTTGAATTCGGAATTTTGTAAATATGTACAGTATTAGAAATAATCCAGAAACATTTACGTTACTTCAGAGTGGCAATTGGTTTCTTAGGCATAACCACGTGGGTTCATCTGATACATCCTCAGTTGTCTACAGTCTTATATTTTTTCTCCATGCCCGACCTGGGTGAAAAAACACGTAAGCTTAAGTTCCTGTTTATCTACCAAATAAGGGGAAATGATGTAATGATGGTTCATCTAATGAGTAAATGATGTAAATAAAACAACTTAGTTGTCCACTATCTCTGTAAGGGGGGTTGATGTAATTAAACCAGTGCTTATAACTGCCTCATTAATGTAGCCAGTTGACATGGACGTGTCAATTATTTAGTTACACTGTATTGTTGTTTCCTCAAATCAAAGTGATGTAATTAAACAAGTGCTTATACATTTCTTATCAAGGTAGCAAGAGACTTGGATGTGTCAATTATTTAATTACACTGTATTGTTGCTTTCCTCAAATCAAAGGCACTCGTGAAGAGCAACCTCCTCGTGGTGAGTGCTGGGTAACGCTAATCGCTCTTCCCCCGTGTGGAACCGGGGCAGAATAATTCCACAGCCTCCCATTGCTGGTCGTATGAGGCGACTAAAATGGGCAACCTGTTTGCCGTGGGTTGCGTCCCTGTGTCGGCGGAGGACGGGAGTCTGGTAGTTGAGGGCACTGGTTCCGGGAACTGTGTTCCTTTGCCCAACACACTACTTCGACCCTTACTTCGCCTAGACGGGTGGTAGGATGGGCCCGGTCCTATCAATCGGCTGGTCATGCCGAGCCCTGTGCATTGATAATTGTATTTGCACACATGATATTTTTGGAATTATGTTCAACTTGAGGTTTGGCCCTGTTAGTTATAAATGTTGACTCAATTCAATTTCAAATGTATGTTTCTCAATTATATGTATCTCAAATATATGCATTTCAAGTATGTTATTTGCCTAGAGTCCTATGCCCAGAAGGCGGTGGCTCATGGGCCAATCTGGTGGAAAAATTAATCTTTTGATTTTTCTGCTTGAGTATGTCATCCTTGTATCCCTGGTGCTGCAAGTCGGAAATCCACTTGTTCTTAGCATTGTCGTTATGATACTCCATGGTGGGTGGGGAGCTCGGATGATGAAACACAAAAAACTCAACATGGATTATGAAACCCCCTCCAAAAAAACAAAACGTCCACTTGATACTGATGATGACCAACGTCCTTCAAAATCTATAGAATATTGGCCACGATTTCTAGTGATTGAGACAACTGACAAGACTCCTCTCAAGCTGAACCCCTTTGCAATTTCTAAGGGAGTTCATGGTATTGCAGGCGAGGTTAAAAACATCAAACGGTTGAGATCAGGATCCATACTAATAGAATGTAGTAAGAAATCACAATCCACGAACCTTCTGTCAACTGTTTCATTTGTCGGCGTTCCAGTTGTTGTCACCGCTCACAGAACGCTCAACACTAGTAAGGGAATTGTGAGAGACAGAGACCACTTGTTCACAGACATGACTGAATCTGAAATAGTATTTGAAATGAGAGACCAAGGTGTTCTGTATGTCAAACGGTTCACAACCCGTAAAGATTCACAACTTGTACCAACTACTACATATCTCTTTTCCTTTTCATCTCCAAATGCTCCAAAATCAATAAAGGCAGGTTACTGTAATATAAATGTTGACATCTACATCCCCAATCCTTTAAGATGTTTCAAATGTCAAAAGTATGGTCATGGCGTCAACACATGCACGTTGTCTGTCACTTGTGCCCACTGTGGTGAGAAAACACATACAACTGATGACTGTGATAGCGACTTTAAAAAATGCACTAACTGTTCCGGGAATCATTCCTCCTTCTCCAAAATCTGTCCTATCTGGAAACAACAAATGGAAATTAATAAAATCAAATTTACCAGAAATATAAGTTTTGCTGATGCAAAACAACTCGTCCAGGCTCCAGAATTACAAGAATCTTATGCAAATGTCACCAGAACATCATCCCAAACAAACCCAAAATTAACTACTGCAACAATAAACTGCCAGACAGACTTGACGTGGGTGCACACAGAAACACCCCAAGTATACTCACAAGAACAGTCCACTCAAACTCCAGATTACCATTCTAATACACCAGTTCTCTCTCCAGTTCATGCAAAGTCATCTTCTCTGTCTCAGGAACAATTCTCTTCTCAGCCCGCTCAACAAACTCAATCTGTACCAAATGTGATGCCAATTGTCAAAACCAAAATCAAACAAAGAACAGATCATTCAAAACAATGTCAAAGTGGAAGAGCCTCTAAGGGGTCAATTAACCAGATCCAACTATTTAATAAGTTTGGATCCCTTGAAGACATGGATGTGTCTGAAAACATCCATCCCAGGGCACACAGCTTGTCGCCCTCCAAGAAAGTACGGGGTAGATCCCCCATAAATCCACCTAAGAGATAGGTTATTCCCATAACATTATACAGTGGAATTGTAGAGGACTGAGGACTAACTTCAATGAACTACATCTGTTAGTCCAGGATTTCAAACCATCAGCATTCTGCCTGCAAGAAACTTATCTAAAACGGACGGATCATTTTGATTTACGTCAGTTTCAGGCATTTCATTCTTTTTCTCCTCCTGGGGATAAGGCCACTGGAGGATCATCAATTGTTGTTAGGAATGATGTTATTCATAGCCCTCTTATTCTTAACACCAATCTCCAAGCCGTTGCAGTACGACTTACCTTGAACATTGCTTTTACTCTGTGCTCTTTGTATCTTCCGCCTTCATCAGCTCTTCAGTTGTCTGACCTTCAGGATCTCTATGATCAACTCCCCAAGCCCTGTGTAATCATGGGTGATCTGAATGGCCACAACCCACTCTGGGGTGATACACACACTAACACCAAAGGTAAAATAATTGAAGATTTTATCTCCAATAATGACCTATGCATATTTAATGATGATTCGAGCACTTATCTACATCCTGCAACTGGAACCTACTCTTCTCTAGATGTGTCTATAACTGATTCTAACCTTCTCAACGAATTTGAATGGTCAGTCCACAATGACCTTTGTGGAAGTGACCATTTTCCAACTATCATTAAAGCAATCATTCCATCTGATATTCCACCTTCAACGAGATGGAATTTTACAAAAGCTAACTGGTCTTTATTTCAGACATTATGCACAAATAAACTGAGACCTGGATGTTTTAGTGATGTTGATGATCCCGTGCAGGCTTTTTCTGACGTTTTAAATGCAATTGCTGAAGAATGTATACCAAAGTCCTCTACAATTCCACATATACGAAAACCATGGTTTAACACCGATTGTAAACAAGCTAGGAAAGCTAGAAAAAAGGCAGAGAAATATTTCCGCCATCACCCAACTGTCCACAATCTAAATAAATTCAAAATTTTAAATGCAAAAGCTCGTCGTACTTTCAAACAAAATAAACGCCAATCTTGGCGCAGTTATGTATCTAAAATAACTTCCCGAACACCGATGTCAAAAGTTTGGAATATGATACAAAGGATTAAAGGTAAAGGCTCAAAATGTAGTGTTCACCATCTTAAAGAAGGTGACACATTAGTAACTGATAAATGTGATATAGCCAATAAATTAGGAGAAACTTTAGCAAAACATTCATCCTCATCAAATTATTCCCCCAAATTTCAGAAATTTAAAGATCAACAAGAAAGAAAGGAAATTCATTTTAACAGTGATAATGGTGAGGATTATAATGAAATCTTTTCTATTCATGAGCTGCATACCGCATTAGGACAAGCTCATGATACTGCTACTGGTGCAGATAATATCCATTATCAGTTACTAAAACATTTACCTGATTCATGTTTAGAGACATTATTGACTATATTTGATCATATCTGGACAACGGGTGATTTCCCTTCATCGTGGCGAAATGCTGTCATAATTCCTATACCAAAACCTGGTCGTGATCACACTGATCCAACAAATTATAGGCCAATATCTCTTACTAGCTGTGTTTGCAAGACAATGGAACGTATGGTCAACAACAGACTTATATGGTACTTAGAAACAAATAATATTATAACAAATATTCAATGTGGTTTTAGGAAAAACAGAAGTACCATTGACCATTTGGTTAGATTAGAGACATATGTGAAAAATGCTCTAATAAATAAACAACATGCGGTATCGATCTTTTTTGACTTAGAAAAAGCCTACGATACAACCTGGAAACATGGAATTTTAAAAGATCTTCATGAGATGGGGTTGAGAGGCCGTTTGCCTTCTTTTATATCTCAGTTTTTAACAGATAGAAATTTCCAGGTACGTGTGGGATCCACTTTGTCTGATTTTTACTATCAAGATCAAGGTGTCCCACAAGGTAGCATTTTATCAGTAACGTTGTTTAGTATAAAGATAAATAGTTTAGCTAAGGTTTTAAATGACTCTGTTGATGGGTCGTTATTTGTTGATGACTTTAATCTATCATGTCGAGGTAAAAATATGCATACGATAGAAAGACAGTTGCAACTTTGTCTAAATAAAATCAATGTTTGGGCAGAGCAGAACGGATTCAAGTTTTCTAAATCTAAAACTAATTGTATCCATTTCTGTCGAAAATATAAACCACATAAGGACCCAGAATTACATCTAGCTGGAACTCCAATTAAAGTTGTAAAAGAAGCTAAATTTTTAGGAATAATTTTTGATCATCACCTTACGTTTTTACCACATATTAAATATTTGAAAGCTAAATGTCTGAAGGCACTAGATTTATTAAAGGTTGTTTCAAATTCCAAGTGGGGAGGTGATCAAACGACCCTCCTTCACTTATATAGATCCCTTGTCCGTTCTAAGCTCGATTATGGCTCCATCATCTATGGTGGAGCCTGTAAAAGCAATCTTAAACTTTTAGATCCAATCCATCATCAAGGTCTAAGACTCTGTCTTGGATCTTTCCGAACCTCCCCTATTGACAGTTTGTACATTGAGGCCGATGAGCCATCTCTTCAACAGCGCCGTATTAAACTTTCATTACAGTATCTCACAAAGCTATATTCTAATGAGTTAAACCCCGCATACAGCTGTGTATTTAATCCCCTTTATGAGGACCTGTTTAGTAAAAAGTCATCTCTTATTCCGCCTCTCGGAATAAGAATTAAACCTTTTATTTCTGCTGCTGCCATTAACCTTGAAAATATATCTCCTCTCCGTCTGTTTTCCTCTCCTCCTTGGCAATTGGTAAAGCCACAGGTGGATCTTACATTATCTACACTAAAGAAATCTGACACGAACCAACTACAATATCAACAAGAGTATAATCAGTTAAGAAGCGAATATAACACTTACAAATCAATATTTACAGATGGATCCAAGGATGGAGGTGCTGTTGCCAGCGCAACCATCATTGGATCCAGAACTTTATCAACCAGGTTACCAGATGACTCCTCAATTTTTACAGCAGAATCAACTGCCATATTAACTGCTCTAAACTATATCAATAGTCAGTCCAAACATAAGGAATTTATCATTTTTTCAGACTCATTGTCCTGTCTTCAAGCAATAAAAAATATGTCGTGTCAGCATCCAGTTTTACTTGACATAATTGAATTACACAATAATCTTGCAACTGGCCAATACGACATCGTCTTTTGTTGGTTACCCAGCCATGTTGGGATCGTTGGTAACACAATGGCTGATGCTGCTGCTAAGGCAGCACTCAACAAATCTGTGACACCATTTCTTATACCCTATAGTGATTATAAACCTGTCATTAGATCTTACATCAGAGATCTAATGCAGAGGAGGTGGGACACCCAAGTGGGTATAAATAAATTACATGCAATAAAACCAAATATCGGTTATACTCACTTGGGTTGTCAGTCCAGATTTGAAGAGGTTGTCTTAAGACGATGTCGTATTGGTCATTCTCGATATACTCATGAACATCTACTTAAAGATGAGGATCCTCCATTCTGCATCCCTTGTGATGAGAGAATCACAGTCAAGCATGTCCTGCTTGACTGTGTTGATTTTTCCATCACAAGGGATAAATATTTCAAATCATCATCGCTTAAGGATCTTTTTAACAATATTAGTCCTCATTTAATTATTGCATTTTTAAAAGAAATTGAACTGATAAATAAATTTTGATGTACATAATTGTTTCTTAATTTGATAGTGTCTAATTGTGAACTGAGATTGTTATTGGCTGTGCCCTTGACGGGGGTTAAAGTACTGTAAAATTATTGTCCCCCTGAGAGGGCATAGTAAGTCCATATCATTCGAAGTCTGTTATTCCTATCATAGTTTTAATCGTAGCATATATGTTCTTTTAAATTCAGCTAAATTCCCTAATCGTCGCCAACAACTGAAGGGATGATGTAAATCCTGCTGGGGTCCATGCAGGTAGCAAAGGTACTGTAAGTCCCCATGGTCCCCAGTATGGTGATCTACCGTCAGTTGCTGGCGATCTATAGCCCATTTTATAATGTATTGTCCTGTCTAGTGATGTATTTTTATGGTTCCCTGCTAGTTTTAAATACTAATCTGTGATAAGTCTAGTTATTTTACTGTCCCTTGTTGACAGGTTTTTATGGTTTACGTGTATTTATTATATATAACTTTTGACAGTCACGATATGGCTGAAATATTGCCGCTGTGACTTAAAATCTTAACTCACTCACTCACTCACCTCAAATCAAAGTGATGTAATTAAACCAGTGCTTATGACTGTCTCATTAACGTAGCTAGAGACATGGATGTGTCAATTATTTATTTACACTGTATTGTTGTTTTCTCAAATCAAAGTGATGTAATTAAACCAGTGCTTATACATTTCTTATCAAGGTAGCCAGAGACATGGATGTGTCAATTATTTAGTTACACTGAATTGTTGTTTCCTCCAATCAAATTGATGTAATTAAACAAGTGCTTATACATTTCTTATCAAGGTAGCCAGAGACATGGATGTGTCAATTATTTAGTAACACTGTATTGTTGTTTCCTCCAATCAAATTGATGTAATTAAACAAGTGCTTATACATTTCTTATCAAGGTAGCCAGAGACATGGATGTGTCAATTATTTAGTTACACTGTATTGTTGCTTTCCTCAAATCAAAGTGATGTAATTAACCCAGTGCTTATGACTGTTTCATTAAGGTAGCCAGAGACATGGATGTGTCAATTATTTAGTTACACTGTATTGTTGCTTTCCTCAAATCAAAGTGATGTAATTAACCCAGTGCTTATGACTGTTTCATTAATGTAGCCAGAGACATGGATGTGTCAATTATTTAATTACACTGTATTGTTCTTTCCTCAAATCAAAGTGATGTAATTAACCCAGTGCTTTTGACTGTCTCATTAATGTAGCCAGAGACATGGATGTGTCAGTTTTCTAGTTACACTGTATTGTTGTTTTCCTCCAATCAAAGTGATGTAATTAAACCAGTGCATATAACTTTCTTATTAATGAAGCTAGAGACATGGATGTGTCAGTTTTCTAGTTACACTGTATTGTTGTTTTCTCAAATCAAAGTGATGTAATTACACCAGTGCATATAACTTTCTTATTAATGTAGCTAGAGACATGGATGTGTCAGTTTTCTAGTTACACTGTATTTATGTTTCCTCAAATCAAAGTGATGTAATTAAACCAGTGCTTATGACTGTCTCATTAATGTAGCCAGAGACATGGACGTGGGAAAATCATTAAGTTACACTGTATTTATGTTTTCTCAAATCAAAGTGATGTAATTAAACCGGTGCTTTTGACTGTCTCATTAATGTAGCCAAAAACATGGATGTGTCAATAATTTAGTTACACTGTATTGTTGTTTTTCCTCAAATCAAAGTGATGTAATTAAACCAGTGCTTATACATTTCTTATCAAGGTAGCCAGAGACATGGATGTGTCAATTATTTAATTAGTTACACTGTATTGTTGTTTCCTCAAATCAAAGTGATGTAATTAAACAAGTGCTTATACATTTCTTATCAAGGTAGCAAGAGACTTGGATGTGTCAATTATTTAGTTACACTGTATTGTTGCTTTCCTCAAATCAAAGTGATGTAATTAAACCAGTGCTTATGACTGTCTCATTAACGTAGCTAGAGACATGGATGTGTCAATTATTTATTTACACTGTATTGTTGTTTTCTCAAATCAAAGTGATGTAATTAACCCAGTGCTTATGACTGTTTCATTAATGTAGCCAGAGACATGGATGTGTCAATTATTTAGTTACACTGTATTATTGTTTCCTCCAATCAAATTGATGTAATTAAACAAGTGCTTATACATTTCTTATCAAGGTAGCCAGAGACATGGATGTGTCAATTATTTAGTTACACTGTATTGTTGCTTTCCTCAAATCAAAGTGATGTAATTAAACCAGTGCTTATGACTGTCTCATTAACGTAGCTAGAGACATGGATGTGTCAATTATTTAGTTACACTGTATTGTTGTTTTCTCAAATCAAAGTGATGTAATTAACCCGGTGCTTATGACTGTTTCATTAATGTAGCCAGAGGCATGGATGTGTCAATTTTTTAGTTACACTGTATTGTTGTTTCCTCAAATCAAATTGATGTAATTAAACAAGTGCTTATACATTTCTTATCAAGGTAGCCAGAGACATGGATGTGTCAATTATTTAGTTACACTGTATTGTTGCTTTCCTCAAATCAAAGTGATGTAATTAACCCAGTGCTTATGACTGTTTCATTAAGGTAGCCAGAGACATGGATGTGTCAATTATTTAGTTACACTGTATTGTTGCTTTCCTCAAATCAAAGTGATGTAATTAACCCAGTGCTTATGACTGTTTCATTAATGTAGCCAGAGACATGGATGTGTCAATTATTTAATTACACTGTATTGTTCTTTCCTCAAATCAAAGTGATGTAATTAACCCAGTGCTTTTGACTGTCTCATTAACGTAGCCAGAGACATGGATGTGTCAGTTTTCTAGTTACACTGTATTGTTGTTTTCCTCCAATCAAAGTGATGTAATTAAACCAGTGCATATAACTTTCTTATCAATGAAGCTAGAGACATGGATGTGTCAGTTTTCTAGTTACACTGTATTGTTGTTTTCTCAAATCAAAGTGATGTAATTACACCAGTGCATATAACTTTCTTATTAATGTAGCTAGAGACATGGATGTGTCAGTTTTCTAGTTACACTGTATTTATGTTTCCTCAAATCAAAGTGATGTAATTAAACCAGTGCTTATGACTGTCTCATTAATGTAGCCAGAGACATGGACGTGGGAAAATCATTAAGTTACACTGTATTTATGTTTTCTCAAATCAAAGTGATGTAATTAAACCGGTGCTTTTGACTGTCTCATTAATGTAGCCAAAAACATGGATGTGTCAATAATTTAGTTACACTGTATTGTTGTTTTTCCTCAAATCAAATTGATGTAATTAAACCAGTGCTTATACATTTCTTATCAAGGTAGCCAGAGACATGGATGTGTCAATTATTTATTTACACTGTATTGTTGTTTTCCTCCAATCAAAGTGATGTTATTAACCCAGTGCTTATAACTGCCTCATTAATGTAGCCAGTTGACATGGACGTGTCAATTATTTAGTTACACTGTATTGTTGTTTCCTCAAATCAAAGTGATGTAATTAAACAAGTGCTTATACATTTCTTATCAAGGTAGCAAGAGACTTGGATGTGTCAATTATTTAATTACACTGTATTGTTGCTTTCCTCAAATCAAAGTGATGTAATTAAACCAGTGCTTATGACTGTCTCATTAACGTAGCTAGAGACATGGATGTGTCAATTATTTATTTACACTGTATTGTTGTTTTCTCAAATCAAAGTGATGTAATTAAACCAGTGCTTATACATTTCTTATCAAGGTAGCCAGAGACATGGATGTGTCAATTATTTAGTTACACTGAATTGTTGTTTCCTCCAATCAAATTGATGTAATTAAACAAGTGCTTATACATTTCTTATCAAGGTAGCCAGAGACATGGATGTGTCAATTATTTAGTAACACTGTATTGTTGTTTCCTCCAATCAAATTGATGTAATTAAACAAGTGCTTATACATTTCTTATCAAGGTAGCCAGAGACATGGATGTGTCAATTATTTAGTTACACTGTATTGTTGCTTTCCTCAAATCAAAGTGATGTAATTAACCCAGTGCTTATGACTGTTTCATTAAGGTAGCCAGAGACATGGATGTGTCAATTATTTAGTTACACTGTATTGTTGCTTTCCTCAAATCAAAGTGATGTAATTAACCCAGTGCTTATGACTGTTTCATTAATGTAGCCAGAGACATGGATGTGTCAATTATTTAATTACACTGTATTGTTCTTTCCTCAAATCAAAGTGATGTAATTAACCCAGTGCTTTTGACTGTCTCATTAATGTAGCCAGAGACATGGATGTGTCAGTTTTCTAGTTACACTGTATTGTTGTTTTCCTCCAATCAAAGTGATGTAATTAAACCAGTGCATATAACTTTCTTATTAATGAAGCTAGAGACATGGATGTGTCAGTTTTCTAGTTACACTGTATTGTTGTTTTCTCAAATCAAAGTGATGTAATTACACCAGTGCATATAACTTTCTTATTAATGTAGCTAGAGACATGGATGTGTCAGTTTTCTAGTTACACTGTATTTATGTTTCCTCAAATCAAAGTGATGTAATTAAACCAGTGCTTATGACTGTCTCATTAATGTAGCCAGAGACATGGACGTGGGAAAATCATTAAGTTACACTGTATTTATGTTTTCTCAAATCAAAGTGATGTAATTAAACCGGTGCTTTTGACTGTCTCATTAATGTAGCCAAAAACATGGATGTGTCAATAATTTAGTTACACTGTATTGTTGTTTTTCCTCAAATCAAAGTGATGTAATTAAACCAGTGCTTATACATTTCTTATCAAGGTAGCCAGAGACATGGATGTGTCAATTATTTAATTAGTTACACTGTATTGTTGTTTCCTCAAATCAAAGTGATGTAATTAAACAAGTGCTTATACATTTCTTATCAAGGTAGCAAGAGACTTGGATGTGTCAATTATTTAGTTACACTGTATTGTTGCTTTCCTCAAATCAAAGTGATGTAATTAAACCAGTGCTTATGACTGTCTCATTAACGTAGCTAGAGACATGGATGTGTCAATTATTTATTTACACTGTATTGTTGTTTTCTCAAATCAAAGTGATGTAATTAACCCAGTGCTTATGACTGTTTCATTAATGTAGCCAGAGACATGGATGTGTCAATTATTTAGTTACACTGTATTATTGTTTCCTCCAATCAAATTGATGTAATTAAACAAGTGCTTATACATTTCTTATCAAGGTAGCCAGAGACATGGATGTGTCAATTATTTAGTTACACTGTATTGTTGCTTTCCTCAAATCAAAGTGATGTAATTAAACCAGTGCTTATGACTGTCTCATTAACGTAGCTAGAGACATGGATGTGTCAATTATTTAGTTACACTGTATTGTTGTTTTCTCAAATCAAAGTGATGTAATTAACCCGGTGCTTATGACTGTTTCATTAATGTAGCCAGAGGCATGGATGTGTCAATTTTTTAGTTACACTGTATTGTTGTTTCCTCAAATCAAATTGATGTAATTAAACAAGTGCTTATACATTTCTTATCAAGGTAGCCAGAGACATGGATGTGTCAATTATTTAGTTACACTGTATTGTTGCTTTCCTCAAATCAAAGTGATGTAATTAACCCAGTGCTTATGACTGTTTCATTAAGGTAGCCAGAGACATGGATGTGTCAATTATTTAGTTACACTGTATTGTTGCTTTCCTCAAATCAAAGTGATGTAATTAACCCAGTGCTTATGACTGTTTCATTAATGTAGCCAGAGACATGGATGTGTCAATTATTTAATTACACTGTATTGTTCTTTCCTCAAATCAAAGTGATGTAATTAACCCAGTGCTTTTGACTGTCTCATTAACGTAGCCAGAGACATGGATGTGTCAGTTTTCTAGTTACACTGTATTGTTGTTTTCCTCCAATCAAAGTGATGTAATTAAACCAGTGCATATAACTTTCTTATCAATGAAGCTAGAGACATGGATGTGTCAGTTTTCTAGTTACACTGTATTGTTGTTTTCTCAAATCAAAGTGATGTAATTACACCAGTGCATATAACTTTCTTATTAATGTAGCTAGAGACATGGATGTGTCAGTTTTCTAGTTACACTGTATTTATGTTTCCTCAAATCAAAGTGATGTAATTAAACCAGTGCTTATGACTGTCTCATTAATGTAGCCAGAGACATGGACGTGGGAAAATCATTAAGTTACACTGTATTTATGTTTTCTCAAATCAAAGTGATGTAATTAAACCGGTGCTTTTGACTGTCTCATTAATGTAGCCAAAAACATGGATGTGTCAATAATTTAGTTACACTGTATTGTTGTTTTTCCTCAAATCAAATTGATGTAATTAAACCAGTGCTTATACATTTCTTATCAAGGTAGCCAGAGACATGGATGTGTCAATTATTTATTTACACTGTATTGTTGTTTTCCTCCAATCAAAGTGATGTTATTAACCCAGTGCTTATGACTGTTTCATTAATGTAGCCAGAGACATGGATGTGTCAATTATTTAGTTACACTGTATTGTTGCTTTCCTCAAATCAAAGTGATGTAATTAAACCGGTGCTTTTGACTGTCTCATTAATGTAGCCAAAGACATGGATGTGTCAATTATTTAGTTACACTGTATTGTTGCTTTCCTCAAATCAAAGGGATGTAATTAACCCAGTGCTTTTGACTGTCTCAGTAAGGTAGCTGGAGACATGGATGTGTCAGTTTTCATCTCGAACTGTATTGTTGTTTTTCGTCCACAATAAGTGATGTAATCAAACAAGTTCTGATGATTTTCTTATTAATGTAGCTGTAGACATAGATTAATTTGTTACACTCAATGGTTCTTTTCCCCCAAAAGGATATATTTAAACCAGTGCATATAACTTTCTTATTAAGGTAGCTGGAAGAATGGACGTGTCAGTTTTCTAGTTGCACTGTATTGTTGTTTTCCTCAAATCAAAGTCATGTACTTAAAACAGAACTCCTAACACCTTTGTTATTAAGGAATGAGTGAGTGAGTGAGTATGGTTTAACGCCGTTTTTAGCAATATTCCAGCAATATCACAGCGGGGGACACCAGAAATGGGCTTCACACATTGTACCCAAGCGAATGCTTTACCCACTAGGCTACCCGACCGCCACTGTTATTAAGGAAGCTGTTGCCAAGTTGTACTGCTTTGAGCATGTATTTCAATCCGGAAGAGATGTCATTAAACAAGACATGTTTACCACGTGTTATTAGGTCAGCAAAGGGCTCAGGACTAAGTTGTACTGCACTAGACATACTAGACAAAGCAATTCTACAGCTATGTATTAATGGGGACATTATGTTACTCCATTGTCACTTATCCACTGTATTATATCTTCATTCTGTAATGATAAATACCCTGCATCCATTTGCTGATAAAAGATCATCCTGAGACCAATTTGAAGGGGACTCAGATCAAGTTAGACATCCGACCAAATACCTCTCATGTGACATTTAGTGTCAAGGATGATTTGCAGGGAGACGCAGGTATATAAAGAATGGAGATATAATTACTGGATAATCGAGTTTGCTGTCACCCCAATTTGTGGACATTCAGGAAATGGCCTGCTTCTGTTGTTACCTGTAAAGCAGAACCCTTCACAGTTACTTTTAGTGTAAGATAACCAGCCCTCTCATAATCAGCTGTGTCTCTGTAGCCTCTACGTAATGTTCACTGAATTTGCATCACAAATATCACAACTAAGAGTTGGTTATAGTATAGTCTTTTATTGTTTCTGTTGATAAATAAAATATTTCATAAAAATACAAACACGTGTTGACATTGTATATTAATTAAGTCAAAACATCATTTATATATTACAAACATCATTATGAATATGAATAACTGATCATTTCTACAGGACAGTTGGACAGGTAAGAATTAATTGAAGAAGAAGTGTTGCCATCCACGGGACAACAGGCAGACAGCAACGTCAGACACAATGTTGGTAGGTAAATGTACTGGGTATATAATCGCAAGTGTTAACTCTTGCAACGCTGACGGATGCATTTCCCTACAATATCCCCATACCAATGAGGCTGTGTAATATCGAACACACCATTCCCTCAACATGACACATTGGCAGTGTACTCAGCTTCACACGGACAGTTGGATAGATGACAATGGCAGCAAGGGTGAACGAGTGAGTCGGGTTCAACACTGCTTTGAACAATATCTTAGTTATATTAGAGACTACTTTTGAAGACACTATATGTCATCATTTCACAGAAACATGATATGCAATGACGATATTACATAAATCCAGTGACTAGAAAAATCTGCCTTATGATTAATGTCTTGCATCCATATTGAGCTTATTACGAGAGAAAGTGATTTGGGTTTTACAAGATTTTAGCAATATAACAAAAATATCAAGGCAGAGGAAATGGGCTTACATGATGAGTTATCTTTTGCATACATAAATATTAATTTACAAAATAATAGGGATTGATATTTCAGGAGGATTGGGTCTCAAGTCGAGAAATACAGATGCAAAGCACATGGCTAGCTATGGGAAATTGGAGTTATCTGCCCATTTGCTACTACTTGTCTTACAACTACTAGTATTTGTTAAAGATGTCTGCTGATATACTTTATATTTTACAAATTAATTTAGAAGTTGTGGGTTACAGAACTACCTATATGGCTGTACATATGGATGGCATAGAGAAATGTTTCAAGCAGAATGCCGGAAGACTATGATTATGTGATTAGAAACCTCGTTGGAAATCAGCGAATCACAAAGTTCATATTATTATTGCAAGAAGATTCTGCTCTGGGCTTAATGTCTCGGCATTTCTTTTAACTTTAACACATATAAATTTCTCAGCTGGTGAAGCATACAACACACATATATGATCAACAACAGGTGCACAGTTGAGACACCATGTGGAGGTGATTCAATAAATTACTCTCATGTTTTGGTTTTCAATCTGCAACATGAACATACTTTCTTTGTGGTTTTCCAGGGTTTTCATTACTTGCTGTATAGATAAACAATCATAAGTGAACAATCAAAAATAATTTTCTTATTCTTCCTGCAAAGTCCTTTTGCAACAAACAATCATAAGTGAACAATTAAAAATAATTTTCTTATTCTTCCTGCAAATTCTAACCTACCAGTAGATTTATATTGGAAGGGAGGTAACTCCTCGCCTGTCATTTAAAGAACTATTTAAAACTGCATGTTTGCTACCCGCCCACTTTCGCGATTAAGGCTTTGACATTTCACGATGTTAAGCTCGCGTGAGCAATCATTATACATTAGCTCGTAATATACTCAAACTTTACTCCTTATGTGCTCGTGATACACCATAAGAAATTGTTGGATCATGTGACATCGTGCCCTGTTCGTATTATATATGTGTTGTCCTCGGTAGTGTTCGAAGGAAGCTTGTGTATGTCATACCACACTCGTAGCGACCTCGTGCTGTAAGTGACCCGACGTAAACACGACGTTTTCATGATAGACATGTGAGTACAATGTCTTCATGATAGACACAAAGTGAATTCGATTCATGAGAGCACAACACATTTAAATTTTCATGGGGAAGAGCAAACTGTGTCCTTGTCACGAGTATGACATGATGTTTATACGAGCGGGAAACGTGCATAATTTGAGTTAGCTCGAAGAATCTTGAGCTCACTATGATAATCAAGTGTTGAATACGAGCTTATCTAAGTGCGCTACGGTATAGTGACGGTGGGATGAGTGTGTGGGTTGCATCACCCACCCCAGTTTGGAGATTACGCACACCCACACCCACACAGAACTAGGAACAGGTCCAGGGCCAGACACAGTCCCTCAGGACTCGGGGAGAAGGGTGAGGACTCTCTATGCGGGTCCACGAGAGGGAAGTTCTAGAACCCTGTCGTGGTCTCTCGTGTCAGATCCTGCAGCAAGGTGTCCTTGCACTGCACTGGACTTGACTTGAAAAGATGGTAGCCGCAACCGCAGCGCTCCAAAATGCGGTCTTATTCTGGTTGCGGTTTAGTCGTGTTGACATCGTGATAAACTCGTAGAGATCGTGTTAATGTCGTGGTAAGCTCGTAAGTAGCTCTTACTCAACTCGTACGAAACTAGTCTATATCGTGCTAACATCGGTATGATTCTGAAGTGACATCTCTGCTAAACATCGTACTAAACTTGTAGTAACCTTGTGATGTGCTTGTATGACATCATGCTAGTAGCGGGGCGGTCGGGTAGCCCAGTGGTCAAAGCGTTCGCTCGTCACGCCGAAAAACCGGGTTCGATTCCCGACATGGGTACAATGTGTGAAACCCATTTCCGGTGTCCCCCGCCGTGATATTGCTGGAATATTGCTAAAAGCGGCGTAACACCATACTCACTCACTCACTCATGCTAGTAGCATGTGAACTTCATTCACATATACAATTTTATAACCAGTACAACACACATCGTGATATACCGCGGTTAGCATTGCCAAACTGGGCAGGTAATTTTTCTCTTACTTATATTGCAACCACTTCTGCGGTGCAACAATGCAGTATATGTATAAAAGCAGCTGTAGTCCATGTCAATCCTGTCTTTTTCTATAAGTAAAATAAGTTATTAATGTGCCTTGCTATTTGAGATATGACAGTTTTCAGGAATGTTAAATGGTCGACGGAAATGGATGACATCATCTGTTTCCATGACAACAAAACTGCTTCACCGAGAGAATTACGAAACATCAACTAACACAAAGCTATTGTCATATATATTAATGATGTATGAACAATTAACAGGATAAATAAACTAAATCACTCTGTCCAGACAGACACAATGAATAACGATATCTCCCTTCTTCACCTTCTTTAAGACATTTAAAACAATTTAAGTATTATAAACTACGTATCTGACATATTTACAAATGCCAATTGACCACAGTGTTAATACAACAGCAGAAACACCCCCTTTGCATGAGGCTGTGTATACACATTTAATATACCAGATAACGGCGCCCAAGGAAAAGGTCAATGTGACCCAGTTGTCCCTCTCACCTTCCCGGTCAAGTGTTATTGCACTCCAATTCTGTGTAAAAAACTCAATATTGCCTCCTCATAGACCTGTCATGTGATCATATAGAATTATAAAAGATGATTCCATTACAAAGTTTTATCTCTATCAAAAACAGGTGTGATTGTTTTCCTTATAGGGAAACATGAGCTAGCTCAAGTTTTTGAGGACAGGACACTGAGTACCGGAACATCCAGACACCAAATACCAGGGCATCTTGACACCTAGCTACCAGCACATGTTGACACTTAGATACCAGACATTCAGACAGATGTGCACACAGACACCTGCACACCTAGATACCAGCACATCTTGACACTTAGATACCAGACATTCAGACAGATGTGCACACAGACACCTGCACACCTAGATACCAGCACATCTTGACACTTAGATACCAGACATTCAGACAGATGTGCACACAGACACCTGCACACCTAGATAGTCTTGATCTCACACATCTTCACCTCCTGCCAAATCCAAATAACTATTTAACAATCTGGGTACATTGAAGTTGTCTCATCATGAGGTCTTGTTAAGCACAGCCTTGACCTTGCACTTGACGTGGTCAGTTATATACTAGTAGTTCAGATGATCTTCAGCAGTGAACACAGTTGACACAACACCAATCTCACGGTGTCCTGGTCAGTGAGTCAGGGTCTATAAAAGCACATTTATGACGTATATTTCCTGCGAGAATTTACTTGTAGGCTTGTCACACTAACACCTTGGTCAGATGCTGTCAGGGTCCAAGATAACGGAGTCCAGACTTGTGGTGCTCGGTAATGAAGGTAACGTCTCCTGTTGTCGCCGTATGTTCCAGTGGAGGCAGTCAGCAAGACCATCAAACGAATCGTCTATTTGGTCCTTGGCACACACCGAGGGAAGCAAGTACATCGTCGTGGTGATACGTAGCCTGGAAGTGAGGGGCAGTAAGTTATAGTATATGTGGTTATACAGTGTACACACTGAAGGAACTGGGTACATCGCCGTGGTGATACGTAGCCTTGAAGTGAGGTACAGTTCGTCGATAATACTCATAAATGTTCTTTCAACTAAACATTCCAAAATGTTACAGGTCATATTCTTTAACATTAAGTGAAACCTACGATAGACAACATCTAACCATCTACTCACGTGTCTCCTTGCTGTATTTCCGGTCTGTTCCGGCCATCAAAGGACACCCAGGCATTGTTCCGCACATCCGGAGACACCATGATCTGAACAAGCAAACATACGCTACACAGGCATGTGGAGATTCACACTCACAAGAAGATAAAGATATTTCTGTGTTTTACTTTCACATTTGCAACTTGTTTTGTTTCTTTACCATATTCCAGCTCTATGACAGGGGTCTGTAATAATCAAGGCAGGACCAGACTATCCAGTGATTGATATTATGTCATTAGGGTTTGATGAAAAAGCTTAAAAACAAGTCACGAAAACCTGACCACACCATACATTTAGTCGCCTATTACGACAAGTTGCAGTGGACAAGTTGGTAACTTAAATCCACACAGAGGAATATTCCCTACGGAGTTGAGAATGTACATGAATGATCACTGTTAGCCTTGTGCGATGTCAGTGCGCTATTGAAACATTCTCGAAGACATTTTGTCATAAGAAACTTCTAGCCTTGAGAGATAATTTCCTACGATTCCCATCACTGTATAGCTATCTGGGCTGGAGTTATCCCCCTTTATCTGAAGGTGTTGATGTGATGTGTTTCTTCTTATGACAGCAGCGACGCATATGATCCAAGAACTTGTGCCCATCTCCACAGACATAATGCTGCCTCAATCAGCATCACAAGAGCTTCATATGGACCTTTAAAAGACCATTGTATGACCTCACCACAGACATAATACTGGGTCAATTGACTGCAACTGCGGACAATCTTATGACATTCACCAAACCATCACAAGACAATCACTAGACCTTCACAAAGCCCTCACAAGACCATCATTAGACTTCTTCAGACTTTCACAAAACCCTCACCAGACCATCACTAGACTTCACAAGACCATCACTTGACTTCACAAGACCATCACTAGACTTCACAAGACCATCCCTAGACCTTCACAAAGCCCTCACAAGACCATCACTAGACTCACCAAACCATCAGTAGACTTCATCTGGCCATAACTAGACTTCACCAGACTTTCACAAAACCCTCACCAGACCATCACTAGACTTCACAAGACCATCCCTAGACCTTCCCAAAGCCCTCACAAGACCATCACTAGACTCACCAAACAATCAGTTGATTTCAACTGGTCATAACTAGACTTCCCCAGACCATCACTACATTTTACCAGACCTTCACAAAACCATCACCAGACCTCCACAAAACCATCACCAGACCTCCACAAAACCTTCGCTAGACCATCACTAGACTTCAGAAGACCAACAGAAGACTTCACCAGACTATATCGAAGGTTTTTTCACAAAGCCCTAACCAGACCTTCACTTCAGGCTATTTTCACAATACCTCCAGATGACCATCCCCCTTCTTATAGTCATATAACTGTACTCACTTTGATTTCCACGCCGGCTGGGACGACAACGGGCCTGCATGAGAGTGAGTGCGGGCAGATGGGTGTGATGAGGATGCAGGGGACGTTGGGGTGGCTCATGGATGCCCCTGCCGCAACCGCATACGCAGTGCTGCCCGTCGGCGTGGAGATGATCAAGCCTGAAACAGGATGTGCAGAGTTTGGTTTTGGACACATTCAAACAGTCAAGTCATTGGTTCTGAAAGAGTCCAACTGTCAACAATGGTCAATGTGGTCATAATGGTCATAATGATCATAATTCTCACTCACCGTCCCCCCGTACTGACGTGACAAGTCGACTGTCTTTATACAGGTCTATATTGCACAAGTATTGGGAAGGCCCTCGGTCTATCACTACTTCATTCAGCACCTGAAACGGAAACATCATGATCAACACTGTATCATTGTATTTGTTTTTGTTTGTTTGTTGTCGAAAACCGCACTCAGCAATATTGCAGCCAAATGATGGCGGCCTGTAAATAATCATTTAAACTCATATGGAACTAACTATCAGTCAGATGGCAATAGGTACATGTACTTACTTATATATGGGCGGTCCCACATTTCTTGTCTATATTTTTTACATGAGGTATTCTGGAGCACTCGGAACCCTGATTACATACAACACATTTGAGGCGGTATCGCAACAGCAGGGAAGCATCCCCTGAAACAACAAAAACATCACATCTAACCCTCCAAGTGTCAGGCCTCTAAGTTTTGGTGGAGAATACTTGAGAAGAATATTTTTATTGAAACAAAGATGGTGACATGGCTGCCATATTGAAATTAACTCTTTCAACACCGTAGGCCGGTACACCTGTCAGGAAGCCTCGAGTCCCCAGACCAGCCAAGCCGTAGTCACGTCAAAATTGTAAATAATTTTTTTAATCTACATGTCATATCATTTATTTATTAAATCTATCACATTTCACAATGTCTGAAATACGTATTCCAATTATTCACTATTCCCGCAATGTTATCAAAGAGAAAAATAAAGTTGTTTCAAGCAAATCTTTAAATATAGTGTACAAAGTAATAAATAAAATAAACAAAAATATATCTAAAAGTTGGCAAACTTACTGCTAAGTTATTATTTCCATCTCTTTATGTGATTATGTAAGTCAAATGACATGTCGGATTTAATCGCCTCAATTTCTCGACTCGGACACGATGTTTATTGCCAAAATATATGCATGAAAACCAAGCACGATACATCTACTAATCTCAATATTTTTAACATAAATTGCGTTTTCTTGCTTAATACTTTCAGAACAACACGATTTAACAAAAATCTTTTGTCAAAATCTGAAATTCACCACACACGGGAATTGGCTGCCTTAGGTCACCTGCTTAAATTTGACCAATCACGAAAATTGTAGCAGAATTCGGAAAGAAAGCATCATTAGAAACCAATTTTTATCCAATAAAATCGCAAGTCTCCAGGCGATGTTACAGGCGTGAAGATGAAAAAACATGCTTTCTAGAGATGTGTCATATGTCAGTCTTCGACGAACGTGGTATACATACAATGCTTTGAAAACGGAGGCATTTCTTCATGTTACAAAGCGAAAAGCAGCTGTTATCGGGAAATGGGTGATGACAGATATACTATTAATAAGTCTTTTTAAAATAATTTTCCAATTACGTGAACAATGAAAATTGAAAAGAAATAGGTAAGTGGATTTTAGGAGATCTTTTATTTGCCGAAAATCGTCAAAATTTTGCTTCCTTGGTCCTTAATCTGGACGTTATGAATGTGTTAGCTGACCGATTTTCTTTTACAATGCACTCAATTAAGTTGTGAATGCATTATTTAAACAATGTGGTAAACATATCTTTCATGTTAATAAACAATAGAATTAGACCTTTCAAATGGTGTATGACACGTACATGTAGTGGCGAAGATGTTTTACAAGCAGATATTTTCTTTGATAAATGTTGGCTTCATCACACAGAGTATCTGGAAACTCGGTGTCACAGCACTAAACGCTTGTGGTTGACTGGTGTTGAAAGAGTTAAGATTCCTGAAGGACTGAGAATGGAAATCAAATATGGCTGCCAGCATAAAAACAATCAAGTTGCTCTGAAATACAACCTGCCCATCTAAACCTCCAAGATTCAGGGTGTCAGGTTTTTGGAGAAGAAGATCTTAGTAGTTTAATTAATTAAATCAAAAGTGGCCACCATTCTGCCATATTAAAATTCTCTGTGTGTCAACTTAATGTGTCAGATATCACAGTTTTTACTGCCATTTTCTATTCTTCATTAACGTGGTTAACAGTTATGAAAGGGAAGTTCAAACAAATATTAAACTAATTTTCTTTTCAATTGTAAACATGTAAACCTAATTCATATGAATTTGCTTAATAAATACAATAATAATATCATAAGTAAACTCTTTGCGTTTTGATTCTACACAAAGTAACTTGTGATCATAATTTTTATAAAAATTAGATGTAAGCTGAAAATGCACCATGGCTTATTACTGGCGCTAACTGTGTGCATCTTCACACGTAAGTAGTTTCTTTCTTGCCTTGTTATATGAGAATGCTTAAAAACAATATGTACTGTCAGATTTCAGAAACTTTTGTTAATGTTTCCATATCACTCAAAAACTATGTCTACATATCTTAATTATCTTGTAAAACACTGGTGACTGCTTTCCCTATCACTCAGAAACAATGTCTACATATCTTAATTACCTTGTAAAACACTGGTGACTGCTTTCCCTATCACTCAGAAACAATGTCTACATATCGTACCTTGTAAAACACTGGTGACCTCTTTCCCTATCACTCAGAAACAATGTCTATCTATCGTACCTTGTAAAACACTGGTGACTTGTTCCTGGAAGTTACAAAAGTAGAATGGAGTGAGGAAGCCGAGGGATCCCATGTTGAAGGCCATCACAGGAGGAACACTTTGCTGGGGAGACAACCACACTCAACACACTGCACTCGACAACTAAATCACGTCATGTACGACTTCATATCAGCAGGTGTCACACATGTTTCTGGTTAGATCAAGGGGAGGTAATTTCCACAAACAGAACTCATAAGGAACAGACAAGCCTACCTGAAGCCCACGTTCACCTAAATCTTGACAACTACATCTACTTTTTTCAAATGAATTTAACTCAACGTTTCAAATGGGTTTGACTGTTATCTTACTGAAGGAACCAAAGCAGAAAGCCGTCACAGTAGAGAGTGGATGTGGTCTTACGCCGATTTCAGTAATATTCCAGTAATATCATGAGGGACACAAGAAATGTCTGCACATTATACCCATGTGGGGATTCCAACTCGGGCGTTTGGTATGATGAGCGAACGTGACATAATCAGGCCGCCCAACTATCTACAGTGACATCTGCTGTCCACTTTCAATGAAGTCTTCATGTACTTTACAGACAACAAATGTAATTATTCCTCAACATGACAATTATCATGATGATGTGGAAGAAAATTTACAAAGTCTTCCCTTTGATGTACGCAATTTTCAGGAAGAAAAAATAAACTGAGAATTAAATATGACATTTGAAAAATAAAGCCACAAACCTCTATAGCTTTCCAAATGAAGTAACAATAGTGTCTACGGTTAAAGTTCAGTTGGAATTCTGTGAACGGTTTTAAAAACCATAGCTTAATAGTCATTTCTGCAGGTGAGCTAAAAGGGAGGAGGGAGAGAGAGCGCCTCACATCTCTTGGATTCACCCTTCAGATCGGCCTATGATTTGACAACAAGGACTGAAGAGTTATCTCCCTTGCACTGCTGTTGTATTCCACATTTGGATCAACTCTTTCTCCCGAAACAAACAGATGCTGACATCTGCTCACTAGAGGGCACAGCTCACTCTATACAACCTTCCTCAAAGCTCTCAATGCTCCAAACCCACTCTTTGAAATCACCCCACTCTTTACAGTCAGTGTTTGAAATAATGTTAAAACCCAACAAGACAGTCAGGCAGGTAACCCCTGCATTCAGACATTAGAAATAATGAAAAATCGCCCAAAAAAATAAGACACAAATCGTGTGTGATGATCTTAATTCAGTTGAAATAATATACACAATTACATAAGAATCTACAAGGAGTAATAATAGAACGGAATATGCAAGAAGTCTTAAAATTATCTGCAGCCCAACAGGAAAGTTACCAGCCACAGTTATTTCGGACACCATTTACAGTGCAAAAATTAATCAAGCAGGCAGGGCTAAGAGGTGAGTTAAAAAATTGGGTTTAACGTCGCGTCCAAGATTATTGCACTTATATAGCGACGTGCATGCATGTGTGTGTGTGGCTGCTTGTACTAGTCCGGACTGATACCGATTTATAGTGCTAGCTCACTGAGATACCATGCCGCAGTTTAACATGAATACCCAACTCAGACACAGTATACTGACTCCGAGCCGACCAGTCCTTGTTTTAGCCCCTTAATGCCGAGCGCCAGACAGGGTAACAACAAGAACCATATTTTAACGTTTTTTGGTATGACGCTGCCGGGGATCGAACCCCGGACCTTGCGCTCTCCGGGCGGACGCTCTACCACAAGACCACGGAGGTGGTCGGCAGGGCTAAGAAGTGCCAAAAACAAATCAATATTCCAGGGTCCCTTTCAACAAAGCGATCGCAGTACTAACACTTCCTGGAGCCTATATCAAACGTATGGAACTTATGATTATCAAAGCACTAACATAACTTTGTGCCAGGAGACCCATGCATAGTTTACTGTGATCCTTGCATCATCATTGACTTACCTGAAATAAAGACGAAGCATACATCAGTGTCCCATCACCACCGAGGCACACGATGAAGTCGATCTTGTCTGTAAGATCATCCTCACCCACAACCAACATCACTTGTCCTACATGGCATGTATACATGACTAATGCTTCAGAAGCAGGGAACTGCAGTAACAGACAGCAGCATAAACATAGAAAAGATGGGAAAGAGTTAAATGTTAAACTTCACGATCGTTGCCACTGCTGTTTGAAGCATTTGAAGTTCCCTAAAATGAAATCCATGTAAATAGAGAGGGGTGTGGTGCCTTATATTCAGCACCACTTTGAACACTTCTCCAGTTGCACGAGGGAGTTGCAGCACAATGCGTGAGAAAGCGCTATTGAATGCCAATGAAGTGTCTCTATTGACCAGGGGTCACAGTAGTTGTGACAACAGGCATGCTAGAATCCTATCCTAGGAATCCGCTTGGCTGCAACCACACAAAACTAATCTTCAGAATGTTCCGCAGAAGTCCTCTTCACTGTCAACTACACAAGACTGGTGGTCTAGACAAAAGAACTTCACATCAGTATCCAGCTCTGTAGCTTAACAAGGCGGGAAACCCTCATGTCTTGAAGTGAATGTCAGCTTTTCAACTGAGCTTAATCTCTAACACTTGGGGTTATGTCGTCAAACCAGATAATTAAAATTCAGATCGCTATATAAGTCAATAATCCCCATTTCACCTCACCTCCCCCTTCTCTGGACATTTTATGTTTGCTGCGTTAATTTATACATATGTTGTTTCCCTTGACATACTTTAAACAGCACTGCCAACTACTAAAGTAAGGTAAATCTTCGTGCATTATTTAAGTTATATATGGTGCAGACAAACTACTGATACTGATCAGGGCTTTACTCGGAATCGATTCAAACCATCCGTGAATCCAGCTACGATCTAGTAAGCAGCTCCAAAGAGGAAAAATCCCCAACCCTCAACACTTTCGTGAAATTTATAAGCCTAATGGTGCTCGCATACAATTGATCAGGGCAATACTGGGATAAGATTACAGGCGAAGTCCAGATTAGTCCTGATAATCATATTTGTTTTGTCAGCGCCAATCCTGTACCTGTGGTTTCAACACAGAGGTAAACGTTTGAGACGTGCATCACTTCGGACTTTCCTCACGCGTCAAGCTGACACATCATTTAACAGATGAAATCAGCGTCAGACCCAACCCATTTTCTCACTGTAAATTATGCACCAATGGGGCTGTTTAAGACATACGGTTTTCAATAAGGGAGGTAACTCGTACGTGCATACTACCTATGTTTTATCACTGCATCCAACACGCCGTCACTTATCTGACTTGAGCACGGCCCCTCTCTCACACACACTGCGCATATCGCTCTAGGCCAGCATGCACCAGCTGTTACTACCTTGTCGCTTCACTATACGCAAGACATTTAAACACGCAACGCAATACACCAGTGATTGCTTGCTTACTTCTCACATGTTTTGCAGAACGTTTCTACTTTAGCGCAATATTGAGGTTTCGGTGTATTGATGTCTGTGTTTCCCCTATTGACGAGAAGTGGCGATGTGGGTAACAATCTCACTTGTAACACCGAAGAACAGGGTTCGAGTCACCACATGTTCAAATCCGTGAAGCCAATTGACTGTGTCCCTAACATGATATTCCTGGAAATTACCAAAGCTGGGCAAAACTTCACTCCCGAACCCATTCACTCACTCGCACACCCGCCCACCTACTCACTCACTCACTCACTCGCCCTCCTACACGTGAAAAATCTGGGATAGAAACGGTCTTCAGCAACCCATACTTGTCGTAAAAGGCGACTATGCTTGTCGTAAAAGGCGACAAAAGGGATCGGGTGGTCAGGCTTGCTGACTTGGTTGATGCATGTCATCGATCCCAGTTGCGTGGGTCGATGCTCATGATGTCAATCACTGGATTGTCTGGTCCAGACTCGATTACTTTACAGACCGCCGTCATATAGCTGGAATATTGCTGAGTGGGGCGTTACACAACAAACTTACAAACAAACAAACACTCGCCCTCCCACTCACTCCCAATAATGAATTGTCCAAAAATTGACATTACTCCATATACTTCGTGGGGGGGTGTTTAATGATTAGAAAAGAAATTCGCCTTTAAACAAACATTTCCATAGTGCATTTCACAATTTCGTAAACAGTGTTATCTGGACGGCTAGGCCACTGTTATTGTCATGTTGGGCAATTTGTCACGTGATAGAATAGTGATGCGGATGGCCCTAGATACTGTTACATCTGGCATGTGTGATGCTATATTTAGTATGTATATGGAAACATCAATAGCGTTTGTAGATAGGAGTGATGTCCCAAATGGCGTTTGATGATATCATTGATATTTTCGATGGTTACATTTAGCAATAGATCTAGTAGAAGAAACTGATGTTACAACTGATGTGTGTTATGATATCATTAATATGTAGATTGCTACAGTTTGCAATAGCTCTTGTAGAAGAAAGTGAATATTACAACTGTCATGTGTGATGATATCATTGATATTGTAGATGGTTACATTATGCCAGAGCTCTTGTAGATGGAAGTAATGTTACAACTGACATTTGTGAGGATATATATCTTTAATATTTTAGATGGTTAAATTATGCAATAGCTCTTGTAGATAAATGTGATGTTAAAACTGACATTTGTGATCATATCATTGATATTTAAGATGCTTACATTATGCAATATGTAAGTGATGTTACAAATATCATATGTGATGATATCATTAATATTTAGATGGATACCTTATGCAATAGCTCTTGTTGAAGAAAGTAATGTTACAACTGACAAGTATGATGATATCATTCATATTTAGATGGTTACATTATGCAATAGCTCTTGTTCAAGAAAGTAATGTTACAACTGACAAGTATGATGATATCATTCATATTTAGATGGTTACATTATGCCATAGCTCTTGTTGAAGAAAGTAAGGTTACAACTGACAAGTATGATGATATCATTAATATTTGTATTGTTACATTATGCAATAACTCTTCTGTTATCATTTGTGATGATATTATTAATATATTATGTGATAACAGTATGAAATGTCTCTTGTAGATGGTAGTGGTGTCACAACTGGCATATGGGATGTTATCAATATTTTAGATGGTAACATTATACAATAGCTCTTGTAAATGGAATTGATGTTATAACTCGCTCTGTGATGATATCATTGATATGTTACATGGTTACATCATGCAATATCTCAGATTAAAGCAGCATGCGTCCCAACTCTCATTCGCAGGGTAAACTGCACCAGTGTGGTAGTTTCAGACAACCCGGTTACAATAAGGGAACTAACCCGTACACTCATATCATCCATGTTTTATCAATGCATCCGGCGCGACAGGCTCTCTCTCTCTCTCTCTCTCTCTCTCTCTCTCTCTCTCTCTCTCTCTCTCTCTCTCTCTCTCTCTCTCTCTCTCTCTCTCTCTCTCTCTCTCTCTCTCTCAATCAAGGCCAGCATGCACCAGGTGTCACTTCCTTGTCGCTGTACAGGCTGGTCCAGACTATTTACAAATTTACAGACTGAGGCCATATAGGTAGACGCTTATTGTAGTTGTGTAATGCTCCTGTAATAGTGTAATGCCCCTGTAATAGTGTAATGCCCCTGTAATAGTGTAATGCTCCTGTAATAGTGTAATAACCCTCTAATAGTGTAATGTTCCTGTAATAGTGTAATGCCACTGTAATAGTGTAATGCCCTTGTGATAGTGTAATGCCCTTGTAATAGTGAAATGCCCTTGTAATAGTGTAATCTTCCTGTAATAGTGTAATGCTCCTGTAGTAGTGTAATGCTCCTGTAATAGTGTAATGCTCCTTTAAAAGTGTAATGCCACAGGGGTATTATAGTGTATTACACTATTACAGGGGCATTACACTATTACAGGGGCATTACACTATTACAGGAACATTACACTATTAGAGGGGCATTACACTATTACAGGAGCATTACACTATTACAGTGGCATTACACTATTACAGGAGCATTACACTATTACAGTGGCATTACACTATTACAGGGGCATTACACTATTACAGTGGCATTACACTATTACAGGAGCATTACACTATTACAGGAAGATTACACTATTACAAGGGCATTACAGTATTACAAGGGTATTACGATTTGAATAACATATGTCAAAAGTGATATGCTATTTTATATTGTCTTGAGGAAACTGTACAACCATAGATTGTACATTCGAGAAGTTTAATGCCATCAGGGACATTTAATACTTACCTGCCAACCTCCACAGATGGAATGTTATTTTACACACATCGATTCAATAAACACGACAACCTTTGCATTTAATACACAATGTCATGTTTGTTGAAATCGTTAAATCGTTAAATCGTTCTGAATGTGTTATACCTCAAATATTATATTTTTTATTTACCATTTACTCTGTGAACAAAAGTATTTAGGTATGGTCCTAATCTATTTGTTTTAAATAGTAAGAAGTAAAAAAAAAGCTGCAAACACGGCGTCAAGTGGTTCCTTGCAACCTTTCCTAGCGTCTTTCTTTCAACATCTTGAATTATTTCAACAAGAAGCTCCAGAGGAAAAGATAATCGCTTTGAAACCCTAATAATTTCACTGGTTTTGATACCACGAACCTGTTGGCGAGCCCAGAACGAAACGCAGAAACCCAGCACCAGTCAAATGTGAAACGTCACGAGGTCCATGGGGTCATGTCGTGCCTCACACGAAATTATCCCTGCTTTGGTGGGCTGAGCTGCCTCTTGATTTCTTGACATTGCCATGGCCATAGAGATATGGCTCAAACGTCAAAAAGTTTGTCCTTGGTCCGTCCACAGGTTTTCCAGCCAGTTTCTCCTTAACAGTTCCCTGTGCAATGCTGAAACTTTGCATAAATCTCTCCATTGAAAGTGTCTTCCAATGTCTATCGAAGGAACCCCTGCCCGTTGTAGTCATCATTGTAGAAATAGAAGTAGTAGTAATAGTAGTAGTAGTAGTAGTAGTAGTAGTAGTAGTGGTAGTAGTAGTAGTTATTGTAGTAGTACTTGTGATTAAGGCGCATTAGGTACCAATATCGTCTGCATGCGCCCCCTTAATTGAATCAAAATGTGATCTGAATCCTCAGACACAAAATTGATAGAGAATACAATGAAGAAACTACATCTCTCTTGCTTGTTTACATCGGCCAACATAGAAAAGTTTATACAGAGCAATAACACAATATGATTCGAAAACAGATTCCAAGCTATGACCCGTATATGAGATTAAGGTCTTGTGTCATTGTTATGGAAATTGAATATCTTCCCTGTGCCTGTCGACTGTAGGACGTCACGTGTTTTCTCTCTTTCTCTTTGTCTGTTGGAATGCACAGACATTACACGCATCATATACCGTATGAGAGGGGCTCAGCCAGTCTGGTCAGGTGACAACAGTATACAGGCTGCAACTGGCGCAATGCACTGCATTTAGAGCTTCAACTGGTGTGTTTGGTCACCGCTGGTAAGTAAGGCTGTTCTTTCTGTTATACTGTTACAAGTTTGTGTGCGTGTGTTGGGGAGGGTGGGTGGTGTCGGAGGATCATTGCCTTTATGGTCTCTGATGTAATAGCATATAGTCCCGTCCTGGAAAAATATTCCGGTTGCAAGTTATACCTGATATTTTCTTCCACATACACTTTTTCCTTGGCTTTATTTTCAAGACCTACATTCGACCCCCATCCACATAGCCCCAATTCAAAAGCAATGTCATTGTGTTATTTTGATGAGCAATGTCTTTATGAATTATTTAGTGTGACGTTAGCTCTACGATAGGTACACGAAGTCAATGAAGTTTGAAAAATATGTCGGTGATGATATAAACCTGAAAATAATGTCTACCCTTGAATCGAACATGATACACGCCTATGACCTCAAACTTTTCCGGGAACTTGTTCCATAAAAGGAATAACTAATGAATATTAATGACCCAACGACCTAGTTTTGCGAGGTTCGTAGAAGTGGGTTCTGCTGTAGTTTCTTCACGTTTGCACATTGTAATACAATTAATACTCACAATACTCATTTTAAATAGACAAAATAGTAGTTCATTATACGGGTCTGTTTACATAGAACATAATCTCTGCAACAAGTCCGATTTGTTTCGAATGTTGGCCCAGCTCGAACTTTCGATTAGGCAAGCGGAGTTAGCTCCATTCTCGAATCATCAATAATGCGGCTTCCCCTAACTTTATGCCATCTCCCTCCAAATCTTGAGCTCTCCCATGGATAAGAGCCATCTTTTATGAATATGTGCAGCATGTTATATTCATAGGCTTCCATACTTTCTTTTTCTGTCAAATGTGTGTAGTTGACTGCGTAATTATGCACGATCAGTCTTCTCATGCACAGGAAATTGATTTACATCCCGTGACAGATTGCAAACACGAGTTTTTTTATGTTACCTTTTCCTTTCAAATTCCTTTGATTTAATTTATTATTTCTCCTTAAAAGTAACATTAAATGTAGAAGTTTATCTCACCTTAACTTCATATGTTCAGCCTAAATTTAGTTATAAATATCATGGAGTTCCACCATATTTATTCATTGATAATTCTGTCCGAGTTGATAATTCTGTGTTGAATGTCATACCAGATGGTGAAATGTTTCATCAGGATTCCATTACCCCAGAAAGCTTTCCCAGCGGAAGGTTTTATCGCTCCAGTTTTATCAAAGCGGCTGATCAGTGAGGCTGGGTCTCTATTATCATGTTTGCGTTCACGAATATATTCCTATTTTCGTATTAGAAGTTAACACAGCTTTAGATCGGGCTGCGATTATCCTTCCGTGTGCATATCCACCCGTCCTTGACAAGCCTGTTGACCTGGTTACACACCCGTGTGAACAATACAGGCATTCAAAGCAACACAGGTTTCAAATATCACGACAAAGATTATAGTGTTAGGTGGTAGGATTCCTGGAAAAGGAGTTACTGTACACAGAGGGACGCCATATAGCTGGACTGTTGCAGGACAAACAACCTAACATGCTTATGACATTATCAGAATCGTACAAGGAATTCCTGCCGAGATTTCTTTAGATGAAGCTGACACACCATAATATTATGACTGAAATACTGTTCAAAGCGACCTGTGAAGCTCCGGGTTAGAATAGGTCTTCAGCAACCCATGCTTGCCGTAAAAGTTGACAATGCTTGTCGTAAAAGGCGATTAACCAGATCGGGTGGTCAGGCTCGCTGACTTGGTTGATGTATGTCATCGTATCCCAATTGCGTTGATCGATGCTCATGATGTCAGTCACTGGATTGTCTGGTCGAGACTCGATTATTTACAGACAGCCGTCATATAGATGGAATATTGCTAAATGCGGCGTTAAACAACCAACCAACATAAACTTGCATACAGACATACACTACTCACATAAAAACACGTCTCTCGGTATGCTCGCAGTGTTTGGGTATTGTGCAGTGTGTCTTTACCGTCGGCGTTAAACAACAAACAAACGAACACTGACTACCAAGCATATCATTTCAAAGATATGTTAAACACCACGTCCTCATACTTATCTCCAACCATATGAATCCCTGCCATGCGTCTAGTTTCGTATCTATAACCGAACCTTGATATCTCGAATGTACCGATATCTCCAACCTATTCTCCGGCCCCGACCGCCCCATGATATAAAATACATATAGATTTGCCCGCTTATCTCGATTTCGAGATCAAAACACATAGTGCTATCTCGAACCTTTGATTCGGTTCCAACTTGACTTTACTATTTTGTATCTTTGTCTGTAAGTTGGTATTTACCACATTAACAGTTTTCCCACACATCAAACATCGCTGTAAAAGCACAATGCAATTTTAACCAATTGTTCAACCAATAGTGTATTTATTTTTAATTCAACTGTAAGGGATATCTTTATTGACAAATAAACCATCGTGAGTAGACATGATGCAGCTAAAATAAAGGGGAAATCAAAGTCGGATTGATGGAATGCTTCTCACTATACCCAGTAATTGAATTACCAAGCTTGATACAAGAGAGGCACTTGATTGATTTTGTCATGTGATAGACTAAATAGTGATTGCTGATATGCCTGATAAGGTACATGTACACTATTGTTATTAAACAAAGCCAACGATATATATTTCAATTTGTCATCGCTTTTACGTCTCATGTTCCTAATTTATTGTGTATGCAACCGTATTAGTAAGTATGATTCTTTTCATATATAATACTGTTTCTTGATCTGTTTGGATGTTCATGCTCGTTATCTCGAATGTTCGAATATCTAGAAGTTACAACACGGTCACACTAAGTTCGAGATAACGGGGTTTTCATGACTATCATAAACAAAGCAATTTTCCTTTGAACAAATATTTCCACAGTACATTTCACAATTGTTTGATAGGCATCACTTAGAAGTTAACGGATGACAAAGCAGACATATTGGGAAGCTTATCGCGTGATAAAATAGTGATGAGTCTGGCATGTGTGATGATATCTTTTGTATTTAGATGGTAACATCATGCAGTAGCCCTTGTAGATAGTAGTGATGTAACAAGTGGCATGTGTGATGATATCTTTTGTATTTAGATGGTAACATCATGCAGTAGCCCTTGTAGATAGTAGTGATGTAACGAGTGGCATGTGTGATGATATCTTTAGTATTTAGATGGTAACATCATGCAGTAGCCCTTGTAGATAGTAGTGATGTTTCAAGTGGCATGTGTGATGATATCTTTTGTATTTAGATGGTAACATCATGCGATGGCCCTTGTAGATAGTAGTGATGTAACGAGTGGCATGTGTGATGATATCTTTTGTATTTAGATGGTAACATCATGCAGTAGCCCTTGTAGATAGTAGTGATGTTACAAGTGGCATGTGTGATGATATCTTTTGTATTTAGATGGTAACATCATGCAGTAGCCCTTGTAGATAGTAGTGATGTTACAAGTGGCATGTGTGATGATATCTTTTGTATTTAGATGGTAACATCATGCGACAGCCCTTGTAGATAGTAGTGATGTTTCAAGTGGCATGTGTGATGATATCTTTAGTATTTAGATGGTAACATCATGCAGTAACCCTTGTAGATAGTAGTGATGTTTCAAGTGGCATGTGTGATGATATCTTTAGTATTTAGATGGTAACATCATGCAATAGCCCTTGTAGATAGTAGTGATGTTACAAGTGGCATGTGTGATGATATCTTTAGTGTTTAGATGGTGACATCATGCAATGGCCCTTGTAGCTAGTAGTGATGTTACACGTGGCATGTGTGATGATATCTTTAGTATTTAGATGGTAACATCATGCAACGGCTCTTGCAGATACAAATAATGTCATTAATATTTTAAATGGTAATATCATACAATAGCGGCGTTTGCATTTTCGTTAGTGCAGCGCACTCAGTGTAAATTGTGCTTCAGTAAGGGAGGTATCTTGTACATGTATCCCATGATTGACATAATGAGTTGTCTGGTCCAGACTTGATTATTTACAGACCGCCGCCATAAAGCTGGAATACCACTGAGTGCGGCGTTAAACAACAAACAAACAAACAAACAACTATTGATGAGTAGCCTTGTGGTGAACAAAGCCACTCGCGCACTCACGGACTCACTCACTTAGAACCATGCTGATCGAGGCAACTGATAAGTTATGTGTGTCAATTTATAAGGGGTCCCTTAGCTATAAGCACATTTGTACAATATATATATGTTTTAATTTGTGAATCGTGTCTGAAGATACGCAAGACATTTAGATACGCAACGTCATTAATGCATCAATAGTAGTTTACTATGTCATGATTATTTCTAACATGCCTAATACTCCCTACTGAAGAGTAACCTTGTGGTGAACAAAGTCGCCTTACACCGACGTACCACATGGTCCTCACTCACGGAACATTTTTCTTCAGAACCATGGTGATCAAGGCCATTAATAAGTCACGTGTGTCATTTTACAAGGGGCCCCGTAGATTCAAGCACACGCGATAATAAATACATGATTTAATGTGTGAATCGTGTCTGTAGACGTACAAGTCTAAATACGGCTTATCACTAAATGTTACGAATCCCGGTTCATCTAGATTATGTTTCTAGGTTTGTCAGCACCATACCCGTGCTCGTGGGTTTCACAGAAGTGGTAAACGTCTCAGACCTGCATCACTTCGGGCTTTCCTCCCACATGAAGCTGACACGCTGCGATATAACTGGAATACTGTTAAAAGCGCCGTTAAACCCAACTCACTCACTCACTCACTCACTCACAATCACTAAATGTGAAAAGATTTCACTGTTATCAGTAATATCAATACAAATTGCTCGTACAGTTGTTTTGTTAAATATCTCGGAATATATACATAACAGAAAGGTGATACATTGATACAAATCCTTCAATAGCATAATAAAGCTACATTTTACACAAAAGTGCACTAGTATGAAATAACGATGTGGTTTTCACACTGAAAAGCAACTTTGCTTTCTCGTGCAAAATGAGATCAAAGTAATCATAAACATATTGAACATATTATTGAGTGTTGTATATAAGTATTTTTACGATTATGCCTCGGAAGGCCTTCGGTGCATGATATAACCTAGATTTAGTTCAAAACATTTATTAAACGTGCTAAACACTTGCCGAAATGAAATTCCATGTGCTCGGGTGAAATCACAACTTTTAACTTTCCAGCGCGAAAAAAGGAAGTTGCTAACTACCAACTTCCGGTTTAGGTTACGCCCTATGTATGTAAATCTCAGAAAAGATCTCTCAGATTACTTTGTGTAAGCCTCGCCCTACATGTGAAGACAGGTCGGCACAATAGAGCGCCCATCACTTTAGAGCACAGGACATGTTATTGTCGTAACAAAGTGGAAACAGAAGTTAATTTTCTGTCTGAGAATAACAACTTTAATTTATCTTGTTACAATTTTCAGAGCCTAAAGATTTATGTATTTAACTGTAATATGAAAATGATCCTAAGCGCACCAACTAACGTCCACCCACATACAAACATTTGATAAATTTATACTTAAAATGTACATATAATATATAGGAATGGCAGCAAGTTTAACATATGGTATAGATAATCATAGAAATGCACTTCATATTGCTAGCACCACTGTTTAAGGTGTCTCTACATATATGTGGATTACCCAAGTACACATATCAACTGTGATTACACAATTGTCACAGTGCTTTTTATCAAACTACTATAAGCAAGTACATATGCATGGAGATTTGTAAAGGACAGGAGGTACAATACATGCTGATCATAAATCAAGTGTTAAAACAATATTTTCGGACATTCGCAGTGTAGCATCATATACTACTCACCAAAGAAAACCAACAATTATAAGACCGTATGTTGCAATACCCATCGGCCCAGACAGATTGACCACAGTCATACAAAAGAATCGGACCGTCTTTAACTTCTTTTAAGAAAAATAATTTGGGTTTTAAATTTACTTAGAGGTTTTGCTGTAATTCGCCTCGCTGACGGCGTCATGGTCCCATAAAACTCCAATTCGTTTTCGCAGAAGTCCGTGAGGTGTGATGTGATACACGCAAGGTGTGATGTTTCCGTGAATAGTGAGAACATTTAATATTCCTTACATAGGTATACTTTAAAATGTAACTGGAAAAGATCTCAGCTCTCTTTAATGAAGAAAAAACACCTCAGCCCCAAAAATTGAAGTACACAACACCATCACTCACACACACACACACACACACACACACACACACACACACACACACACACACACACACGTTTTTTGATAGTCCGCCCCTTAATGATAAAAGATGTGGTAAAACAATTATTTGCTGTTGTTTATGCATAAACATGTTATCGTACACACACACACACACACACACACACACACACACACACACACACACACACACACACACACACACACACACACACACACACACACACAAACAGTGTTCAGTGACTCAAGTGTCAACATAGCTCAACTATATAAACAAGTATTTGAAAAGGTAGACAGTTATTTCCTGATTCGAAATGTTAAGCCCAGAGAACGACACACGAGGTGAAATCATAAACTGTACTCAGAATTTGAAAAATACCAAAGCTGCTTGTCTTGATAATATAATTAATTAGTATACATTTGTATTTCAAACACCATTTGTGTCTTTATACATATTTATATCAAACCTTTTAACATGGTTCAAGATAATGGTACATTGCCAGAAAAAAATGTTAGTAGGTGTTATCTAACCACTTTTTAAGGGTAAAGGTGCTGTATTTTTATGGTTTCTTGTAAACAAATTGCTGATGAATTTATATCCGTTGTTAACAACTACAGTTCGTTAAATTTGTGCCTACGCCCTCTGCAATTCTGTTGAATTAGATTTGAAAGGTTCATGGTGGTTCTACAGGAGATCTTTCACATGAACGTGAAGAGGAGTCACTACTATTGTTGTGATGCGAAGATGGAAATTTATCCATCTCTGGAGTCTCAAAGAAGTTATGAACATCTACAGATGGTGATTTGACAGTAGCTTGTATTTCAGGAGCTTGTATTTCAGGAGCTTGTATTTTAGGAGCTTTTATTTTAGGAGCTTGTATTTTAGAAGCATGTATTTTAGGAGCTTCTGTTTTAGGAGCTTGTATTTCAGGAGCTTGTATTTTAGGAGCTTGTATTTCAGGAGCTTGTATTTTAGGAGCTTCTATTTCAGGAACTTTATTTCAGGAGCTTGTATTTCAGGAGCTTGTATTTCAGGAGCTGATATTTCAAGAGCTTCAGTTTCAGGAGCTGGTAAAGCCTGTTGACCTGGTTAAACAGTGAACGATAAAGGCATTCAAAGCAAAATAGGCTTCAAATGTCATGACAAAGATTATTTTTTTAACTTATCCTGCATTATTCCTTAATACATTTACTGCTTACTCTCGTCAGAAACCGAAGCTGTGTCAGGTTAATGTTTGGTATGCTTCCTTGGCTTGGCAATCACTATATATTTACTAACCTTTTGCCCCTAATTGGCTTCTAATGTGTTTTACACACTTATTTAATGTATTTTTTACCCGTTATTGGGATTAAAACTTTTATCCTTTATAAATGCAAAACCATTTGGTCATTGCAACTTCTGTTTAAGTGGCAGATTTATGCTTGCCCGTTGTAACTGCAGGTCTCTTGCAAGAGCTTCCTGACTCTACCACATTCCAGGGAGAAGTCCGCCACTCAAAGATCCCTTTTGCAGGAGAACCCTTTGACTACTTCGCAAACATCTACATCTATCCCAGTGACGTCAGACAATCCTCTGCCACTAACACCTACCCATGCACTGTGTATTGTACAGACGCCCATGCCTGGCATAACCTCCCAGGTACCTGTGATAGTGCCTTTATTGACATTATCAGTGGCGCCTCCCTGGATGAGGATGACGCCATCATCTAAACGGAGATCAGGCGTTCTCAGAAACCATTGTTGGCTTTTGCATCCTCTTCTAGGGCCATTGACCAGAATTTCTCTGAGGCCAAAGTTAATCGTGTGGATCACCTCCAGACTGGTTGATAACTAGCAGAGGCAGATTGACCACGTGTGAAAATCTAACCTAAAAGCTGCCCTCGATGAAATTACCGCCACTGTGACTTGGAGATCCAGCTGTGGTATGGTTCTTCAATTCAGACAAGAAGGGTAAACAGTGAACCCTCAGACAAGCATGACTGGGAACATTTCTACCCCAAGTCGTATAAGTTGTCAGGCCTCCAGTAGGTGGGAGACTCGGTTTCCTCTGGCAGAATTTGGCCATCTTGTGGACGTAGTCATCTTAAACATCCTGCACTAGAGGTACCAGTTCGACCTGGTTGTGGTTGACGATCAGAGGGCGCCTACACCTGCGGTCCAACAGTTCTTTGTACCATATATCAGACGTCAGGATCCCTGCGTATTCTTCGGTAGATGGTAGAGTCAAACGTGATGCCTTAACAGAGTTGACATCAACGTCGTACCTGTTCATAGACGCCTCTCTACGGGTCCGCATAGGATCTGAACATAGTACTTTGAATTCTGCTTGGCCCTCCATTCAAGCCTCTCTATAACCTCCTTCTATAACCTCAACAAGAAGACAATCTTGCTCTTGGCTTTGGCCATGGCAGCAATGGTTAACGAGCTTCATGTGCTCAACATTATCAGTGTCCAATTTGAACATTGGACTTAGGGAGCTGTTCATCTCGGGCTGTGATGGACTCCATTGCCAAGAATCAACTCCCTGGGCAGTCTGACTGGTCCTTCACCATCACACCTCTGTCCTCAATTGTTGGCGTTAAATATCAGGAGGAACTTTTATTGTGTGCCTGTACACGTATTGCTAGTTTTCATCCGTCGCTCCAAGACTATGCTTGGTGGTCAGACACGTCTTTTAATCCCCATCTCCAAGACATCCATGACTGAAGTCAGCCGGTCAACGCCATATCCCTATGGTTATGCGCCATCATCCTTCAGGCATATGAGACCGCCCATCTTGATCCTCCGAGAGCAAACAATCCTCATGAGATCAAGGCGGTCGCCTCTATGATGGTTATCCATTAACTGCTCCATTAAAGCCATCATGGAAGGATGTTTTTTGAAGATCAGACAAGGTCTTTACAAGCCATTACCTGAGTGACGTGTCCTTGGAAGACATCGAAGGCGTTCACAGTTTTGGCCCTCAGGTTGTAGCCCAGCAGGTCATCAATCCCTGTCACAACTTACAGCTCCTCCTGTCCAGAGCCAGGCTCCCAGCAGTTGGCTCAGTAAGTCAGTTTATGGACTCTAGCGGACGCTATTTTCTATTTCTTTTTTCTACCAAGACATCCTGATACTCTCAATGCAGCACTGCAGCAAATCTGCGCACTGTGCTAGGTGCGTTGGCTTGCTCAATGAATCCTTCAGTATTCACTGTCACAAATGTCAGCGTCGACAGCAGGACAGACTCTCTAAATATGCTGAATAATCTACAATAACAAAGAAAACGCCTTTGAAGAAATCAAGTCGGCGAGACTATCAGTAGAAGAATATTTGCTATCATTAAAATTCATCCATGACGTCACAATCCATCCAAGCTTGCTAGCTATCTTCTACTACTATCTACATCTCCGATGATTGTGCAATCACATAACCCCACATATTAGCTGTCGATGAATCCATCGGTGTATCTGATAGCTTTCTGATAGAATACATTTCCGTTTTGACTATTCAGTCTATCTTCGTCAGCTACTGCCCACAAACCTATAGGTTCGGATGTAAGGAAAGTTATCTCGGTGATTTTGGTTTTGACCGAGCCTGTTTTCATTTCACACTCGTCTGTGGTCGCTCTTGCTTCTAAGAAGCCTACTGTAGACCTACCTCTTCTTCGTCGACCGCGTGTACTGCCGCTGATAATGTCAAGCTTTTGGTTTTTCACCTGAGGGCAAACTCTTCTCTCGATCACTAACACAGGTCTCATTTTCACGAGTGCTCTCATGACAATCGACGATCGCCAATACGGATCAGCTTGTGAAGTTTCTGCATTCGGTGGATAACTTTCTTCCACAGCTCAATTCGACTATTGTCAAAAGATTGACAAACTTAAAATAGGGATTGCCAATCTAAGGCTAGCCTATCACAGGATCAGCGATCTTCTCAGACTCGCCATGCCTGATAAAGGATTGTGACTCCTCCCAAGATCTTCTAAGGTATTGCAAATATCCATGATTCGGTGACCATCTCACTCCGTGAAGCAGCAAACTTCCAAGAATCGACAAAATTCCAATATTTGACACACCTAAAGGATCAACGCACCTCCTACGGATCAACGCACCCCCTACGGATCTCCACACCTCCACCTATTGCTGCTCCTCTAAGTACATGTATCAACGCATCTCAAATGAGTGACATAAAGTTCGTACATTGTTCGACAAACCCCCACAGATCGAAGCTTCTCCTGTGCCAGTCAATAATTTAATTGATCGTCATGCCTACCCCACAGTATTGACAGTGTGGATCTGGCTATGATTTGGATTGCAGATTAACTCCATCTTCCCAAGTGTACTTCAACCAAAGATGCCTTATCATCTTTTGTTGTCATTTCTGCAACATTGATGTTTCGCTCACTCCCACTGTTCTCTCGGCGACGTAGGCATTTACCTCACTTTTGGCTCACGCATCTTCTCCCAAGGAAGCTTGCATCCAAGATGTTGTCAGTCTTTTACAAGTACATGGTTACAGCCATTTGTGGATCTTCTCGCTCATCATGTAGGATCAATTACTACCCTATGAGAGCGCGTTGTCCTTCAACACTGCTCATGGAGCGGTCCCTTTAAAAGAACCTACACCAATTACCTCGGTCAACGTCTCGACTGTTTACAACATAACCAGCTGAAAGAGCAACAATGGGAGCACTGTAAACAAGCTGCGTTCACTCAATATCAGTTTGACCTCTGGGAGGTTATTAGTAGCAGATCTAGTTCATTTCGCGGTTGTTGAAATGGTCTCCAAGATGGCAAAGCCAGCGGTCATAACGTGTCATTCTCCGTGCCTAAAAGTAGCAACGAATCTCCAAAATTGGCAGATACAACCTCCAGTGACTCGTCTCCTCTCTGGAACGACTTGACTCTTCAGCCCCCAGACCTTCCCGTGGTCCCTGGGTTTATTCTCCTCCTACAACATACAACATGAAAATTATATCTATATCCATATCTGTATCTAGAGATACCTCCACACTTCTGGATGACGTGAATTGCGTTACAACCTACAATTCTTCGTCCTTGAAATTTGTGATCAGTCAAGATGTACAGGACGCGTATTTACATGTCCCAATTTATTGGGAGCACCGCCATTTACTGCAGTTCATTTTCCTCAGCTGCCACTGCCAATGGAATGAGCTCCCATTTGGAATTTCTTCAGCCCAGGCTATTTAACAGTCTCACCAAGCCCATCTTCAAATTCCGACACGTTTGAGGTATTGTCTTCGAATCATACATTGACGACAACATTCAGGTCACCAAAGATCCAGGCATTTCTCCAACATCTCAAATTCATGCACCATCTTCTTCATCAACTCTCATGGCTCGTCAATGCCAAAAATTCCAAAAGAAATCCGACTCAACGTCTTCAGTTGATCGGGGCCCTGTTCGACACGCACACAGGCAAGATGTTCGTGCCCCAGGATCATTGGATGAAGATTCATTGTTCCATTGGCGTTAATGGCAGCAACTTCTCGGTCCCCTGACAAGCACAGGTACTCACCTGGAGAGGACAACTTCATCTGCGACCAATTCCTTGTTTTCTCAAGCCCTAACTGAAAAACAATGATTGCATTACAATTCCTCTAGCCTATTAAGCTATAGAAAGTGAATGAATTGGCTGTAGAGATCATGTGTTCAGAGCATGTTGTTCGACCGACATGAAAAGCGTGCATGACCAGATTGATGGAGGTGAACATGGTGACGCTAGGTGTGTTCGTGTGAATTGTATTTTAGAAGCTTGGAAACCTTTTCTTAGGTTCACTTAGGATCGAAAAAAGAATGAGAATTGCATAGTTCGAGACAGGATAAGTATATAAATAAACATTTTATTGTAAAATTTATAATTTTCCAAAATACTGCATCCAATAGAGGGGTTGCGCATTATGTTTGGTTGCTTCTGTCATTATATATTTCCCCAGAACAGATCTCGCACACTAGTTTATATATCTACATCCACTGAAAATATATGTGAGACAAAATATTCTTCATCACCTACCCACCTCCAAATATATACCCTATAATCTCTATAAAAACTCTGTACAGCTGTAGCAAGCCCAAAGATCCGAATTTGATGAGACTGCAACATACGCTTATCAAAGAAACAAAATGTCATAGCAATTGTAGTAAGTTTTGCATGAAATCAAGTATTTGTTGAAATATCAACATTTCTTGTGTTTGCATCAGCTCTGCTTCAATATCTTTGTACATAGTCGTGTTAATCTATGTTCACTGAATGATCATCAAGTTGAACATATTAATGTTTTCAACTCAAATTTATTTTAACTTGGACCTTTTAAGCATCACAACCAGAAAAACCAATTAGCACAATATTACCTCGTGTTATCAACCACTGGTCACCTGGCCCAAATTGATTAATTTCACAGTATGCGATGTTATGATAATTATATAGTTGACACTGTGGTGTAAAACACCGTTCCTTTCTTCCCTTAGAAAAAAAATCAAGTTCATTTAAAGGCATGTTCGTCAGTGTCATTCACAATGTCATCGGTTGATCATCAAAATTTAGTGTATTTGATCCTGTCTTTGGGCCCCTTTTGTCTTGAAGTAAGTGTGTACTGTTTCATCTTTTGTGTCTATACTGCACAGTGGAACCTACATAGCCTAGAAACACTATTAATGTACATGGTTCATGGAGCAAAAATAAACAATAATACAACAAGTGCATACACAGTGTAAAATTACCATTGCTCATCGCTAGAAAGTAACAACAAAATATTGATAAAAAAAAGTGTTTCATTCTTACAATTTACTGTAAAAAGAAAAGTTTCACAAACATTTTTGGTGCATTTTAAGATGGCCGTTATGTATTTGTGATAGTATTTTTAGTCCTTATGTTGTGTACTTGCAGGGCTAAAGAAGTTGTTTTGGTATACAATATTCACTTCATCCAAACTCTTCATTATTTTAACAAACCCTCTTTTATTTTTTTATCACACAGTTAAATCACATGTTTTCTACTTTGCATTAAAACCCAATTATCATTTTCATTAAAAAAATAAAAATGACATGTTTCTTACAACTATATTAATACAACTAAAACACCAATTGCAATATTTTAATTTAAACTATTAAGTGCTGCAAGCTAGTGCTTATTATTATTAAATCTATTTACTTTGTAAAATGTTTAAAACAATTATAAAATATTTACAATGGAAACAATCAAATCTGGACCAGACAATCCAGTGATTGACATCATGAGCATCAATCCATGCAGTTGGGATATGATGAAAGCAAGCATGGTTTGCTGAAGACCTCTTCTACCCCAGATCTTCATGAAACGAATTCCGACCACGAAGCACATGTACCTCCACGAACGGTCCCATGGTTGTCAGTTATCAGTCAGGAACTACTGTACTTGGCAGGAATGCCAAAATAACCAATGTTATTATTCGGAAATATGCCAGTTATTGGAACTGTCAAATGGGTTAATACACTTGGTTGTGTCCAATATTGGCCAGTGTAAAGTTAACAGATACGATCTCTACAATTCAAGTTATATTACATAATTCAAATAGTTCAATTCCAGGTGAGAACAGAACAATCAGACGGCGAGGGGTGTATTATCAAGAACTGTTTTTTTCTGGTTCAAAATTTAATTAACTTTATGAGTGAAACAACAACCAAGTTTCATATAGTTCTCTTAATGATTTCTGTTTCAGTATTTGGTGCCTCGGTTAAAGGATGCTGAAGAAAACATGAGGGAACCAGATGAAATCCAAATTAGAGGTAAACATCCCCTGAGCATCATACTTGTGAAAATGTATCTTTTGTTCAAGATAGAGCCACCTTGTTGGTAGCTGCCTCACCTGAATCTGTTTAATCAGTATTTATTTACCTGCTTAAGATTTATATGTTCACACATATCTTCAATTACCAATGATTACTGCCTTTTCTTTTCAAATTACATTACCATTATTATGTACACTCAAGGTGTTTGTGAACGTTATGATAATGTGAAGAAACCTGTTATATATTGGTGATACGAGTTGATTCTTTCGTTTGCTTTCAGGAGGGGATAATGTGAAGCAGCAGTTTATCGCTGGTGAGGTACATAATGGTATGGGAAATACCATCTCTAAAAGTATGTATCTCACTACTTCTGATTCATATTTTAACTAAGACCAAGTGCATAAAAATATTATATATTTTGCACAACTAGTGTTCTCTCTACAACTGTCTTGCCTTCAACGCATATTGTGCCTACTATGACTTCTGCGCCTCTAATGGCTTTTAACACGCCATGGAGTATTTCGGAGGCCTCCCAAGGTATCACCTACAGTTGCGGTACAAGATGATAGTGAACACGATGATGAGTTTAAGTTGTGGAATTGGAAGGCGTCTTTGTGTGCGTGCCGGACATGTAGGACTCACCCACAGAAATTACTTTCTAAGGCTATGGCCTATGTTGCACCCAGTCTGTTAGTTATGATTTTTATCAATTGCAGATGTTTTGAACCTCCTTTCCCTGGAAGTGTGGGTTAGCTAAATCCATGGCTCATGATATTTCCACAGGGTATATGCGCTAACTTTTTAAACGTCATCACCAATTTAAGACAAAGACATCCATCATGGGGAGCATACATTAGGAGGCATAGGGTGGACGAGAAGGCACTTATGGCAATAGATATGGCGCCTAGTTCTCACGGCAATCTCCCTTGCGAGTTCTCATGGTGCAGCAATCATTAGGGTACTGGAAGGGGGATCCAAAGGGGTAGAAAGTGACTCGGTACCAGCACTGGATAACTGGTTTCTATTACATGATTGCCAGAATATACCAATGGGATCATAGTCGGGTTCTTCCTCCAGTAAACTCCCTGTTTAATTGATTGCTGTGATTCCATTATCTATTAGATATTTCAAATCCTAATAGGTAATAACTTTATTTTTGTTGAAATTCAAATTTATGACATCATGAGATGTTTTAAGACCATCGTTCAAGCAGTCTTTACTAGTTCTGTCGTCTCTTCCCTTCTATTCAAACGTCCAGTGTGACGTCACTTCTGGTTTTAGTGTCATCATTATCTATTTGATGACGCCATTTTTCTGTTATTTATTTCGTGACGTCCTAATATTGCAGTCTATGATGTCATTTCGGTCTGTTATGACATCACTTCCAATCTTTTAACCCTTCCTGTTGTGATGTCACGTCCGGTTCTGTCGTCACCTCCGGTCAAGCTTATATCGAAGCCTGGATTGACACATAAAAGGTCAAAGAGTGGTATATTAAAATAGTAAAAGTAGAGTAGTATGATAATCATGCTCCAGTCATTAGAACAAGAAGAAATGTGAGATGTTTTAAGTAAGGTGGCTTTACGGAGAGGTTCATAAGGTTCCACAAGGGGGGATGATAATACAACTCACAGGTTCCATTTGGGAAGGATCCAGAGGGATCGAACATCCTCCAAAGAGAAATGATCACATGACTCTGTTCGGAATAGAATAATTTCCAATAGTTAATCCATCATGTTGTAATACAGAATGTAGAGCAGGTGTGTACCATTCAATAGTGCCACGGCGAAATTTGTTTTCTTGATGAAGATATTGAAGAAATGTGAGATGTCCCGCTGAAAGTTGAAATCTGTCATACACTGTGTTTATCTCTCATTTGGTTGAATGGATGATGAAGTCATTAGCTGAATCAAGAAGATCAGGTTCTGATGTAGTTGAAATCTGTCTTAATCCGCCGCCAGAAAATCGTCCTGGAAACAACCATGAATAAAGACTAGCTGTATGGGGGCAAAGCTGATGACGGGAGCCGTTATTCTGGTGAATCGAAAGGTGCTATCGAAATCCCAAAGGGAAGGACTTAAACTCGTAAAAGACTTCCATTACTGCGAAGCGTAGATATTTTCTCGATGACTGAAGGATGTGTACATAGAGATTGGCTAATCAGAAAACAATAACAAGACGCTTATCTCCCGTTCTGAGGGTCGAACGTAACTTCTGTACCGATTCCATCTGGAACAAGTGAGGAGAAACAAGAAATGATTTTTTGGGGAACTTCAGATCAATGATCATCTGAATGTCTGGGAGTTTTTAGACTGTTAGACTGGGAGTTAGAAGACTGGAAGACTGATTAAAAAACGAATGTAGAGATGGTTCTAGAGTCATAATCTGTGATCAAACCAACTGCCAGATTTTGATCTTCTTCATATACTTACATATCGACGCATGAGCTTTCACAGCCAGGTTGACAGTGAAGACCTGGAATCGCTCTATTGTATCTTGACGCACTTCCTTGATGATCCTTCCTAGCTTGTCATTAAAGAGCTTGATGGGTTGTGACATAACTATCCTCTTAGCCTGATCTGAGACAGCACTGGTGCGAATCTAGAAAAGTACCTGTTGATGCTTGACCCGTATTAGCCGAAATGACATCCAAATATTGTTGGAGAATAAGTCCTTAAGCATGGGGACTATGGTATCCAGAAGACTATGTATGAGTCTCACTAGGTCCTGATGGTCTGTGGCGTGCCCCCGGTGATTTCCTGTAAGACTCCTGAAGTCGTGGGATGACATGTCAAATTCCTGCCACAAACCAGTTTATATATGGTCCGATGTCCATGGAGTATTTTTTTTTATAACGCTTAGTCCTTTATCCATGCCATGGTCAAAGTTATCTTAGTATTAGGTGTACAGACTGTCTGATATGATCTCTTCTTCAATGACAGTAAGGGAAGGTGATGGTCATGTCTCAAATTTTGTAGGTTACCAGAGGCGTGGTTGATGACCTAATGTGCGTAACTTTGCCATTGGAGGATATGATGCACTTACTGTGACTGAGTCCGGGTGTGGCAAACTGCTATCAGGCATCTGTTGTAATTCCCCTTCTTCCAACTTCTTCCAGATTGGAGAACAGGTATAAGGTGATAAAGCTCTTCCAGAAGTTCGGATAAGGTATGACCAGGCTCATAATCTCATTGAGGAGAATAGTCTGAGTGTAAATAACATTCCTACATGAAACCCGATTCAGAATCCGTAGGGGCTTGGGCAAGCCCCAGGAGAGAGGTGTAATCTGTATGATCCATGGGATCCACGTTATCTCCATGCGGATCATTGTCAAAGTTTCCGGAGTCTGTGATAGAATGTTGTTACCAACTGGATCTGAACTGGTAGGCTGGTCTTCTATAAACCCCGCTAGAGTTGCTGGTGATGAGAGCTGGTAACTTTGGCGGAAACCGTTTGCTTCCATGAAGCTCGTGTGGAGCTGGAGTCTGACTGACAGCTAGTAGGGTCCATGCAGGGTCCATGCGGAGGCCGAAAAGGTCCCATAACAGTAGATGACTTATGCTTAGGGCGCGCAGTGGTCGGGAAGACCCCTTTTCAGTAGATGATTTGATGTTCATAAGGTCTGCGTTCATAAAGACTTCTGCTTGGAAAAAAAGTTGTTCAGGCATACTTAGGGAGAAACTAGAGCTGTTTCAGGCAGTTTAGGCGTCTTTGGGGTCGCAGGTTTAGGAGGCGGCTCCAGAGAAGAGCGGCAGTGGAAATGGTTAGAGACAAAATCGCATTCACATTCTTCTTTGCCACATCATTATGCTTGGCCTTCTCAATTGACTCTGAGAGCTTGTTGAAGACTGTTTTGGAGAGGGAGATACCCTGCTTATACCAAGAGTTTTCAGTACATCTAGCCTCCCAATATCTTCTAACTGGAAGTATAAGTATCCCCTGTAAATATAGAGTACAGGCCAGACCATCAATCCATTAACATCATGAGCATCGATTTGGACAAGATGACATGCAATCAACTATGTACTTAGTCTTGAATTTAAACGTATATTGTTCACGTGTTTCACTGCATGTGACCTCTTCTGGATTACACTAAGCTATGTAATTAGGCGTTGATAAAGAGTATAATTTTTAAGGGATCTTGTTGTCATGGCAGTAATTAAAAAATCTTGTGCTAAAGCACTAGGTTAAAAATTGATATAAGATGTACTCCATCTACAGTTAAGACTATCACAAAACACAGTAGGCTTGTCTCCTATTATCATTCCAGGATATTTATTTTTAAAACTAGATAGCAGGATGAAACATCAAATTTGCATTAAGTTTTCATAAAGAAAACCATTATTTTGTGTAATGTATTTCTAGATGACAATTTCTGAGGATCCATAAGAATATGGGTTCAGTTACTATTGGTTGTACACGAGTGATTGAGTTAATATCTAAAGCCACGTCGGCAATATTTCAGCCATATCGTGATTATTGGGTGTACATGAACATACCACCAACAAATCACATTTTTAAAATGAGATACACATCAGAGACCGACTTTATCCACTTGAAACTGGTTATGTCAACTGATCCTGTAAACAAAATACATCAAATGGTTATCTAAAATGTAGAGCTTTTATTATAATAAAATTGTACAACCTTTTTGTTGCAGACAACAGCAGTAATTCGGAACTGGACAACCTAGTCAGTAAGTACTGAAATGTTTCATCTGTGAAAGCAAACCCAAGTTAGTTCAGTTGATTGGAAGAACTACAGGTACAGTTTTAGGAATGAATTAGCCACCACTACTGAATGGATGCTTGGTGGTAACAAACTGATTGATACTGTGGCGTACAAAAGAAACTGCTTCCAAAGTTAAACTGGAAAGATTACCCACAATCGGCAAAGATATGATACTTTGAACATGACCAGACAGCCATGAGATCAGAAAGGATATAAAATTTTGTGATCCGTTTGATTCATGATATATCCAGTCTCTGTAGATACTTCCCTCCCAACTAAGTAACTGTTTATGTGCATTTGTGATATTTAAAAAAATAATTTTTTGACATTTTTTATTCCTTTCGAAGAGTTGTACATCAGGTTCAGAGGTTACACAGTAGGTTTAGTCAATTGTAGTGACAATACGTTACATAGATGTACATTTCACGCGCGCGCACACACACACACACACACACACACACACACACACACACACACACACACATGATATGCCTCAAGAAGAGCGTGAAAAGTTGTATCGATAGTCAGATATAACTAAAACTATTATGGTAGTATTGCTATTTGAGGCATAGCTGATCTATAGCCTTATTGTACAAGGCATGATTATTATATTAATTTGTGTAGGATTTTTCCCCATTTTCGTTCAAATTGTAATAGGCCATTGTTTTTGGTGGCAATGAATTTTTCAATCATCGCTGTCTCCTTCAGTATTTTCCTAAAATTATCAAAAATTGGTTTCTCACCCTTAATACTTGATATATATATAATATATAATATATATATATAATATATTATAATATGATTGAGTAAAAGTTTATTTTTGTTGAATCCAAAAATAACTGAGCATTTGGTAAGTGAGATCCTAGTATTTGTGTCAAGGTTTAAAAAGGTTTCCAGTTTGCTCCAAAAGTGTTTATCATATTCACATTCCCAATATACATGTATAAAGATTTCGCCATTTAAGTCACAAAAGGAGCAAATATCGTTATCAACTAGTTTAATTCTTAATAACTCCTTTTTGATGTAAATTATTCTGTGGATAAACTTAAACTGAAAGTCAATCAATTTAGTATCTTTAGTACATTTTCTGAAATTTGAATAAACTTCTTTCCATTGAATATCATTATCAAAAAGAGATTGCCATTTTCCATTTACTAAGGGTGGTTTTGTTATTGTAATTTGTCTATCATAAAAGTTGTGATATTTGCTAAAGCTTGGGGTTCTTTCAATTTTAAGCTCACCTGACTTAACGTCAAGTGACTTTATCTCATACCCTGCTAGTCTGGCATTGGTCTTCTCAGAAACCACAGGACCAATGAAATTGAAGTTCACATGCGCGTTCCCACCAATAACAAACCTGCATTTGTTCACGGGGATGAAATGGCCGTCAGTTGGACATCATTTTTCAAGATGTATTTCAAATTTTGTTCAAATCAGTGTGATATTGCTTCTAGTTTGTTTACTGAATCGATACGTTCTGCTCCTCTGCATGTTCTTGGGCAGGAAGGCAGTGCGGCAAATCATCACAATACTATACACCAGGATGCTGCTGATCAGCCTGCTAAGGATCGCTTTAAGACGGACAAGCGGGATCGACAAGCTGTATTGACGCTCCCACTCTCAAAATCCGCACTCTCGCTCTCAGAATCGAAGCTCCCGCTCTCAGGATCAGGGTTCGCATTCGATGGCGATGCTCTGGCTCACCTCCCTGATCAACAGACAGACACTTGGAGTTATGTCAGACTGCTTTGGCTGCTGATCGCCTTAAGGGTTTCACAGTGCGTTTATACAATTGCTCCAATATCACCCTCCCTCTACGTTTGGTATTGTTGGACATTTTGGCAAACCTTGACAAAGTTTTCTCCTCGTTTCGTTGACTACATGCTTGCCTAGAAGTTCCTTGCTTCGCCCTTGAGGATGCTGATACGCATGGCATGTCGGCGATTGTTAATTTCCCGGAATTTGACAGTGATGTCTCCACACTTTGTTTTGGAGTATCATGACCTTCTGCATTAGATACAAGGGTGCATTGTACTTTGCCACTCATGTCGACTATTTTTTCTGCAACAGAAGTTCTTTCCACCTCCCTCTCCCATCATTCACGAGAGGATGCCTTCGTTTGAGGTGCGGTACTTCTCAGTATATAACCAGTGTAAGGCCAAGATGTACCAATTCCTGTGGTCTTCACATAGCTTCTTAGTTACGGATTTCAGGGTATCATACAGGAAGTCCGAAGAGACACCAACTTACAGGTCTGATGGAGGATCGGGAGAAGGAGTATTGCAGCTACACGCAGTTCATGCCAGGTCAGCTTGCCTTTCACAGCGTTGGAAGAGGACATCGGGGGCAGCAGGGAACTAATTCGCCATCTCCTTTACTGGACCTAAACTGTTAGGCTCCAACTGTTATTTCAATACAGCACTACTTACTTCAGCCTACAGCAGTAACCATTTCAGACACTCCCGTTGGCAGAAGACTGGGGCTGTTCTTGGACAACTGGATCATCCTCGCAGACCCATTTATGACACAGTTGCTCCAGACGGGATATCAACTCCTCTGATCTCCTTAACAACTACATTCCAGCCTCTACAGAGGGTGTATACAGTCAGGCAGCTAACGACCCTGATCAACACTAAAGGTATGTTACTTCTAAAGATTGTCTCAGCCCACTTCCCCCGACTCCAGGGTTTTATTCATCCATCTTCCTCGTGACCAAAAAGTACAGCTTGAAGCACCAGTTAATCTTCAATATGGAGGTTTTCAACACAAACTATATGGAAGATTCGCCTAATTTTCGCACTCATTCATCCCGGCGATTTCCTGGTCTACCTCCATCTACATGATACCTATGTTGACGTTCCCATGGAAGGCTGTTTACCTGCCTCACCCTGCCCGTCACAAAATTCCTTCATCTTAGCTTTTATCTTGACAACTGCATTCAGGCACATACTCCTTCAACAACTCGACTTCTTGCATCGCCTTCTGTACCAGCTCGGGTGGTTGGTCGACTTACAATTGTTGGGTAAAGATTCAATGGTTTGTTCCATTGGCACTCAAAAAATAATTCCAGCTCTGACGATTGGAACAGCTCTTACACCTCCTGATGTCAGCATAAGGTCTCAATTTGCGAGGCCAGTTGCACCAGTGTTTGCTTCAGTGCTTTCTTGCTCACTTCATCAGGACCGGTGACTGTGAGACCCAGATTACACTACCGATCCAGCTCCACCCACATCTACAATGGTGGTTAGTTGAATCGAACGTCTGCAGCAATGTCTCTCTGAAGTTCTTTGTCACGTCCTTTCATCTATTTGTAGAGGCCTCAATCGTGGTTTGGGGAGCGCATTTCGCCATCTCCAAGTAGCAGGACGTTGGTCCGATGGGGACCATTGCCTCCACATCAAACAACATAGAATTCAAGGAGGTCAATCTAGCAGTGTCACATTGGTCAGAGCTCCTCTCAACTCACGATAAATTCCGACAACACTGCATAAACAGAATGGGGTCCATGAAGTCTATGTTGCCTTCTTGCAGCTCATTGTCCCTCTCAACATCTATGTCCTGGCTCATCGAATTCTAGGGGTCTCCCATGTCATTTACGAATCCCTGTCCCAAACCGAAAGACCGTCGCCAACAAAGTGGTCACTTCACCTGGTGCTGTTCCAGTTAATCGCAAACTGTATCTGTCCCTGGAAATTGATGCCTTTGCCACTTGCTTCAGTGTTCAGCTCTCCTGATTTGTGTCGCCCATCATCAATCCTCAAGCCTGGTATCACGATGTGTTGTCATTACCGTGAATGGGACTCAATGTCTGTGCCTTTCCACGGACAGGCGTTCTTCACCAGGTGCTGCAGAAGGTGGAAGCCACCAGTCACTTTTCTCTGACTTTGGTCACTCCCTGTTAGACAAAGTGCAACAGGTTCCCCAGCTTTCTAAGGCTCATTAACAGACCATTCCATAATCTCCCGCTCCTTGACGACCTTCTTTTGCAACCTCACTCCCAGTGTATTCATCTGTCCCTTGCAAGGATCCATGTGTCTAGCGCATAGCAGAAGTCTCTTGTTGCTAAAGGCTACTAAAGGTGGGTAGCGACAATTACTGCAGCTCACCTTTATGATCATAAGTGGACAGCCATTGAGAACTATTGTCACACTTGCGACATTTCCACTCCTACCTAGGTTTCACCTCAACAGACCGATGATCATCTACATCACCTGCAATCTACACATAAGCTTAAGGGCTACACATTGACCATCTACCTTGCGGCTATCAACTCCCTGATCACCACTGTTGCGGAACTCAAATCGCTCTTAGGCTCCTACAAACTGGCAATTTATGCCTCTTTGAAAGTCTGACATAGAGTGATTATGCGTCACTCGCTGACAAAGAGTTTGAACAGATCACACTGAATACTGTCTTCATCTTGATCTTTGCTACTGCATCTTGCGTTAGCAAGATACATGCTTTGGATGTCACCAGGATGCAGTTTAAACGTTCCAGAGCTAGGCGGATGGAGAGACCCAAAGCGACGCTTCATTCCGCTGAGGAAATGTCCCGTACCATGATCTCTTTTTGGCTTCATTCCATCAAACTCCAGGCCTATACATTAGCCGGGTTGCCTTCACTGGAAATGTCCAACTCACATGAGAGTCGAGCGGTTGCTTCCACCATGGCCTTAACACAGCAGTTACACCCTCATGGAAGGGTGGTTCTGGAAATCTGATACAGCTTTTGCCTGACATTACCTCTGGAACATTTCGGTCACTAACGTCGAGGGTATCCACAAGTTCAATCCTGTTTTGGTGTAACAACAGTTACTGTCACATCCAAACCAGCGCAGATAGAGACATCACATGATCTTGATCCTGACCTCTTGCTTACGAATGTATATGCATATTAAATCTTTCAATATTAGTTTTGGTGCTGTGTGTTGTGTGTTTTGGTATTGTTAAGGTTTTCCCGGAAAGAATAACTTCAACTTCGAATTTGCCGCAAGGTGCGGGCTTTACTGAAAGGAGAACGGTGTCCCAGACCTTTATTCTGCTAACATCTGCCTTGAATATTTGTGACGTAGGGTTGATGTGCGACCTGTTTGATGAATCGATAACGGCCCAGGGTGGATTTAAAGTCGTTGGCTCTTTTGCCTGTGAGGTTACAGCTGCGCGATCGATCTATGAACAATTATTTACGTCTAAAGACGTTTGGCATGTATCCCCAATATCATGCCGTTTCGTTAGCGATCGTAGCAATAGTTGTTTGGGTGTTTTCCCGCTCAGGAGTTGATGTCTTTCCTCATGTATCTCCTGGTTGTAGTCACATGTGGTCAGATCATGCATGACCATGAAACTGACTAAGTCGTTGGTCATAACCATACGGATGCTTGGTTGTGTTCGATTGAATGTTTTGTTTTAGAACCTGGAAACATTGTTCAAGCATGTTTCCAAATAGGATCAAAGAAGAAATACTTAGTGTGAGATAAATCTAATATCTGAGAGAGTTGACATATTGTGTTGTTGTTTTTGTACCACTTTTCTCAGAAAAGGCATATTACACCACAATTTATGTTTCTCACCATTATGTGGTCAAATTTGATCAAATTAGATACTTTGTTGTTTCTCAAAAAAATGATATTATACAGCGTTAGGCTTCAAAATATTTCTTAATGAGTTACAAATGTTGTGTGCTGCAACTTTTAAATAATTTATTCAATGTCATTCTTTGTTGCAGAAACTTGGCTGAAATGTGAGAGTTGTTACATATATGTTTCACTACTTTCATTCTCAATATTAGACAAAAACTATTTGAATACTGGCACTGACATTTTACTGCAGGTGATGCAAGGAATCTCATCAGTCAGGAGGATTCAAGAAAGCATGTATCTACAAAAGCAGAGATGTCTGCATACATACTAATACAACAGAAGGGATCTATCTTCATAAAAGGAAAATCAGGCTCTGGGAAATCAACACTTGGTTGCAAGATTTTAGAAAGAATATCAAGAGAAACACGCCGGCAGCCAGTCGTGCTTTCATCATGGAATGACTGGAATCTGATTTCTGAGGTAAATCACGAGAACCACGATAGGAACAATGTTGCTGGACAGAAGAAGTATGTGGTGTTAATCGATGATATATTTGGATCAAGTAATCTGGTTGACTCACATGTTGATAACTGGGTCCAGCTGTTTGACCGAATTTGGTCGAACGTGGAATCAGGGCATGTATGGCTTGTCATTACCTCCAGACCTGAAATATGTTCACAGTGTGAGGAAAAAATAGGGAAGTACCAGCTCATGAAAACTATTCAGTGCATGGTTCTAGATGAAGGAGAATATGATCTCAAACGGGGAGAAAAACTTGAAATGGTAGAAAAGATATGTGGAGATAAATGCCTTTCAGAGCTTGAACGTCATGAAATTGCTGGAATGCAGACTGTCCTCGGGTTACCCCAGTGTTGTACGTTCTTTGGATCAAGCAAGGGGGCACAGGCAAAGGGTTTGAAGTTTTTTGAAAAAACCCTGGAATTCGTCCTGGAGGAAATTGATAGAATGCGTGAAAATGATTGCATGGGTTACCTTGTGCTCCTTCTCATTTTGATGAAAGATGGTTGCCTCAGCTCAGATCATCTGGAATTCGATACATATAAAACAAAACTGAAGCCCTTGGCTGAAGACCTAAAAGAATGTTGTAACAAGTATTTTGATATCACAGCTGCGGGCATTAAGTCAAAGATAGAGGATTTCCTTGGGGTGTACTTAATTCAAACAGGAAAGGGCTACCAGTTCCAGCATCAATCTATACATGAGGTTGTATTTATCAGTATTTCCAAACAGGAACCTGAAATTGCTATCAGTCATTGCCCACCAAAGATGCTGGTGGAATTGATGCACACACAGCAGAAGAACAAGAATGAGTCAGTTGTTATCCTACCCCCAGAAAGTTTCCATGTGTTAGCTGACCGCATCACAGATCATTTTCTGTCAGAAAGTTACAGTGTCATACTTGATCATCCTTCTCTGCGTCATGAGGAATTTGTGAAGCTTCTGACTAAAAGATGGCGGGAAAAAAACTTGTTAACTGAAGTTATACAGAAAAAACATGAGTCAAAAGATGTCACTGTTTCCGTTCCCTCTATTGTGACATATGGATATTGTCATTTTAAGTCACTTACCCTTTTCAACTATACTTCACTTATCTCTGGTGTCATTTTACAGGGGTTGATGTTACTCCTGAATGACATACTGTCTGCTGTGTGCCACAAAGTTGATGCAATCGAACTGCTGGCACCTGCTCTGTATATCCAGGATAACCAGCTAGTGCGAGAGCTGCTAGAAAAGTGTAAGACACTTCCATATGATTGTTTCCTAGCACTGTGTGTTTCACCCGCAATTGATCAAGATATCAAGGAACGTCTGACACAGAATACTACAGAGATACCTCAGCTGTATGATGTACTCCTTGTCACTGTGTTAGTGGGAAATAAGTACTTAGTGGAATATATACTACACCATATTAAAGGAGATAAGAATATTGTGTCATTGTGTCAGGACATATTAAAGTTTTCAAGCAGGAAGTGGTCATGCAGTTTACCAAACACTTGTCAAGATCCCATCACCATGTGTGAAATCTTACACATGTTGATTGCTTTGATACCTGCCAACCGCCCTCTTCAAGGTATCACAGATGTAGATGGTAATACACTACTACATCTGGCAGTTCAGACAGAAAGCATTCACTACACAAAAATGTTCTTAGATGAACAAAATGTCCCATATCTTCCATTAGATCCAATTTGCAAACAATGGGTAAATGCATATGGACGTATTCCCTTACACCTAGCAGCAGAAAGTGGATGTAGTGAGACAGTAAAACTACTCCTAGACAAGGGGGCTGATGTATCTACAAAAGGTAGAGATAGTAAGACTCCTCTACACCTGGCAGCAGAGAGTGGAAGAAGTGAGACAGTGAAACTACTCCTAGACAAGGGGGCTTATGTATCTACACAAGATGTATATCGTAGGACTCCTCTACACCTGGCAGCAAAGCGTGGAAGTAGTGAGGCAGTGAAACTACTCCTAGACAAGGGGGCTGATGTATCTACACAAGTTGTATATGGTAAGACTCCTCTACACCTGGCAGCAAAGAGTGGAAGTAGTGAGACAGTGAAACTACTCCTAGACAATGGTGCTGATGTATCTACAAAAGGTAGAGATAGTAAGACTCCTCTACACCTGGCAGCAGAGAGTGGAAGTAGTGACACAGTGAAACTACTCCTAGACAAGGGAGCTAATGTATCTACAAAAGGTAGGGATAGTAAGACTCCTCTACACCTGGCAGCAGAGAGTGGAAGAAGTGAGACAGTGAAACTACTCCTAGACAAGGGGGCTGATGTATCTACACAAGATGTATATCGTAGGACTCCTCTACACCTGGCAGCAAAGAGTGGAAGTAGTGAGACAGTGAAACTACTCCTAGACAAGGGGGCTGATGTATCTACACAAGCTGTATATGGTAAGACTCCTCTACACCTGGCAGCAAAGAGTGGAAGTAGAGAGACAGTGAAACTACTCCTAGACAAGGGAGCTGATGTATCTACACAAGATAAATATGGTAAGAGTCCTCTACACCTAGCAGCAGAAATTGGATGTAGTGAGACAGTGAAACTACTCCTAGACAAGGGGGCTGATGTATCTACACAAGTTGTATATGGTAAGACTCCTCTACACCTAGCAGCAGAAAGTGGAAGTAGTGAGACAGTAAAACTACTCCTGGACAAGGGTGCTGATGTATCTACAAAATGTAGAGATAGTATGACGCCTCTACACCTGGCAGCAAAGCTTGGAAGTAGTGAGACAGTGAAACTACTCCTAGACAAGGGAGCTGATGTATCTACAAAAGGTAGAGATAGTAACACTCCTCTACATCTGGCAGCAGAGAGTGGAAGAAGTGAGGCAGTGAAACTACTCCTAGACAAGGGTGCTCATGTATCTACAAAAGGTAGAGATAGTATGACTCCTCTACACCTGGCAGCAAAGAGTGGAAGTAGTGAGACAGTGAAACTACTCCTTGACAAGGGGGCTGATGTATCTACACAAGCTGTATATGGTAAGACTCCTCTACACCTGGCAGCAAAGAGTGGAAGTAGTGAGACAGTGAAACTACTCCTAGACAAGGGTGCTGATGTATCTACAAAAGGTAGAGACAGTAAGACTCCTCTACACCTGGCAGCAGAGAGTGGAAGAAGTGAGACAGTGAAACTACTCCTAGACAAGGGGGCTTATGTATCTACACAATTTGTATATGGTAAGACTCCTCTACACCTGGCAGCAAAGAGCGGAAGTAGTGAGGCAGTGAAACTACTCCTAGACAAGGGAGCCGATGTATCTACTCAATTTGTATATGGTAAGACTCCTCTACACCTGGCAGCAAAGAGTGGAAGTAGTGAGACAGTGAAACTACTCCTAGACAAGGGTGCTGATGTATCTACAAAAGGTAGAGATAGTATGACTCCTCTACACCTGGCAGCAAAGAGTGGAAGTAGTGACACAGTGAAACTACTCCTAGACAAGGGAGCTGATGTATCTTCAAAAGGTAGAGATAGTAAGACTCCTCTACACCTGGCAGCAGAGAGTGGAAGAAGTGAGACAGTGAAACTACTCCTTGACAAGGGGGCTGATGTATCTACACAAGATGTATATCGTAAGACTCCTCTACACCTGGCAGCAAAGAGTGGAAGTAGTGATACAGTGAAACTACTCCTAGACAAGGGAGCTGATGTATCTACACAAGATAAATATCGTAGGAGTCCTCTACACCTGGCAGTAGAGAGTGGAAGTAGTGAGACAGTGAAACTACTCCTAGACAAGGGGGCTGATGTATCTACACAAGATAAATATGGTATTAGTCCTCTACACCTTGCAGAAGAGAGTGGAAGTAGTGAGACAGTGAAACTACTCCTAGACAAGGTTGCTGATGTATCTGCACAAGGCAATGGTGGTGGGACTCCTCTACACCTGGCGGCAGAGAGTGGAAGAAGTAAGACAGTGAAACTATTCCTACACAAGCGGGCAGATGTATCTACAAAAGCTAGAAATGGGGATACTCCTCTACACCTGGCAGCAAAGAGTGGAAGAAGTGAGGCAGTGAAACTACTCCTAGACAAGGGGGCTGATGTATCTACAAAAGCTAGAAATGGTGATACACCTCTACACCTGGCAGTAAATAGTAGAAGTTGTGAGACAGTGAAACTACTCCTAGACAAGGGGGCTGATGTATCTACAAAAGCTAGAAATGGTTATACTCCTCTACACCTGGCAGCACAGATTGGAAGTAGTGAGGCAGTGAAACTACTCCTAGACGAGGGTGCTGATGTATCTACACAAGATAAAGATGGTGCTACTCCTCTACACCTGGCTGCAAAGAGTGGAAGAATTGAGGCAGTGAAACTACTCTTAGACAAGGGGGCTGATGTATCTACAAAAGATAGAAATGGTGCTACTCCTCTACACCTGGCAGCACGGATTGGAAGTAGTGAGACAGTGAAGCTACTCCTGGACAGGGGAGCTGTTGTATCTGCACAAGACAATGTCAGTATGACTCCTCTACACCTGGCAGCTGGGAGTGGAAGTAGTGAGGCAGTGAAACTACTCCTAGACAAGGGGGCTGATGTATCTACTCAAGATAAAGATGCTGTTACTCCTCTACACCTTGCCGTAAATATTAGCAGTAGTGAGACAGTGAAGCTACTCCTAGACAAGGGGGCTGGTGTATCTGCACAAGACAATGGCAGTAGAACTCCTCTACACCTGGCAGCAGGGAGTGGAAGTAGTGAGACAATGAAACTACTCCTAGACAATGGGGCTGATATATCTGCACAAGATAAAGATGATGCTACTCCTCTACACCTAGCAGTAAATAGTAGAAGTAGTGAGACAGTGAAGCTACTCCTAGACAATCGGGCTGATGTATTTACACAAGATAAAGATGGTGCTACTCCTCTACACCTGGCAGTAAATAGTAGAAGTAGTGAGACAGTGAAGCTACTCCTAGACAAGGGGGCTGATGTATCTGCACAAGATAAAGATGGTGCTACTCCTCTACACCTAGCAGTAAATAGAAGAAGTAGTGAGACAGTGAAACTACTCCTAGACAAAGGGGCTGATGTATCTACACAAGATAAAGATGGTGCTACTCCTCTACACCTGGCAGTAAATAGTAGAAGTAGTGAGACAGTGAAACTACTCCTAGACAAGGGGGCTGATGTATCTACACAAGATAAAGATGGTGCTACTCCTCTACACCTGGCAGTAGATAGTAGAAGTAGTGAGACAGTGAAGCTACTCCTAGACAAGGGGGCTGATGTATCTACACAAGATAAAGATGGTGCTACTCCTCTACACCTGGCAGTAGATAGTAGAAGTAGTGAGACAGTGAAGCTACTCCTAGACAAGGGGGCTGATGTATCTACAAGAGACAATGGCAGTTGGACTCCTCTACACTTGGCAGCAGGGAGTGGAAGTAGTGAGATAATGAAGCTACTCCTAGACAAGGGAGCTGATGTATCTGCACAAGAAAATGGCAGTAGGACTCCTCTACACCTGGCAGCAAAGAGTGGAAGTAGTGAGGCAGTGATACTACTCCTAGACAAGGGGGCTGATGTATCTACAAAAGATAGAAATGGTGCTACTCCTCTAAACCTGGCAGCACAGACTGGAAGTAGTCAGACAGTGAAGCTACTCCTGGACAGGGGAGCTGTGGTATCTGCACAAGACAATGTCAGTATGACTCCTCTACACATGGCAGCAGGGAGTGGAATTAGTGAGACAATGAAACTACTCCTAGACAATGGTGCTGATGTATCTGCACAAGATAAAGATGATGCTACTCCTCTACACCTGGCAGTAAATAGTAGAAGTAGTGAGACAGTGAAGCTACTCCTAGACAAGGGGGCTGATGTATCTACACAAGATAAAGATGGTGCTACTCCTCTACACCTGGCAGTAAATAGTAGAAGTAGTGAGACAGTGAAGCTACTCCTAGACAAGGGGGCTGATGTATCTGCACAAGACAATGGCAGTAGGACTCCTCTACACCTGGCAGCAGGGAGTGGAAGTAGTGAGATAATGAAATTACTCCTAGACAATGGGGCTGATGCTTTCTACACAAGATAAAGATGGTGCTACTCCTCTTCACCTGGCAGTAGATAGGTAGAAGAAGTGAGACAGTGAAACTACTCCTAGAAAATGTTGCCAATATATCTAAAAAACTCGACGGTGGCCTCACTTCACTACTCCTAGGAAAAGTATCAAGGGGAAATAGTAAGATACTGCAACTGCTCCTTCACCATGGTGTCGATGTTCACTTGGCTTTAAGGGAGTGAGTATTGTTTTACGCCGCTTTTAGCAATATTCCAGCAATATCACGGCGAGGATACCAGAAATCGGTTTCACACTTGGCTGTAGAGAGTGGAAGTAGTGAGACAGAACGCAAATGCTAGATAGGAAATGAAATTGTTTAACCAAAGACAAGAACAAGTACAATTGATGATACACTGACTGCATGAATACATGGAGCAAGTTGCTCTTCCCAGAAACCGTCAAGAGTCCACCAGTCACTCATTTTACTCTGCCTGCAAGGGAGATAACTGCTGAACCTCCCCTTCCCCAGACAACAGCTCCACTCATGCTAGTTACTCACATTCCAATGATTGCTTGGCTTACCCACGATGAGAGCGGGCATATCACAATTGTCAGTGACCAGCACAGTGAGAAATTTACTGACACCAATCAACACAATATGGAAAATCCTTCTTGACGAAATCTGCATCAGACAATTTAACATTTACGACTAAATTGATAAAACATGTGAGATCATAATATCATGTCTATGACTCCAATGAGTTATCAAATATATTAACACTTGTCATAACTGTATATACTATATTGGCAACACTGTGAGAGGATAAATAGCAGCGACATGTGGTCTTACCACTATTTGATAGTGTTTCAGAAGCACCTGCTAAAGGTATATAGTCGGAATCGTAGAATGGGCTGTTTATGGCAGATTGTTCGTATAGTTTTGGAAAGGGGTTTACCATGGTTATTGTTTCTATCAGATGCCAATTTTGTATATAATCTTTTCAATTTCTATTTATGATAATATTACAATTTTACATATACAGCAATGAACAAAGACAACTTATTATCAATAGTGTTAACATGATAAACCACAGGACATTCGGATATACCGGTATATGCAAATCTACGGTTGGAGATGTATCTGTTCAAGATTTGGAGTGTTTGCATTTTATGTAGCTTGTCTTTTATTGATTTTCATAGAAATTGATAGTTCCCGTTTCCGTGGATTAAACACGAAACAATTCAAAGTTATGATTGACGTGTATGTTGGGTCAGCGTGTATTTTTGTCTTGGACTACAGTAAAACACGTCATGAAATCATGAAGAAGATATGTGTCGTTCATTAGGATGAGGAACAAGAATGTATTGGCCTCTACATTTGAGTGTCATGACCTTTGTACATTTTAATTGCTAACATTAATGATATTTATTCTGTGCATGCCCCATGAATTGAAGTGGTAATCACACACTCGACACTGTTTGTAGTGCCTAGACATTATTCCTCACTTGGCAGTCACATAAATATACATTTTATTATCTGCTTAAATTATTCACTCATTGTTTTGAAAAGTATAACGTTTTGCAAAGTTTACAGACAGTAGACACAGGGCTTTGTGTGACAGAGAGGTGTGTGTTGGGTACTAATGTCACGCACTGGGCTTTGCGTGACAGACAGGTGTGTGTTGGTAACTGATGTCGTTGCACACTGGGCTTTGCGTGACAGACAGGTGTGTGTTGGTTACTGATGTCGTTGCATACTGGGCTTTGTATGACAGACAGGTGTGTGTTGGTTATTGATGTCGTTGCACACTGGGCTTTGTATGACAGACAGGTGTGTGTCGGTAACTGATGTCGTTGCACACTGGGCTTTGTGTGACAGTCATGTTGGACTCTTTTCGTCGTTTTAATTTCTGGAAAGTATTTGAAAAAGCATGGTGTCTGCTCTAAGATGTCCAAAATGTTAAAGTCAATTTATGGTTATGTTAAGTCATGTGTCAGAAGTAATAACCTGTTGTCAAAACAATTTCAATGTAATTTAGGTGTTAGACAAAGTTGCATTTTAAGCCCCTTCTCATTTCAATTATTTACAAATGAAATTGTACACACAATAGAACAGGAGCAGTTGTCTTGAGTACAGTTACATCCTGATATTATGCACGTTTTATTATTGCTCGTTGCAGATGATTTGATTTTAATTTCAGGCACTAATAGGGGATTACAGAAGATCTTAGATAATTATCGTGTGGACTGGAGTATGTCAGTTAGTATTGAGAAAACTAAAGTTGTAGTTTTTCCAAAAGGTGGGCGGCTGAATAAGAGGGAAAAATGGTATCTGATTGGACAACTTGTGGTAGTCACACAAGCGTATACTCATTTAGGTTTGTTTTTTAGCAGCAGGACACAAGCCTTAAGCAACATAGCAGTTCAAGATAAAATGGTACTAATCAACCTATTAAAAAGCATTAATTGTTTATAGCTTTATTCTCCAAAATCTCCTTTCAAATTGTTTGACTCCAAGATATCACTTATGTTACTGTATGGGTCAGAATATGGGCATTCCATAAAAATGGAAGTTGAGAAAGTTCATGTATATGCGTGTAAATGGTTATTGAATGTTAATCAATGTACATCAAGTAGCGCTGTATTGGGTGAATGTGGCATGATTCCCTTTACATATAAATGCAATGATGAGAGCTTTTAAATATTGGGTACGTTTAATGTGTATGCGGGGTATCCGCTTACCTAAAATGAGTTATGATATGTTGTATTTATACGATAGTCAAGGAAAGAAGAGTCGGGTTACTAATATTAGAACAATGTGTTTTTTTCTCTCGGATTCGGTCACGTTGGTTATCACAATCAGCCGGTAATGTACAGGTATTTACTGCGAGGTTATTGTAATGTTTGAAAGACAAATATGGCACTGAAGTTTATGTAATAGCTCTAAAAATGTCCTTCTATTCTCATTTTAAATTAACGTTGAAGAGTGAAGAATAGTTGTATTGTGTAACCGTGAGTAAATTCCGGTCATGGTTGTCAAGGTTTGGTGCAGCGCACACTGGCGCGAAATAGAAACTGGTTGAAAACTTAACATCCCTCCTAAAGAAAGATTTTGCAAACTTTGTTAATTTGGCCTAACAGAAGACAGGTTTCATTTCTTGCTATTGTGCCCTTCATATACCCACCTTCGCCAATCTCTATATTCCTTCAAAATATCATCTACACCCAATTGTCCTTTAGTTTAATATTCTTTTATTTACAACTAACACAAAGATAATCATTAATATCGCTAAGTATCTGTATCCCAGTAAAGAACACATATTTTATCATTGTGACGATGGCCACAAATATGTCGTACATTTTGTAAAAAGAGCCTGCGTCCTGTATAGCACTGAATAATGAATTCAATCTGTGGGTATGTTACTGATGTCACACACTAGGCTTTGTGTGACAGGCATGTGTGTGTATGTTACTGATGTCACACACTAGGCTTTGTGTGACAGACAGGTTTGGGTATGTTACTGATGTCACACACTAGGCTTTGTGTGACAGGCAGGTTTGGGTATGTTACTGATGTCACACACTAGGCTTTGTCTGACAGACAGGTGTGTGTATGTTACTGATGTCACACACTAGGCTTTGTCTGACAGGCAGGTGCGTGCATGTTACTGATGTCACACACTAGGCTTTGTGTGACAGTCAGGTTTGGGTATGTTACTGATGTCACACACTAGGCTTTGTCTGACGGACAGGTGTGTGTATTTTACTGATGACTCACACTAGGCTTTGTCTGACCGACAGGTGTGTGTATTTTACTGATGTCACACACTAGGCTTTGTCTGACAGACAGGTGTGTGTATGTTACTGATGTCACACACTAGGCTTTGTCTGACAGACAGGTGTTTGTTCGTTACTGATGTCACACATTAGGCTTTGTCTGACAGACAGGTGTGTGAATGTTACTGATGTCACACACTAGGCTTTGTGTGACAGACAGGTGTGTGTATTTTACTGATGTCACACACTAGGCTTTGTCTGACAGACAGGTGTGTGTATGTTACTGATGTCACACACTAGGCTTTGTCTGACAAACAGGTGTGTGTATGTTACTGATGTCACACACTAGGCTTTGTCTGACAAACAGGTGTGTGTATGTTACTGATGTCACACACTAGGCTTTGTCTGACAGACAGGTGTGTGTATGTTACTGATGTCACACACTAGGCTTTGTGTGACAGGCAGGTTTGGGTATGTTACTGATGTCACACACTAGGCTTTGTCTGACAGACAGGTGTGTGTATGTTACTGATGTCACACACTAGGCTTTGTCTGACAGGCAGGTGCGTGCATGTTACTGATGTCACACACTAGGCTTTGTGTGACAGTCAGGTTTGGGTATGTTACTGATGTCACACACTAGGCTTTGTCTGACGGACAGGTGTGTGTATTTTACTGATGTCACACACTAGGCTTTGTCTGACAGACAGGTGTGTGAATGTTACTGATGTCACACACTAGGCTTTGTCTGACAGACAGGTGTGTGTTCGTTACTGATGTCACACATTAGGCTTTGTCTGACAGACAGGTGTGTGAATGTTACTGATGTCACACACTAGGCTTTGTCTGACAGACAGGTGTGTGTATTTTACTGATGTCACACACTAGGCTTTGTCTGACAGACAGGTGTGTGTATGTTACTGATGTCACACACTAGGCTTTGTCTGACAAACAGGTGTGTGTATGTTACTGATGTCACACACTAGGCTTTGTCTGACAAACAGGTGTGTGTATGTTACTGATGTCACACACTTGGCTTTGTCTGACAGACAGGTGTGTGTATGTTACTGATGTCACACACTAGGCTTTGTCCGACAGACAGGTGTGTGTATGTTACTGATGTCACACACTAGGCTTTGTCTGACAGACAGGTGTATGTATGTTACTGATGTCACACATTAGGCTTTGTCTGACAGACAGGTGTGTGTATGTTACTGATGTCACACACTAGGCTTTGTCTGACAGACAGGTGTGTGTATGTTACTGATGTCACACACTAGGCTTTGTCTGACAGACAGGTGTATGTATGTTACTGATGTCACACACTGGGCTTTGTGTGACAGACAGGTTTGGGTATGTTACTGATGTCACACACTAGGCTTTGTCTGACAGACAGACGTGTGTGTATGTTACTGATGTCACACACTAGGCTTTGTCTGACAGACAGACAGGTGTGTGTGTGTTACTGATGTCACACACTAGGCTTTGTCTGACAGGCAGGTGCGTGCATGTTACTGATGTCACACACTAGGCTTTGTGTGACAGTCAGGTTTGGGTATGTTACTGATGTCACACACTAGGCTTTGTCTGACAGACAGGTGTATGTATGTTACTGATGTCACACACTAGGCTTTGTCTGACAGACAGGTGTATGTATGTTACTGATGTCACACATTAGGCTTTGTCTGACAGACAGGTGTGTGTATGTTACTGATGTCACACACTAGGCTTTGTCTGACAGACAGGTGTGTGTATGTTACTGATGTCACACACTAGGCTTTGTCTGACAGACAGGTGTATGTATGTTACTGATGTCACACACTGGGCTTTGTGTGACAGACAGGTTTGGGTATGTTACTGATGTCACACACTAGGCTTTGTCTGACAGACAGACGTGTGTGTATGTTACTGATGTCACACACTAGGCTTTGTCTGACAGACAGACAGGTGTGTGTGTGTTACTGATGTCACACACTAGGCTTTGTCTGACAGGCAGGTGCGTGCATGTTACTGATGTCACACACTAGGCTTTGTGTGACAGTCAGGTTTGGGTATGTTACTGATGTCACACACTAGGCTTTGTCTGACGGACAGGTGTGTGTATTTTACTGATGACTCACACTAGGCTTTGTCTGACCGACAGGTGTGTGTATTTTACTGATGTCACACACTAGGCTTTGTCTGACAGACAGGTGTGTGTATGTTACTGATGTCACACACTAGGCTTTGTCTGACAGACAGGTGTTTGTTCGTTACTGATGTCACACATTAGGCTTTGTCTGACAGACAGGTGTGTGTATTTTACTGATGTCACACATTAGGCTTTGTCTGACAGACAGGTGTGTGTATTTTACTGATGTCACACACTGGGCTTTGTCTGACAGACAGGTGTGTGTCTGTTACTGATGTCACACACTAGGCTTTGTGTGACAGACATGTTTGGGTATGTTACTGATGTCACACACTAGGCTTTGTCTGACAGACAGGTGTATGTATGTTACTGATGTCACACACTGGGCTTTGTGTGACAGACAGGTTTGGGTATGTTACTGATGTCACACACTAGGCTTTGTCTGACAGACAGACGTGTGTGTATGTTACTGATGTCACACACTAGGCTTTGTCTGACAAACAGGTGTGTGTATGTTACTGATGTCACACACTAGGCTTTGTCTGACAAACAGGTGTGTGTATGTTACTGATGTCACACACTTGGCTTTGTCTGACAGACAGGTGTGTGTATGTTACTGATGTCACACACTAGGCTTTGTCCGACAGACAGGTGTGTGTATGTTACTGATGTCACACACTAGGCTTTGTCTGACAGACAGGTGTATGTATGTTACTGATGTCACACATTAGGCTTTGTCTGACAGACAGGTGTGTGTATGTTACTGATGTCACACACTAGGCTTTGTCTGACAGACAGGTGTGTGTATGTTACTGATGTCACACACTAGGCTTTGTCTGACAGACAGGTGTGTGTATTTTACTGATGTCACACATTAGGCTTTGTCTGACAGACAGGTGTGTGTATTGTACTGATGTCACACACTGGGCTTTGTCTGACAGACAGGTGTGTGTCTGTTACTGATGTCACACACTAGGCTTTGTGTGACAGACATGTTTGGGTATGTTACTGATGTCACACACTAGGCTTTGTCTGACAGACAGGTGTATGTATGTTACTGATGTCACACACTGGGCTTTGTGTGACAGACAGGTTTGGGTATGTTACTGATGTCACACACTAGGCTTTGTCTGACAGACAGACGTGTGTGTATGTTACTGATGTCACACACTAGGCTTTGTCTGACAGACAGACAGGTGTGTGTGTGTTACTGATGTCACACACTAGGCTTTGTCTGACAGACAGGTGTGTGTGTGTTACTGATGTCACACATTAGGCTTTGTCTGACAGGCAGGTGTGTGTATGTTACCGATGTCACGCACTTGGCTTTGTCTGACAGACAGATGTGTGTTGGTTACTGACATCACACTCTGGGCTTTATGTGACATATAGCTGTGTATCGTTACTAATGGTGGAGTAAATTAGCTAATACATGCACATCCTCATTAGGGTCAATATCTGTTCTGTACACATGTTAATGTACCAAGGTATGCCGCATGATTCATTTTCATTGAAATACTGTAGTCTCAAAAGCAAAACAAAACATATATTTCACTGAAACAATGTTTGAAGGATAAGGAAACGATTGTTTAACCATTTGTTAAAATTTCATGAAATTTATGAAGGTAGAATGTACTCATAAATGTCTGTTTTCATGTGTGTGTTTATTTTCCTTTTTTACTGTAACATGTGACCAACGATTGGAAACAAATTAAATAACACAGAAAACAAATGCAATAATGTGTATATGATCATAGAATTGGCGTTTCAGGGAAATTCTCACAGGATTGTGATCAGATTTATTGATATGGCTTTCATGGAAGCAGTCAAAAATGCCATTTTTACCATATCTGAATGTTATCAGATTGGGTGTCATTCGTTATGTTACATTTGTAAAATACTTGGCAAAATAATAGTATCAGTATTAGTATTTTAATATGTAAGTTTATCCCTCTACCCAGACAAGTATCAACTCACAACTGAAGTTCATACATGAATATATGGGTAGATGACCATTGTGTAGAAACTTATGTTTTTTGCTTTTGCTTGATTGTACTTGAATTCAGAATTATGTAAATATATAAAGTATTAGAAATAATCAAGACTCGTTCAGGTTGTCTAGAGAGCGGCAATTGTTTTCTTAGGCTCAACCACGTGATACATCCTGTACATCCAACAGGTTAGTTGTCCATAGTGTTAAACATTTTCCCCATTCCCAGATCTGTGTGACAAAGCAAGCAGGCTTAAGTTCCTATTTAACCACCCCAATAAGGGGAAATTATATAATTACACCAGTGCTTATGACTTTCTTATTAAGGTAGCTAGAGGCATGTATGTTTCAGCTTTTTAGTTGTACTTGATTCTTTGTTCCCCAAATAGAAATGATATAATTACACCAGATCTTATAACTTTCTTATTAAGGTAGCTAGAGGCATGTATGTTTCAAAGTTCTAGTTGCACTGGATTCTTGTTTTCCTGAAAGGGAAGTTATGTAATTAAACCAGATCTTATAACTTTCTTATTAATGTAGCTAGAGGCATGTACATGTATGTTTCAATTTTTTAATTGCACTGGATTGTTGTATTCCCCAAAGGGAAACGATTTAATTAAACCAGTACTTATGACTTTCTTATTAAGGTAGCTGGAGACATGGATTTGTCATTTTCCTAGTTGCACTTTACTGTTGTTGTCTTAACCAACTAGAATAGATGTAATTAAAATAGAAGTCCTTACACCTTTGTTATTAAGGACGCTGTTGCCAAGTTATACTGCTTTAAGCATGTATTTTGTTCTTAATCCAGAAGAGATGTCATTAAACCAGACGTGATTACCAAATGTTATTAGGACAGTTAATAGGCTTAGTACTAAGTGGTACTGGTTGGACATACTAGACAAAGCATTTCTACAGCCATGTTTCAGTGGGGACCTTTTGTTACCCCAATGTCACTTATCCACTGTATTATATCTCCATTCTATAATGATAAATACCCTGCACCCATTTGCTGATAAAAGATCGTCCTGAGACCAATTTGAATGGGACTCAGATCAAGTTAGACATTCGACCAAATACCTCTCATGTGACATTTAGTGTCAAGGAAGATTTGCAGGAAGACGCAGGTATATACAGAATGGACATATAATTACTGGATAATTGAGTTTGCTGTCACCCAATTTGTGGACATTCAGGATATGGTGGGAAGTGGATTACTTCTGCTGTTACCTGTGAAGCAGAACCCTCCCTAGTTGCTTTTAGTCTAAGGTAACCAACCCTCCCATAATCAGCTGTGTCTCTGCAGCCTCTACGTAATGTTCACTGACGTCAGGATCACAAATATCACAACTAAGAGTGTGTTATTGTGTAGTCTTTTATTGTTTCTCTTGATAAATAAAATATTTCATAAAAATACAAGCTCGTGTTGACATTATATATTAATCAAATTCAAAACATCATTTATATATTACAAACATCAGTGTGAATATGAATGAATAACTGATAATTTCTACAGGACAGTTAGACAGGTAAGAATTAATTGGAGAAGAAATGTTGCCATCCACGGGACAACAGGCAGACAGCAACGTCAGACACAATGTTGGAAGGTAAAGGTACTTGGTATATAATCGCAAGTGTTAACTCTTGCAGTACTGTTGTAACCCTGACGGATACATTTCCCTACAATATCCCCATACCAATGAGGCTGTGTAATAACGAACACACCATTCCCTATACATGACACATTGGCAGTGTACTCAGCTTCACACTGACAGTTGGATAGATGACAATGGCAGCAAGGGTAAACGAGTGAGTGAGTCGGGTTCAACACTGCTTTGAACGGTATCTTAGTCTATCAGAGATTACTGTTGAAGAATCATTCAAACGACACAGGACGTTTACAGTGAACACGGATATGGTGCGGACAGGCCAATGGCCACAAAGGGGTCCTATTAGACAACCTGTGTACATGTCACTACACTTGAAATAGAACATCAATATGATAATTGTTGCTATTAATTGCATGCTAAAGGAGGAGTTTATGATGGACCGTGGATCTGGTCCACACAGAGATTAGACACCATATGTCATCATTTCATAGAGATTCAGTGACTAGAGCAACCTGCTTTATGATTAATGTCTTGCATTCATATTGAGTTTATTACGAGAGTAAGTGATTTGGGTTTTACAAAGCTTATAGCAATATAACAAAAATATCAGCGGGGGAAATGGACTTACATAGAGTTATCTTTTGCGTACATATATAATAAATATTATTTAATAAAATTAGAGTGATCGATATTTCTGGAGGACTGATTCAGTTTCAAAGTCAATAAACACCACATTCTCTGACAATCATGGTGTAGGACATTCTAGGATAAAGGAGTTTGGATTTCCACTTTTGACGCCACAAAGGTTTAGGTTTTTTAATGTAAACAACCTCAGCTGCTGATTAGAAAGCCTTACTTTAGTCTCAAGTCTAGAAATATAGATGCCAAGCACATGGCTAGGTAAGGGAAATAAGAGTTATCTGCCCATTTGCTACTACTGGTCTTACAACTACTAGTATTTGTTAAAGATGTCTGCTGACTACTCTATAATTTACAGGTTAATTTAGAAGTCGTGGGTTACAGAAACTACCTATGTGGCTGGACATGTGGATGGCATAGAGAAATGTTTCAAGCAAAATTACGGAAGACTGATTATGTGATTGGAAACCTATGGCCTGATAAAAATAAAACTCATTGGAAAACAGCGAGTAACAATGTTCATATTATTATTGATAAAGATTCGGTCGGCTCTGGGCTTAATGTCTCGGTATTTCTTTGAACTTTCACACATATAAATTTATCAGCTGGTGAAGCATACAACACACATATGTTGTTCCTTAGTACATTTAACCGGTTTTTGATATCGTGATATTCATAAATCATTGTTTTTTAATGATGTTCTTGTACATTTTTAATATGGTATTAGCAATAAGTATTATCATTTGTGCGATATATGATCATAGATAAAATGTTTTGGAAAGATTTTATTGTGTTTATCAAGGAGGCAGATCGTATTTGATAAAGTCAGAAGCATTAGATCTTATAAAACATTACGGTGATGGCAGTTTGTATCCGAGGAAGTGTTGAATATTAATTACATGTTTATTATCATTATTGACGACAATCATGTGACAATTCAGATTTTATGCTGGAAACACTGAAACACGAAATTGATTGGGGTTTAATAATGGTGGATATTTATTAATTTAGGAAAAATTGGTATGTAAGAGGATCAAGTTGCAAGTGTCAATGTGTTTATGAATATTGGCAACAGAATATACTTATATTAAGTACCGGATTAGGCTTTTGCGAATACGGGATCGGGTGGTCAGGCTCGTTGACATGGTTGACGCATGTCGTCGATGCTAATTGCGTGGATCGATGCTGATGATATGAATCACTGGATTGTCTGGTCCAGACGCGATTATTTACAGACCGCCGTTATATAGCTTGAATATTGCGGAGTGCGGCGTTAAAAGACAAACCAACCAACCAACGATACCCCGTACAAAATTATTGCCTGCTTTAATAAATGAGAATGGAAACGCCAATATGGACATCGTATGTGAGACAAATGTTATTTAATACCGGTTTTGCGTATATGTGGTTATTCCAAGATGTTGGTAATAAGAACATTTGTCTGCATTAAGAAGACGTTTAAGAGATACCTGTTTCCAAACATGGTACCACAGTTAGTGCAATGTGGTGAGGTGAGGTGAAATGGGGTTTAACGTTGCGTCCAAGATTATTGCACTCATATAGCGACGTGCATGCACGTGTGTGTATGTGGCTGTTTGTACTAGTCCGGACTGATGCCGATTTATAGTGCTAGCCCACTGAGATACCATGCCGCAGTTTAACATGAATACCCCACTCAGACACAGCATTCTGACTCCGAGCCGACCAGTCCTTGTTTTAGCCCCTTAATGCCGAGCACCTGTCTGGTGCTGTGAGTGAGTTTGGTATCTCAGTATCTCAGTGGTATCTCAGTGGGCTAGCACTATAAATCGGCATCAGTCCGATTTATAGTGCTAGCCCACTGAGATACCATGCCGCAGTTTAACATGAAGCCCCTTAATGCCGAGCACCTGTCTGGTGCTGTGAGTGAGTTTGGTATCTCAGTATCTCAGTGGTATCTCAGTGGGCTAGCACTATAAATCGGCATCAGTCCGATTTATAGTGCTAGCCCACTGAGATACCATGCCGCAGTTTAACATGAATACCCCACTCAGACACAGCATTCTGACTCCGAGCCGACCAGTCCTTGTTTTAGCCCCTTAATGCCGAGCACCAGACAGGGTAACAACAAGTACCATATTTTAATGTCTTTTGGTATGAGGCTCCCGGGGATCGAACCCGAGACCTTCCACTCTCCGGTCGGACGCTCTACCACTAGACCACGGAGGCGGTAGAGTGCAGTGTGGAAATTTCGTATATATCTCCACAACTTTCGAGTCAACATTCTAAACCGTAACAGGTCATTGTTAAATTTACCTCATACACAATCTATATCTACAGAATGCGAGGGCGGTTGGGTAGCCTAGCGGTTAAAGCGTTCGCTCGTCTCGCCGAAGACCCGGGTTCGAATCCCGACATGGGTACAATGTGTGAAGCCCATTTCTGGTGTCCCCCGCCGTGATATTGCTGGAATATTGCTAAAAGCGGCGTAAAACCAAACTCACTCACAGAATGTGACCTTCATGTAGTTGGGGATAAATGCCATGTCTTTTTTGTATGTAAGAAATATATGCTCTTGAGAAATGGATTTTTTTTACCTACTGTGATATTAATGTAATACGCTTGACAGCTTTATATCTATGTGGTACCCGGGTGGCCCAGTCTAAATAACTAAAATATAAAAGGAAATTAAAGCGCATTTTGGTTTACAGTGATTGAACGTTAACTGCGTTTATTATTTAAATAACTAAAATATAAAAGGAAACTTAAACGCATTTTGGTTTACAGTGATTGAACATTAACTGCGTTTATTATTTAAGCCGCAACTTGGGTTCTTGTATTCACGATGCCAAGTCTTTAACCGTGTACTTATCTAATGCTTATGAGGACATGAATTCTTAGTTGGATGGCAAATATGAATTGGAAATAAATACAATGTATTTTCGTTCTATTTCATTATTTATTTAGTCTTTGGCGGAGGCCTGATACTGACTTTTATTTGAAAGTGTTCCTCTCCTGAATTATCTTTCTGTAGACGTATTACATACTAGAGTGAGTGAGGTGGGTTAAAGACGCTTTGAACATTACTTCAATTACACCACGTCGAGTCAGCTTAATGTTGGAGGAATAGTGACGCATGGATATGGTGCTGACAAACCTAGAAACATAATCGGGGCGAACCGAGATTCGAACCCACAATCATAGGTTTCTGGCGTCCCCAAGGGCGCCACTCTGCACAGCGAATCGCGGCGCCTTAGACAACTGGGCCATCCGTGCCCCCTGTTATTAGTTCACATCATATTTGATAACTGTTGTTACTGTTGATCCTTCACCTGCCACATATTATTCTGTACGAGCACGAGTAAGGTGCTGACAAACCTCCAAACATAATTGGGGCGAACCGGGATTCGAACCCACAATCATAGGTTTCTTGCGTGCCCAAGGGACCCAACACTGTACAGCGAATCGTGGCGCCCTAGACGACTGGGCCACCCGTGCCCCCCTCAGAAACAGAAACAACGGCAATATAGTCGTTGAAATTATAGGAATGGATGACTGAAAATTACTGATGAGACCAGATGTAAGCTCAGCACCATCCGGGTGTCCATGCGTTCACGAAATTCTTTGGGTTAGCAGCAGGATCAGGTGGAGGGTGATCAGCGGGGACCATCTGCTTCCGGTAGTCATCCATCCGGGCTTTTAGTTTGTCAACAATGTCCGGCATCTTCTGTGCCAGGTCGTTATGCTCAGTTGGATCCTCTGAGACGGAGAAGTATATGCTCAATAAATATGACGGAAAGTGCAGGATGGGATGCATACGAATGCTTAATTTGCTACATCAATTAAGCAAAGTTTCATGAGAACTATATTTTGACAAGTCTTATGAGAAATATGTATGGTTTATTATATGCAGATACAGTACTTCACCCACCACGTATATTGTACAGATGAACTGGACTATCTCCTTCAACATATATGGTGGTCACATAAATATCCCTCTCTGTTCTGTTCATAGGCTCGGGCCAGCCATCGGGTCCACCTGGGTAGCCCATTATCAACTTGTAGTCTCCAACCCTGTGAAAAAACAACGCCAGAGGGGTCGGCCATAAAATATTCTGGTTTGGGGGTACAAAAAGACAAAAACCTGTTCACTGAACATGCTGGATGTTCTGAAAAAATATAGTGTTGTGTGTCCTTTCACTGACAAAAACAACTGTATATCTTAAAGCACTATCTTTAAACATATTCTGTCGAAAAAAATAGACAAGAGTCGGTTCCATGCATAACCACTTCCTATCAAGTCCCACCACTGTTTAGAACTATTTGTAACCAAATAATGGTCAGTATCCAGAAATATTGGATAGTTTCTTGTGAAAGTTTTTGGCTCCCGATAGACCCAATCCTTACCCAATTGATTGCAGAGCGAACAACTATACTCTTCAAAAAATGAAACGCAAAGCCAGATTTGTGTGAGGTAGGAAAATACATTTATTCGAGGAACCGTACAAGGCAATGAGCCAAAATGGTGTGGTGATTGTAGTCATCTCAGTTTTCGGTACATAGGAAACGTCCAAGGTGAATGTCAGCTACCATCAATAAAGCGTATGTCCCCCGCTTGAATAGATAGCGGACATCTCCTGTCCATGGAAGAGACGAGTATGCAAATCACATCCTAGGGAATGGTAGCCCACTCGGCCTGCAACGCAAAAGCAAACTACTGCAACGTCTGGGGTTGTGGTTGACGTCGGCGTAGCCGTCCATCCAACAACGTTGTTGTTGTGTAGATAGGCTCTTGTGATCCGTGATGTATGCGGTCGAGCATTGACCTGCTGGAATACACCGTTGCCGTTGGCTGCCATTGGGAGGACGTGTGGTGGGAGAATTTCGTTGGTGTATCTTAAACGGTTTCGTACGGTCTGGTCGGATCAGAGACCATCTATTATATGGTCTCTGGTCGGATATACTGCGCAGTCCGGGTATTTGGGATGCGGTTGAGGTGGCTGTGGTCGTCCTTCACGTAGGTGGCGTAGTTTGATGTAGTGATCTTGGGCGGGGTGGTTACTTTTGGTCCTCCAGACCTTGGCCGATCACGTGTTGACCCATGCTTATGAAACCGATCCATAGTCTTGTGGTGGTGCTGAGCGCTACATTGAAAACCCTGGCTATAGCTGATCGGGATCCCCCTGCCTGCAAGCGGCCAATGACGTTGTTTCTTTGCACTTGAGTCAATCTTGGCATGTTGTTCAACTGTCACTGTTAGATTGACGCAGATGCCAGGCAATCAATAAACCCTGCACTTTAGTACCGTTCATACTGTTGCACGTACAGTACGTGCAGCTCCATGGCCCTTTTGTTTATGCACTGGGTGCGTTTTTACGAATCGTACGTGTTTTACGACTTATCGTTTGCACGTCCTTGTTGTGATCATTTTGATCCGGGAAATTTGTCACTGACACTATAACACATTAAACCTTTTTATTTTGCACCTCTTGGTCCCCTAAGTTTGCTTTTATGGCGAAAAATATTCGTATTGCGTTTCTTTTTTTTAAGAGTATATGTATATTCAAAATATGGCAGGTCGTGAAAATATTATTTCTGTAACCTAACATCAAACTCAGTTACCTGATTCCAGCATGTCCCTCAATTGCTGGTTCAGTATTGTCGAGATTGTAGATAAACTCGGTCCTTGACGAAGGAAGCCCTTTCCTGATGGATTCCCAGTGACTCATACCGTCAATTGACATTTCTGGAAAACAAAATGTTGTAATGTGTTGTCTCACTATTCGACATTGATTCTGAAACCGTATTATGGCATTTGATATCGTCATGAAAATATTTCAGTTGTTTAATGACGTCCTGACCTAGATAAGACGTCATATTACAATTGGTAAGACGGATTTGAATATTTTAACTTTTTCTCGTTACATATTTAACCAACACAAAGAGCATTATTTGGTATTAATACTTATTCGGTGTCAATGAAATTTTAGATATGTATCGGTGGGTAAGACTCTCCAAACAGGCAATCTTTATTACCAGGAGATCCTCCACCTGCTGACACCAATGTTGGCTTCCAGTCTACAGCATGCATCATTCTGTAATTACACAGGTGCTCTTTTTAATATGTTTAGGCATAGAAATCTTTGAGTGTCAACTGGTAAAACTAGTAGGGAATCATTAAAATCAACATAATCACTCCGTTAGACTTCTTACAAAACAGATTCGCTGTGCAGAGTTGCGTCCCTTGGGCACGCCAGAAACCTATGATTGTGGGTTCGAATCACGGTTCGTCCGAATTATGTTTCTAGGTTTGTCAGCACCATACCCGTGCTCGTGGGTTTCACCGAAGTGGTAAACGTCTGAGACCTGCATCACTTGGGGCTTTCCTCCCACATTAAGCTGACACGCCGCTATATGACTGGAATACTGTAAAAAGCGGCGTTAAACCCAACTCACTCACTCAATCACTCTTAAAAACAAATGACAAATTTCCAACATTTGAACTCATGATGATCAGATAAAACATGTACAAACCCATTATAAGTTGTCTTTGTTTTTTTCAAGCCGATGCCATACATGAAGGATGTCCCCCTCGTGCCCCCCTCCCAGATTGTGTGCTTGCCACCTCTCAGAGGCCAGTTGTTGGCATAACTTGTTATAGGGCCGCCGTTCTGGGGTGACACATAATTGGGGTATAACAACATGCAACAGTGTTCCTAAATCAGATTCCTCTGTCCAATCGATAACATATAAGACCCCTGTTAGGCTACAAAAATGTTTGTCGGGCATCGGCGCATCACTTGCATTACAAATCCTGCGTCTGTCATCTTTATTACCAAATTCCACGAGACTGGGTAATTCATGTTTGACCAATGAGTCCGAGTCCAATGTGTGCCCAGTTGTGTTTACTGGTAATTTTGGAGGGGAAAGAATAAGATATGTTACTCCCTTGTCAGTTTTGTTCCCAACCCACTCTTCGCTACTGAGAAAAATGTGCCTGAGATATTCAAATTGGCTTCATTATTATCAATGACTGACCAACCTACGTCGTCGTAAAACTCTGTTTATGTCCTTATCTTAAGATTTATAATGGTTTTCTCTTCCATTTATTTTGTCTTTATTTATAATGTTGAATCACAAAGGATAGTTGGTTTGTTGTTTAACGCCGCACTCAGCAATATTCCAGCTATATGACGGCGGTCTGTAAATAATCGAGTCTGGACCAGACAATCCAGTGATCGATATCATGAGCATCGATCCACCCAATTAGGATCGATGACATGCATCAACCAAATCAGCGAGCCTGACCACCCGTTCCCGTTAGTCGCCTTTTACGACAAGCATAGTCACCTTTTACGGTAAGCATGGGTTGCTGAAGACCTGTTCTACCCCGGAATCCTCACGGGTCGAATCACAAAGGAAGGTGGCATTCCTTACGTCAGCCGTAAACAGAATGAGTGTGTTTTCAAACAGGCCCTTCTCTTTAAGTGCCATTGTCACGTTCCCAACCGCATCGTCAAGGGCCGTCACCATTCCTAGAGGGAGGTCATACCATTACAAACGATGATGTCATCTTCAGGTACTAAATAACATTTGATAACAGATTATTATTGTAATGTTTTTAATGAACGCCATGCTGGTTTAATTGGCTTCCTCAATATGTGTTCTCTGTCCATCATGTTGTTACAATATTATCCCGCTGTTGTTATTAGTGAGTGAGTGAGTGAATTGGGTTTAACGCCGCTTTTAACAGTATTCCAGTTATATCACGGCGTGTCAGTTTAATGTGGGAGGAAAGACCGAAGTGATGCAGGTCTCAGACGTTTACTACTTCGCTGAAACCCACGAGCACGGGTATGGTGCTGACAAACCTAGAAACATAATCGGGGCGAACCGTGGTTCGAACCCACAATCATAGGTTTCTGGCGTCCCCAAGGGACGCAACTCTGCACAGCGAATCGCGGCGCCTTAGATGACTGGGCCATCCGTGCCCCCTGTTATTAGTTCACATCATATTTGATAACTGTTGTTACTGTTGATCCTTCACCTACCACATATTATTCTGTACCAAGTTTATTATTCAGTTAAGGCGGTCTGGTAGCCTACAGTGGCCAATGCGTTCGCTCGTCACGCCGAAGACTCGGGTTCGATTCCCGCCATGGGTACAATGTGTGAAGCCCATGTCTGGTGTCCCCTGTCGTGATATTGCTGGAATATTGCCATGGCGTGAAACCATACTCACTCACTCACTCACTCATTATTCAGTATTGCTTGATAACAGTATAACACTCACTCATTATTCAGTATTGCTTGACAACAGTATAAGGTTGTATACCGAAAGGTCGCTATTACAGTCTAATAACGAAATGTAGGACATAGAAATGGAAATGTAGAACATATAGCTTGCAGCAACTGTTTGCCTACGTCATGATGTCATGCTGGTGTATGAATGTGGAACTACAATTCAAAGAATACAAAAATACCTGAGTATGTCCTGCGACCTTGGTTCATCACACTAGGATACATGTTGAAGTACTCGACGGGAACCTAAATAGAACGAGAACGTTGTCACGAGGCTAAGTGCTTAATGATCCAAATAACTGTCATATTCAGTGATGGAGATAGCAATCATTTCTTTCCTTCGGAAATGAACCATTGAATGAAATTGTCTTACATACATGAAAATATGTTCGTTTCTTTCTATAAGAAGGTGAGGTGAAATGGGGTTTAACGTCACGTCCAAGATTATTGCACTTATATAGCGACGTGCATGTACGTGTGTGTGATTGTGCGGCTGCTTGTACCAGTCCGGACTGATGCCGATTTATAGTGCTAGCTCAATGAGATGCCATGCCGCAGTTTAACATGAATACCCCACTCAGACACAGTATACTGACTCCGAGCCGACCAGTCCTTGCTTTAGCCCCTTAATGCCGAGTGCCAGACAGGGTAACAACAGTACCATCTTTTGGTATGACGCGGTCGGGGATCGAACCCCGGACCTTCCGCTCTCCGGGCGGACGCTCTACCACTAGACGGCGGAGGCGGTCTCTTTCTATAACAAACACACACAGTTCCTTAGATTCAAAGGTGACCCTACCTCCATTGGATCGTGTACGCTCTGATAGGGCAGGTACATAAACAAAGGCTGGGAGACGTTGTGTTGGTGGATGATCTCAACAGCTTTCTGTGCGAATGTATACTGAAAACACAGGCATGCAATGACGGATATCTGTTTCTTGTAATAGTAGATTACACTATCAGTCACTCGATTTATCAAGTGATTGTTATCATGAGCCACGGTCACGCCGCCGGGGTACGATGAAACGCAACAAACCATGTCACCACCCGATCCACTAAGTCGCATCTTACGACCAGACCCCGTGGAGATAGACCCGTGAAGATTCCGGGGTAGAATAGGTCTTCAGCAACCCCGCTTGCCGTAAAAGGAGACTATGTTTGTCCTAAAAGGTGACTAACGTGATCGGGTGGTCAAGCTCGCTGACTTGGTTGATACATGTCATCGATCCCAATTGCGTGGATCGATGCTCATGATATCAATCACTCGAATGTCTGGTCCAGACTCGATTATTTACAGACCGCCGTCATATAGCTGGAATATTGCTAAGTGCAGCGTTAAACAACAAACCAACCAACCAACCCCGGGTTAGACATCCGGGTTAGAACTGGTCTTCTACAACCCACGCTTGTAAAAGACGACTAACGGGAGGCTTGCTGACTTGGTTGATGTCATGTCATCGTATCCCAAATGCGTAGATTAATGCTCATGATGTCAATCACTGGATTGTCTGGTCATACTCGATTATTTAAAGAGCCGTTATAAAGCTGGAATATTGCTGATTTCAGCGTCAAACTACAAAATACAAAATAAACTTACGTCCAGGAGATTCGTGTACAGTACACTATCAGTCACTCGAGTTATCCAGTTATTGCTATTATGAGCCATGATCACGCCGCCGGGCCACGATAAGATGCAACCAACCAAGTCCTACCCGATCCACTAAGTCGCGTCCGTGTTCGAATTGGTCTTCAGTAACCCATGCTTGTTGTATAAGCGACTAACGGGGGGCTCTCTGACTTGGGTGATATCATGTCATCGTAACCAAATCTCGCAGATCGATGCTCATGATGTCAATCACTGGATTGTCTGGTTGCTTTTTCACAGACCGTCGTTATATGGCTGGAATATTGCTGATGGCCTTACACCACAAAATACAAAATACAAAATATATTTACGTCCAGCACAGGTTACTGGGGACCATTCTTACCCGGATTCCCCACAGGTGATCCTTAGTGGGAAAAAATTGTACGACGAACCTAGTTCTCCTAAAATACGTTCTGTTTGTAAGGGAGGATGAGTTAAGTCTGAGCATCCGACCCTTTAAGTGGCCTCTTAGAACAGGCACATGTTACTGGGATTTATCCTAACCTAGACTTCCCACGGTGCGAGCATAGTATATATATTGCGGTTAAAGAAGCAAGAGATATGTGCGCATTCAGGGAATTATTTGTGATTTGCGTGGAGTGCGGTCGTCAAACCAGCTGTTTCCATCAGAGGGGGTTTATTGTGATTTAATAGCCTCTGATTGACCAATCAGAATCGAGTAAATTCCAAATTCACGGTAGAATTGTGTTTAATGCCATTTTGAAACGTATTTCAGTTTTGTTACAGCGTGTCAGCTTGACAGGAAAGCTCAATTCAGCGATTGAAAATGTGTGCAACGTCCCACAGACCATTCGTCACCACTCTCCCCTTTCCGTAACCTGCAAGAAGACTCGTTCCCCTATCGACGAATGTTATGTCCAAAAATACGACAAACCAATCAGAATGCGCGTATGATTTCAAGTTCTTCGTCAACGAATCCCTCAGAAATGATTTTTGATTTTAAATATACCCAAGACACAGTTAAATGGGTTTAATCATGCTGTATAATTCCGCATGTCACGATGTGATTTAAATTTCATCTGAAATATATATAATATATGGGGAAATATATGTGAACCATTACACAACGAGTTGACAATTGTTTTAGGTATGCCCGTTTGCGCTAAGACGGAACCCGGTCACAAAAATGGCTACGAGAGGGGCACGAGTCGCTATTCGGCTTGTCCCGGAATGACACGAGTTGGTCACGAATGCCCACAGACTTGTGACTGTGTGCCCTACACATTGCTGTAATGGCAGTTCATGCACGGAGTTGGGTTGATTTGACCTTCCATGAGATATGGACGACCTGATTGCATTAGCTTATGTTAAATTGGCATGCGTCACTCCTGCGCGGTATTGCGGTCAATGTATTCACGGGTGATAGACCCGGGAGGTATTAATGTTCCTTCTGTAGAAATAATTGAAATAAATCAATCTGTATTTAAAGACAAAACTTGTGTTGGTGTTTGTAGATTGATAATAGAACTCGAGTCGATGGTGTAAAGAGTTACCCCCCTTGCGCGATTCTTTGTTTGGTGTTTCAGTTTGTCAGTTATGAGTGAGTGAGTATGGTTTTACGCTGCTTTTAGCAATATTCCAGCAATATCACGGCGGGGGACACCAGAAATGGGCTTCACACATTGTACCCATGTCGGGAATCGAACCCGGGTCATCGGCGTGACGAGCAAACGCTTTAACTACTAGGCTACCCGACCACCCTTTCAGTCATGGATAAGCCAGGTTTTTGTAGGCTATTTGGTATTTTCTGTAACTGAAGAGCATTGTACAGGGCTAGGCATTTCTTAACATTAAACGGTTATGTCTTGTAATGGGATTGTTTGCAACAAATTAAAAATATGTTACAGCTGAATATTCTCCTTTGTAGTCCCAAGCAGGAAGTTTGTTGTCTCTGTAGTCTAAATATCCCCCTGTAAACAAACAAATGAACATAACAAATCATAGATCTGAAAATATTTTTTTTCAAATGTTTAATCAGCACATCGAGCCCTATGATAAATAAATATGATTATCTCATCATCAACCTAATAGTTTACGTTTTATATCTTTCCTGTGTAACGACCAGTTAGCAATATTCAAGCTTTATGACGATGTCCTGAAAATAATAATCGAGTCGCGAACAGCCAATTCAGTGATTGATATTATGAGCAGGAATCCACGCTGTCGGCGTTGGCTGGTTCGGTTTCATCCAAGTCATCGAGCCAAAACTTGATCAATTATGTCGCTCTTAGGACAAGCAGAGGTTTCGGTTTTTTTGGGTTTGTTTGTTTTGTTTTGTTTTCGTTTTTTGGGGGGGAATCTATTATAACATGGGTTTTGTAGTGCACGTAGTTATAAACTTGCCTAAGCTGTGGTTGTAGTAGTCCTCCTGTGCGTTGTAGTAGCCAAAGAACGTGTCAAACCCTCTGTACGTTGGTGTGCACTCCCACTTGCAAAAACCAAGATGCCATCTGGAACAGGACATACAGTGCTTAAAAGTTTGGAACGTGTTGCCCTGTGTGGTGAAGCGCGTAACATCCGTGATCAGTGTTGGTTTATTTATTGACTTATCTTTGTTTGTTTGTTTGTTTATTTGTTGTTTAACGCCGCCCTCAGCAATATTTCAGACGCGTACGGCGATCTGTAAATCATGGCGTCTGGACCAGAGTGAGTGGATGAGTATGGTTATACGCCACCTTTGGCAATATTCAAGCAATATTCACGGCTGGGGACACCAGAAATAGGCTTCACATATTGTACCCATGTCGGGAATCGAACCCGGGTCTTCGGCGTGACGAGCGGACGCTTTAACGCCTAGTCTACCCGACCACCCCAGTCTGGACCAGACAATCCAGAGATTTTCATGAGCATCGATCTACGCAATTGGGATACAATGACATGCATCGACCAAGTCAGCAAGCCTAACGTTAGTCCCCCATTACGACAAGCACGGTCGCCTTTTACGGCAAGCATGGGTTGCTGAAGACCTATTCTACCCCGGATCTTCACGGGTCGTCCTGAACACTGAGCAGGCTGTGTCGTGTTCAAGGTGCTGAGGCTTCTCTGGACGTACTTGCCAACCATGTGGGTAGCATAGCCGAGTTTCTTCAGTTCCTGTGGCAGTAAGGTGTAGTTGAGAGGCACACATGCAGAGCTGTTGGCGGCAATATTTAGGTGCTAGAAATTGAAATTCATATGTTCTTTTAGTACTATTGGAAATATCCGTAAATGGAGGCCCAGATGGCCCAGTCGCCTAAGGCACCGGTATTATAGGTTTCTGGTACGCAGTGGTCAACATCCGAGACTTGCATCACTTCGGGATTTGCTTCCACATCATTATGATACACTCATGTATAGTGAGTGAGTTGGGTTTAACGCCGCTTTTAACAATATTCCAGTTATATCGCGGCGTGTCAGCTTAATGTGGGAGGAAAGCCCCAAGTGATGCAGGTCTCAGACGTTTACCACTTCGCTGAAACCCACGAGCACGGGTATGGTGCTGACAAACCTAGAAACATAATCGGGGCGAACCGAGATTTGAACCGACAATCATAGGTTTCTGGCGTGCCCAAGGGACGTAACTCTGCACAGCGAATCGCGGCGCCTTAGACGACTGGGCCACCCGTGCCCCCACTCGTGTATAACTGGAATACTGTTCAAAAGCGGCGTGGAACCCCACTCATATACTAAATCCATAAAAGACAATGATATTCTACAACATTATTTGGGTTGAAAAGTAGTATCTATCATCCCGTGAGAATGAATGAGATAGTGTTTATATCCGTTAAGGGGGCACGAGCCAATTATTCAGTGCATGTGACAGTATCTTCAAATGGCGGACCATACAATATATCCTATATTGACGAAAGAGTTGACACGGTTATATTCAGGGCTAGAAACATCATTTTGGCCAAGAGGTTGATAACATATTAACTGTAACATTAATTGCTTCAACTTTGTTTACACTATTGGCAGCTACAACATGATACTTTGGAAGAAGGTCGTTACGTAGGTCATCGCAAAACGGGCTTTCCATTCAAGAGCAATATTCGGAAAAATACAAAATGTACACAATCTTTCATTGCGGACTTTACCCATCTTTCTCGCTTCTTCAATTAAATGTTTACATTAGACCAACAGAATTTACACAATGCAATAGGATAGGCTTAAAACGAAATAGTTTACCCTTAACATCGGAGGTCAATTATTTAAACAAAAGACCACTCCGAGACACCGAATCGTCCCTTGAGAACGAAAGAACTACATCACCTGATTCACACCACTAACACACCAATTTGTTCACGAGTCCGATTTTTAACATGACCGGTATATTTAAAAACAACTGTACTTGGCTACCACTCAGCACATTTGTGTAAAATATAATGACATTTGTCTTGTTTGATTGTTGTTTAACGCAACACTCAGCAATATTCTATCTATATGACGGCGGTCTGTAAATAATGGAGTCTGGACCAAACAATCCACTGATTGACATCATGGGCATCGTTCCATGCAATTTGATACGATGACATGCATCAACTAAGTCAGCGAGTCTGACCACCCGAAATCGTTAGTCGCCTCTAACGGCAAGCATTGGTTGCTGAAGACATTTGGTACGTGTCTCAGATATGACTCTGTGTCATTAGAACGCCGTGAAGATATCTGGTAAGAATTTGTTTCCCAGCAACTGGGGTCTGGCTCGGTTACTTGGTTGATTGCGTGTCATCGTTCCTCACAGTATCACTGTTCGTATGGTCCAGACGCGACTATACACAGACCGAAGTCATAGAGCTCGAATATTGCCGAGAGTGGCGTTACAATTAAATAACTAACAACTTCTTAGGACACACGATTGCACACATGACTTAAAAGGATTTTTATTGGTTTTATATCATGTACCAACATCTAAATGGTTTATCATAAAGGCAGCTACTTACTTGCATGCCGACTTTGAAAGGAAACATTCCACCCATAAAGGTAGCTACTTACTTGCATGCCGACTTTGAAAGGAAACATTCCACCCATAAAGGTAGCTGCTTACTTGCATGCCGACTTTGAAAGGAAACATTCCACCCATAAAGGTAGCTACTTACTTGCATGCCGACTTTGAAAGGAAACATTCCACCCATAAAGGTAGCTACTTACTTGCATGCCGACTTTGAAAGGAAACATTCCACCCATAAAGGTAGCTACTTACTTGCATGCCGACTTTGAAAGGAAACATTCCACCCATAAAGGTAGCTACTTACTTGCATGCCGACTTTGAAAGGAAACATTCCGCTCATGAAGGCAGTGCGAGACCTACAACACAATAGATGAAAGAAGACGGAAATAACGCTTAATAAATATCAAATATGGATATCATCTGTCAAGCTTTGGGGAACATGATCTAGCCACAGTCAGTTTTATTTCTTCTTTGAATAAGCATATTATGATACTTGTAAAGCCTATGCAGATCATTAACTAAATATGAAAATATGAGTTTGGTTTAACGCCGTTTTGAACAGTTTTCTAGTTATATCACGGCGTGTCAGCTTAATGTGGGAGGAAAGCCCGGAGTGATGCAGGTCTCAGACGTTTACCACTTCGGTGAAACCCACGAGCACGGGTATGGTGCTGACAAACCTAGAAACATAATCGGGGCGAACCGGGATTCGAACCCACAATCATAGGTTTCTGGCGTGCCCAAGGGACGCAACTCTGCACAGCGAATCGTGGCGCTTTAGACGACTGGGCCACCCGTGCCCCCTTGAAATACGAATAACAACTAGTGACATTATGGTGATATGTACAGAGAAGCAGAATGGATTTGACTGTTTACAGTGGTGGGTATTGTTGGTAAACAAATTGTATTTACGGGCTACAGAAAGGCTGGACATAGGCGCTCTCGAAGATGATCCCTTCTGTAGCCAGTTTGTCGATGTTTGGAGTCTTCATGTTCGGGTTGCGGAAACCAACATCGTTCCATCCTTTTTGCAATTAAAGTTGCGATTCATTTAGATACATGTATGTATTGACACTGAGATATGACATTTTAAAACCGCATCGTTTAAACCTGATATGAGTGTCTCGAGAACACCAGGTGTAATTGATTTTCCATGATCCCTACACATAATTTAAACTGCTGGTTTGCCCCTATTATTAAGTTTAAACCCTTATCGTTTGTATACTATGGTGAGTAAATGTGTTTTACGCTACTCTTTTCAATATGCCCTCAACATCCCGACGGAGGAATCCAGAAATGGACTTCCCACAATGTACCCATGTGGGGAATCGAATCCCTGCTTTCAGGGTGGCAAGCTCACGCCCTCTGGGTAAATCTCCTATTGTTCTTTTTGACACACTTTAGAAGCACCTTCCCTACACTGTGACTAAACTGTATCAGTATATCTGCACATTGCCGAGAAAAAAACCTCATTCAGGCATAAAACTGGAATGGCGCCATTGAAGCCATTATACTTACACTAGACACTCTCCAATCTGTACAAACCTCCACTTGGGTTAGTTAGTAGCAAAATTACCCGTGAAGATTCCGGGGTAGAATAGGTCTTCAGCAACCCATACTTGCCATAAAAGGCGACTATGCTTGTTGTAAAAGGCGACTAACGGGATCGGGTGCTCAGTCTCGCTGACTTGGTTGATACATGTAATCGATCCCAAATGCGTTGATCGATGCTCATATTACAATCACTGGATTGTCTGGTCCAGATTCGATTATTTGCAGACCGCCGTCATATAGCTGGAATATTGCCGAGTGCGGCGTTAAACAACAAACAAACAAACTTGTTTTCCAATTCGTAAATAAAGTAAATATTAAGACAGAGCAATGCAGGATATCCAAGACTATGCAATCCATTGGACGCCAAAACAACACAAAGCAGTCAACATACTGAAATAAATATTCAACTCTTTAATTTATTCATTGTTCAGATTATATTTTCAATGACATCAATCTCTTAATGATAAGCATATCAATAAGACAAGACATCCACACGCCCTTTACAAACAAAATAGAAACAGGAATATCGGAAACCATGTGTTTCTGGATAAAATTATCTTAAACAAAAGATAAAATCATTTAAACTTATGTTGTATTTGCAAACCATATTTTGTATTCTTGAGTCAATGTATGGCTGAGATATCGCCGATGCGACTTAAAAGGTTGACTTACTAACTCACTCACTAACCCTAAATATGAAATATGACAAGGATTGATGCGTTAAACTAGCTCACTCACTCACTCACCTAAATCATCTGCAACTATAAAGACAATGTTGGGGCGTTGTGTTGCGGCACAGGACACAAGAACCAAGAGGAACACAAGGATGTTCGCCTCCTCCATCACTTTCCACTTCGAAACAGACCTCACATCAAAAAACGTGATAAAACTTTTTATATGCTGATCGTGTTTATCAGGTGGCCTTCACCCACTTATCGAATATGCGAGATAAGTCTAAGGCATGTGACGTTCACGTTGCAACTAGACTATAGGCTGGGACTGCATGTGTGAGTCTGGTAACATGCGATGTCTGGGGTGTAAGTAAAGCCTTCCCATATTCACAAGTGAGTGAGTGAGTATGGTTTTACGACGCCTTTAGTAATATTCCAGCAATATCAAGGCAGGGGACACCGGGAAAAGGGCTTCACACATTGTACCCATCTGGGGAAACGAAGCCGGGTCTTCAGCATGACGAGCCGACGCTTTAACCACAAGGCTACCCGACCGCCCCGATTATGGCAAGCATTATGGCACTAGCTGTATTCTCTGGGAATTTCTCAATTTCTGGATCTTCTTCGCATTATTTATACAGATGTTATGTCCCGTGTAAGACATCCTGATAATAGTTACTTCTCGTCATTTGTGGGAGTAAGACAAGGCGAAAGCCTGTCGCCGATATTGTTTTCACTTTTTATTAATGACATAGTCAAAGAAAGAGAATGGCCGTTTGGCCACTGAAGCTTAACATTGTGGATTACGGACGGGATATTGCACGATGACCATTGAGGTAACGCAACACGATATGTCTCAGCCTGGCAGTAAATACCAAGCAGGATGGCTGACTAGTACTTCGAAGATGCTACCTGGCCGTTGATGTACCATTCCAATTATGTACTTGTACATAACATCACGTATTAAAAGTATTGTGGACCCATTGATAGATTTGTGTATTTGAAGAACAAATCAGACATCAAAAGATCAGATTGCAGCTTTGAAAGTGATGACTGTAAGCGTTCAATTTGCTTAGAAAATAGTCAGTCATGAATACACCCAGGGTTGTTCAACATCCGAGGACGAACTCACCATGGGGCTGCCACAAGAGGTGAGGTGAGGTGAGGTGAAATTGGGTTTAACGTTGCGTCCAAGATTATTGTACTTATATAGCGACGTGCATGCACGTGTATGTATGTGTGTGGCTGATTGTACTAATCCGGACTGATGCTGATTTATAGTGCTAGCGCACTGAGATAGCATGCCGCAGTTTAACATGAATCCCCCACTCAGACACAGTACACTGACTCCGAGCCGACCAGACCTTGTTTTAGCCCCTTAATGCTGAACGCCAGACAGGGTAACAACAAGTACCATCTTTTATCGTCTTTTGGTATGACGCGGCCGGGGATCGAACCCCAGACCTTCCGCTCTCCGGTCGGACGCTCTACCACTAGACCACGGAGGCGGTCTGCCACAAGAGGACGAAAACAAGTGGTGCAAATAGAAACGAGAAAAGCCATGTCCATAATCATCAAAACATCTCTACTAAAAGTATAGTTAATATCTTTTATGTTTTGTACGTTTACAAAGATATTTTCTAAGTATGTCACGGGTGTCATTAACAACCATTTGTTTCATGTCCATTATGGTGTCACAGCCTCAATATGGTTTCTAACATGTTGGGTCATATATTAAAAACGCAACCAACGGTTTGTATCTCAAGACGCAACAGCAGGCAGGAGAATTGTTGCTTGAGATACACGTGCAAGGGCATGTATAAAAGGCAAGGTTGTCCCAAGAGACTGGATAGGTTGTATAAACCACTTTCGAGGCCTTTTCGAGTTTTGTGCACGATTAGTAAATATCATTAAACGTTTCAGTAAAGTTGGGGGACATTTTTCGTTCGACCCATCTCCATACAGTATTTCTTCATGTGGCACACGACCCGTGACGATTCCGGGGTAGAATGGGTCTTCAGCAACCCATGCTTGCTGTAAAAGGCGACTATGCTTGTCGAAAAGGGGACTAACGGGATCGGGTGGTCACGGTCGCTTACTTGGTTGATGCATGTCACTGATCCCAATTGCGTGGATCGATGCTCATGATATTAATCACTGGATTGTCTGGTCCAGACTAGATTATTTACAGACCGCCGTCATATAGGTGGAATATTGCTGAGTGCGGCGTTAAACAACAAACCAACCAGTCATGTGGCACACAGAATTGCAAATCTTAAGCTCTTTTGATAACTGATCCTGCATTCAAATCTAACTTTACAGCTAAAACATACAGCACAAAACCGTTTTGAAGACCTATCGTGTCAAACTCAAAACACCATATCTGACACTGAATATACCCTTTGTGGATTGATTTAACGTTGGAGAGACACAACAGAAATTATCGACGCGGTTCAGCCAACATAGACCGGCCATCAACAGAAATGTTTCCAACATTTCAGTTCCGAAAATCACTCCATCCTTTGCATGAAAGTTAAGATATAAGAGAAAATATTATTATCCATTCAATAGCCTTAAATGCAGTTGATAAATGTCCAGAGAGAATCATTGGGTTCGACTGTCGTGTGCAGCAATGCCATTTGGTGTAATGACTAAAATGAAAGCCGTATGCAGTCTTACCAACCAACGAACTGCCAACGTCAGTGTATTAAGTCTGTTCGGCATCCCAAAGACATCGCGGCAGCCATGGTGACCAGAAAGGACGAAGGCCAAATGATAGCATTCATTTGGAAGAATTGGTGTCTCCATAAGGCACCAGTGGGACTGCACAAGACTATACTAGGTGAATGAATGAACGAATGCCTTTCTTTATTTGTTCCAGAGAACCGAAGAGTTGAGATTACATTATTACATTTTTATAATATATTTATGAACAAATTCTCTATGTACAAACATCAAGCTCTGATCATGTCATATTCACAGTATTAGGCAAACCTAAATCATACCGTTTAGCTGCTGTTCATCACAGCATTCCACGAACACTATTTTGATACATCTTGTTACGATAAAATAAAGAAATATCAATACAGAAAATAGTTTTACTTAATGATGAATAACTATTGTTACAGAGATGTGCCAAAAGCTCTAATTTACACTTATCTATAAGCTTTTTATACTTAAGGGACCCACGTTAGCTCTTGTTGAATAGTTAGGAGAACGTTTGGTAAAATCTTGCAAAATGTCGTTGAGTGCGTTCTACAAGTTCAATATCTTTACCATATAACACAGGCGATGACTCACAATCATAAACAACTTGTGGATAATGCCATTCTTGACCAAGTGTTTACACTTGACAGTTGGTGTAAGTCATTTTGTTAAGACGAACAGATATTAAAGAAATTCAGTTCGTCTGGCATTGGCACACCATCCTTCAAAACAAGGCTTCAAAGAAACATCACAAAGTCTGTGCAGGTCAACACCGGTATACTTTATCACACACTGATATTACATAGGTATATTGCTTGTACACATAGTGACGCGATGTCCATTTCTGTATGAGTGAGTGAGTATGGTTTAAAGCGGCTTTTAGCAATATTCCAGCAATATCACGGCGGGGGACACCAGAAATGCGCTTCACACATTGTACCCATGTCGGGAATCGAACCGGGTCTTCGGCGTGACGAGCGAACGCGTTAACCATTTTAGGCAACCCGACCGCCCCACTAACAGTACCAACAGTACCTTATGCAGCTTGAAGATGGTAAATGTAGGGATGTAACTAATAAAAGTGGTGTTATCAGTTAAAAGTACACAGGGTATTTTGATATTATAAATACATATACCAGTGTATATTTGACATAGGTCAGTAATAAGAACATTAACGTGAACTAAGAGCAGCCAAACTGAGATAACGCTTCCCTGACTAACACCTGGTATTACCGCAATCTCATCAGATCTGTGAACAATATGGATGTAGAACAATGATATAACAATGCCCACATTTTACCTTTAATGCCTAGGTTATACAATTTTACAAAAAGAACAGAGTGCCATATGCGGCCAATGTCTTCTCATTGTCAAATTATAGTATAAACTTCAGAACCTATATTGACATAAGTTTGAACACAATCTATTATTGTATACAAGGAAATTATAGCACCGTGCTGTTTCCTAAAACAACACTGAAGATTGTCAGAAACTGCACTGATGTTGCTGGATGTAAATTTGTCAAGTCAGAATGACCTTTTCAAACAAAGATGTAAAAGTAATGCCTCTTTTTGTTGTTGGGATTTGATGTTTCTGTCTTTCCTTCACAAACTGAAATGATAGCTCCCTGTCTTTAAACGTCATGACATTTACTGGCACTTAATCATTGTATTAAAATGATAAGGCAACAGTTCAGCACCGTTCAAAATATGCTCAAAATGAATCCTGTCTGGATCAGGTGATTTCTTCCTTGCAAACATAAATATCAGAGGCGAGGAACGGGATCGGGTTGTCAGGTTCGCTGACTTGGTTGATGCATGTCATTATATCCCGATAGAGTGGATCGATGCTCATGATGTCAGCCACTGATTATCTGGTCCAGACTCGATTATTGACAGGCCGCAGTCACAAAGCTAACATTTTGCTTAGTGCTGCGTTAAACAACAAACAAACATATCATGTACCACTGGGGTCATTCGCAAATCAGTTATTGTAATCAAAATTTCTATCCAAGTTTTCTGTTCTGAATTGATTTATTGAGTTATTTACATGTACTCCACGTTTCCTCACTTCTAGATTTTCTTTAAATGTCACACATGCAATTTGATCAGAAGTTTAGTAGTACCAAAGACACATTATAATTCTTCCATACCCTGTAAATGAGATGGTGTGATAATATAATCTATTAGCGATTTACTGATTTTGTCTTAACTTCTAAATGTATACTCTACCACTGTATTCAATAAACATCGTGTGTTGACTAATCTAGATAAATGTTTATCTTGTGATGCCGTAACAACCTTTAACATGTCAGCGTTGAGGTCTTAAAGGAGAACAGTATCACCTTGAGCACAGAGTTAGTCATACATGTACATATCACATAATTTGCCTAATGCATTGTTGTACTCGATATCAAGCTGTCACTTGAGGGAAGACGACAGCACATAATAGACATATCACATGCACGCGGATGATGTAATATCACAGCTCAATGGGGACGTTAACATGAACCAGACTTGCACCCATACAATATGTATCAAGGGCGGATGTTAACACGAACCAGACTTGCACCAATACAATATGTATTAAGGGCGGACGTTAACATGGACCAGACTTCCACCCATACAATATCTATCAAGGGCGGACGTTAACACGAACCAGACTTGCACCCATACAATATGTATCAAGGGTGGATGTTAACATGAACCAGACTTGCACCAATACAATATGTATCAAGGGCGGATGTTAACATGAACCAGATTTGCACCGATACAATGTGTATCAAGACCGGATGTTAACATGAACCAGACTTCAACCCATACAATATGTATCAAGGGCGACCGTTAACATAAACCAGACTTCCACCCATACAATATGTATCAAGGGCGAACGTTAACATAAACCAGACTTGCACCCATACAATATGTATCAAGGGTGGACGTTAACATGAACCAGACTTGCACCGATACAATATGTATCAAGGGCGGACGTTAACATGAACCAGACTTGCACCCATACAGTATGTATCAAGGGCGGACGTTAACATGAACCAGACTTGCACCAATACAATATGTATCAAGGGTGGACGTTAACATTAACCATACTTGCATCCATACAATATGTATCAAGGGTGGACGTTAACCCTAACCAGACTTCCACCCATACAATATGTATCAAGGGCGGACGTTAACATGAACCACACTTGCACCCAAGCAATAGGTATCAAGGGTGGTCTTTAACCTGAACCAGTCTTGCATCCATACAATACGTATCAAGGGCGGACGTTAACACGAACCAGACTTGCGTACATACAATATGTATCAAGGGTGGACGTTAACCCGAACCAGACTTGCACCCATGCAATATGTATCAAGGGCGGACGTTAACACGAACCAGACTTGCACCCATACAATATGTATCAAGGGCGGATGTTAACATGGACCAGACTTGCGTACATACAATATGTATCAAGGGTGGACGTTAACCCGAACCAGACTTGCACCCATACAATATGTATCAAGGGCGGACGTTAACACGAACCAGACTTGCACCCATACAATATGTATCAAGGGCGGATGTTAACATGGACCAGACTTGCACCGATACAATATGTATCAAGGGCGGACGTTAACACGAACCAGATTTGCACCCATACAATATGTATCAAGGGCGAACGTTAACATGAACCGGACTTGCACACATTCAATATGTATCAAGAGCCGATGCAGCATATTTTGAATTGAGGGACTAAAAATTACATTTACTCCTCTCTCAGATACAAATACAACATTCCTCTTCTGCTGTCCATCGGGGAAAAAAACAACTCATGATGATCTTACATTTTGTTTGACCAGACACTCTCTCTCTCTCAGTAGAAATTACATGCCTGATAACTTTGGCCTATTCTTCATTTCAGAAAGATGTGTGACGAGAAAGCCCTTGTTTTTTATTCCACTGCTGCTGGACAACGGGGAAACAACAACTCATGTAAAACATGATGATCTTGTATTTTGTTTGACAAGACCTCTGAATAAAAATACACTCCAAAGTGTTAAATCTGATTACACATTATCTTCTCTTTTATTGTGTACGGGGGATCACTGGGCTAAAGTGTGAATGCTCTGTCCGCCAATACATTGACCTCTTACCAAATTAGTATGAGGAATGATTCATATGCACACTGGTTTATCATGGACTCTCTCTCTCTCTCTCTCTCTCTCTCTCTCTCACAAACACTAACAGACAAACAAGCCTACTGACACATTTGCTATCTTGATAGCGCCTCCCGCGTCCATATGATAAATTCAATGCATATCGACAATGGTGTGCATATTAGGTTGATACCATCAAATGACGACGAATCCTTGCTAAGTATGTGGGTTGATACAAGATATATATGACTCAGTGGCACATTTGGGAGACCCGACGCACGTACCAGTTGATAAGTAGTTGGGACATGCCATAGAGCAGGCGTTGTGCAGAATTGGACTGATTACTACCTCTATCCTAAGTTGCTTTATAGCTGCAGTTAAACACTACGGCATTTTGGAGGACATGAGCCATGGTGTTTCGGGGAGTGGATTTTATAGCATGCACGAAACAAGGATGTGTCGTCTTATCATATCTCAGACCATACTCTCTTGCTGTCAGACTTAAACCTACGTCTGTCACTTGGGCAGTCATGTACATGCACTAAGTATTATTTTATTTGTACAATTGCTTTAGTTCTGTAGTCATTCTAGCATCCATATAGAAGAGAATGAATAATACAAACAGTAGCATAATTATCAGATCGTTGTTTTAATTCTTTGAGGCAATGATGATACACGAATCACAATCAATACAATAGGTTATCGACTACAGAGTGGATTCCCAGCATCCAGATTCTCATGTGACTGTGTACTTAGGATATCAATCCCCAACGTCTCGGCAGCTTCATCCGTGGTGACCGTGTCCTCCGTGGCCATGACCTCCGTGACCATGACCTCCGTGACCATGACCATGTCCTCCATGACCGTGACCACCATGTCCATGTCCATGACCTCCATGTCTGTGACCACCATGTCCATGACCACCATGTCCGTGGCCACCATGACCGTGAGCACTAGCCAAACCCAAAACGGCTGCTAGAGCTGGAAAATAAACAAAGACACGCCCATTTATAAAGCATTACACTTTATATAGTAGATGTTGAGGAGGGTGTTGCTTGAAACTTGAAGCAACACACTTTCCTGTGAAATTAACACTTTTACGCAGTTGGAATATAGGATTTGGAGTTACAATACTGTCATATCACACACAAACAACTCCATTTTAAAGATTGCATGGGACATGTTACTCTCTAGAGTTTTATTTCGGACAGCTAATACCATTTAAACTGACATAGCATGACAACAGAATGATAATACTCACCAAGGCCAAGAAGTGCGGCGAAGTTAGAGAACTGCATATTGTATCGTAATGTCCTTCTTTGGTAAGCGAAAGGAAAAAACTGACGGCTGCCAGTTTTTTACGAACTTATATACCTCGCGATCGCGGAAATGGTAGAAAAATTATATCATAATGATATTATTGCATAAACTGCTTTGTAACGCTTGTGGTGATGTCACAGTGGTTTTAGCTACACACCAAGCACACCGCAGAGCTCCAAGGAAGCCTATTATTATCCCGCAAGCGATGCATGTGGTGATTTGCTGTCGGCTAAATGTTTTCGTTTTACACATACATGTAGTTCAACCCCCTTTATCAATTACCATTAGACTGGCCTTCACCATACCCTCTTACCTTTTGTCGGTACAAGAACTATTTCAATTGTCTCTGTGGCATGTATTCGATAACAATAACAAACTTACTTAGAACAAAGGACACAAAGTAGTTTCTCCTTAACAGACAACACCTTAAAGCTGGGCCATATCTATATTAGGACATGCGGAGATCGTGGCGGGAGATTAATGCAAAAGTTCAAACGCTTGAGTAAAAGTCAAATTGAAAAAAGTGCAGTTGATGTAGAAATTAAACATCTGGTTAATTAATCTGATTTGGAAAGGTGCGCCGCATCCCCATGCATGCACAGAACATGCTGTTACACCTCTATAAAAGAGAACGTGCAGAAGGTAACTTTACGTTTTCTGAGGTTTGCATTCATCAGAACCATCAAATATGCATTTTCTTAAAGTCGCAGTGCTCCTTGTAGCAGGTGAGCATACCTCGTTGGTACCTAAATGTAAATCTACACTAGTCACGCTGTATAATCGCCTGGCTGAAAGTTCAGATCATTTGTGAGAAAAGTTACTTGACAGTCACTGTCAATCTATGTAGGAAACCTAAATATGATATGCCATCTACTTCAACTGTCAACATTTTATTAACGCGATGTGACTGTGTTTACGTCTTAATAATTGCTTTTAACTAGCCTGAACAGTACACATTATCAGCGTTGCAAATAATGTATTGTGTTTTCTCTTTCTGACAGTTCTTGCTGCAGTGTTCGGAACCAGCATGGCCAAGGGTCATGGTGGTGGTCATGGTCATGGAGGTGGTCATGGAGGTGGAAAGGGTCATGGCGGCAAAGGTCATGGTGGTGGCCATGGGGGCAAGGGACACGGAGGCCATGGTGGCGGACACGGGGGCAAAGGACATGGAGGCGGCCATGGAGGAAAGGGGCACCATGGATAAACATAGCAGCTGGTAAGTAGACGGTTAGATCTCAAAATGGTTGTGTTGCAAACGTTCTTAACTGTGTTTTCCAAAGAACAATTAACGCCTGACAGGATGTACTCTTTCCTCGGGAATACTCGTTTCTGTAAACATAAAGTATATATCTCGGAGGCAATGTCCTCTGCAAATTTCAGTAGAAATTACATGCCTGATAACTTTGGCCTATTCTTCATTTCAGAAAGATGTGTGACGAGAAAGCCCTTGTTTTTTATTCCACTGCTGCTGGACAACGGGGAAACAACAACTCATGTAAAACATGATGATCTTGTATTTTGTTTGACCAGACCTCTGAATAAAAATACACTCCAAAGTGTTAAATCTGATTACACATTATCTTCTCTTTTATTGTGTACGGGGATCACTGGGCTAAAGTGTGAATGCTCTGGCCGCCAATACATTTACCTCTTACCAAATTGGTATGAGGAATGATTCATATGCACACTGGTTTATCATGGACTCTCTCTCTCTCTCTCTCTCTCTCTCTCTTCTCTCTCTCTCTCTCTCTCTCTCTCTCTCTCTCTCTCTCTCTCTCTCTCTCTCTCTCTCACAAACACCAACAGACAAACAAGCCTACTGACACATTTGCTATCTTGATAGCGCCTCCCGCGTCCATATGATAAATTCAATGCATATCGACAATGGTGTGCATATTAGGTTAATACCATCAAATGACGACGAATCCTTGCTAAGTATGTGGGTTGATACAAGATATATATGACTCAGTGGCACATTTGGGAGACCCGACGCACGTACCAGTTGAAAGTAGTTGGGACATGCCATAGAGCAGGCGTTGTGCAGAATTGGACTGATTACTACCTCTATCCTAAGTTGCTTTATAGCTGCAGTTAAACACTACGGCATTTTGGAGGACATGAGCCATGGTGTTTCGGGGAGTGGATTTTATAGCATGCACGAAACAAGGATGTGTCGTCTTATCATATCTCAGACCATACTCTCTTGCTGTCAGACTTAAACCTACGTCTGTCACTTGGGCAGTTATGTACATGCACTAAGTATTATTTTATTTGTACAATTGCTTTAGTTCTGTAGTCATTCTAGCATCCATATAGAAGAGAATGAATAATACAAACAGTAGCATAATTGTCAGATCGATGTTTTAATTCTTTGAGGCAATGATGATACACGAATCACAATCAATACAATAGGTTATCGACTACAGAGTGGATTCCCAGCATCCAGATTCTCATGTGACTGTGTACTTAGGATATCAATCCCCAACGTCTCGGCAGCTTCATCCGTGGTGACCGTGTCCTCCGTGGCCATGACCTCCGTGACCATGACCTCCGTGACCATGACCATGTCCTCCATGACCGTGACCACCATGTCCATGTCCATGACCTCCATGTCCGTGACCACCATGTCCATGACCACCATGTCCGTGGCCACCATGACCGTGAGCACTAGCCAAACCCAAAACGGCTGCTAGAGCTGGAAAATAAACAAAGACACGCCCATTTATAAAGCATTACACTTTATATAGTAGATGTTGAGGAGGGTGTTGCTTGAAACTTGAAGCAACACACTTTCCTGTGAAATTAACACTTTTACGCAGTTGGAATATAGGATTTGGAGTTACAATACTGTCATATCACACACAAACAACTCCATTTTAAAGATTGCATGGGACATGTTGCTCTCCAGAGTTTTATTTCGGACAGCTAATACCATTTAAACTGACATAGCATGACAACAGAATGGTAATACTCACCAAGGCCAAGAAGTGCGGCGAAGTTAGAGAACTGCATATTGTATCGTAATGTCCTTCTTTGGTAAGCGAAAGGAAAAAACTGACAGCTGCCAGTTTTTTACGAATTTATATACCTCGCGATCGCGGAAATGGTAGAAAAATTATATCATAATGATATTATTGCATAAACTGCTTTGTAACGCTTGTGGTGATGTCACAGTGGTTTTAGCTACACACCAAGCACACCGCAGAGCTCCAAGGAAGCCTATTATTATCCCGCAAGCGATGCATGTGGTGATTTGCTGTCGGCTAAATGTTTTCGTTTTACACATACATGTAGTTCAACCCCCTTTATCAATTACCATTAGACTGGCCTTCACCATACCCTCTTACCTTTTGTCGGTACAAGAACTATTTCAATTGTCTCTGTGGCATGTATTCGATAACAATAACAAACTTACTTAGAACAAAGGACACAAAGTGGTTTCTCCTTAACAGACAACACCTTAAAGCTGGGCCATATCTATATTAGGACATGCGGAGATCGTGACGGGAGATTAATGCAAAAGTTCAAACGCTTGAGTAAAAGTCAAATTGAAAAAAGTGCAGTTGATGTAGAAATTAAACATCTGGTTAATTAATCTGATTTGGAAAGGTGCGCCGCATCCCCATGCATGCACAGAACATGCTGTTACACCTCTATAAAAGAGAACGTGCAGAAGGTAACTTTACGTTTTCTGAGGTTTGCATTCATCAGAACCATCAAATATGCATTTTCTTAAAGTCGCAGTGCTCCTTGTAGCAGGTGAGCATACCTCGTTGGTACCTAAATGTAAATCTACACTAGTCACGCTGTATAATCGCCTGGCTGAAAGTTCAGATCATTTGTGAGAAAAGTTACTTGACAGTCACTGTCAATCTATGTAGGAAACCTAAATATGATATGCCATCTACTTCAACTGTCAACATTTTATTAACGCGATGTGACTGTGTTTACGTCTTAATAATTGCTTTTAACTAGCCTGAACAGTACACATTATCAGCGTTGCAAATAATGTATTGTGTTTTCTCTTTCTGACAGTTCTTGCTGCAGTGTTCGGAACCAGCATGGCCAAGGGTCATGGTGGTGGTCATGGTCATGGAGGTGGTCATGGAGGTGGAAAGGGTCATGGCGGCAAAGGTCATGGTGGTGGCCATGGGGGCAAGGGACACGGAGGCCATGGTGGCGGACACGGGGGCAAAGGACATGGAGGCGGCCATGGAGGAAAGGGGCACCATGGATAAACATAGCAGCTGGTAAGTAGACGGTTAGATCTCAAAATGGTTGTGTTGCAAACGTTCTTAACTGTGTTTTCCAAAGAACAATTAACGCCTGACAGGATGTACTCTTTCCTCGGGAATACTCGTTTCTGTAAACATAAAGTATATATCTCGGAGGCAATGTCCTCTGCAAATTTCAGTAGAAATTACATGCCTGATAACTTTGGCCTATTCTTCATTTCAGAAAGATGTGTGACGAGAAAGCCCTTGTTTTTTATTCCACTGCTGCTGGACAACGGGGGAAACAACAACTCATGTAAAACATGATGATCTTGTATTTTGTTTGACCAGACCTCTGAATAAAAATACACTCCAAAGTGTTAAATCTGATTACACATTATCTTCTCTTTTATTGTGTACGGGGATCACTGGGCTAAAGTGTGAATGCTCTGGCCGCCAATACATTTACCTCTTACCAAATTGGTATGAGGAATGATTCATATGCACACTGGTTTATCATTGACTCTCTCTCTCTCTCTCTCTCTCTCTCTCTCTCTCTCTCTCTCTCTCTCTCTCTCTCTCACAAACACCAACAGACAAACAAGCCTACTGACACATTTGCTATCTTGATAGCGCCTCCCGCGTCCATATGATAAATTCAATGCATATCGACAATGGTGTGCATATTAGGTTAATACCATCAAATGACGACGAATCCTTGCTAAGTATGTGGGTTGATACAAGATATATATGACTCAGTGGCACATTTGGGAGACCCGACGCACGTACCAGTTGAAAGTAGTTGGGACATGCCATAGAGCAGGCGTTGTGCAGAATTGGACTGATTACTACCTCTATCCTAAGTTGCTTTATAGCTGCAGTTAAACACTACGGCATTTTGGAGGACATGAGCCATGGTGTTTCGGGGAGTGGATTTTATAGCATGCACGAAACAAGGATGTGTCGTCTTATCATATCTCAGACCATACTCTCTTGCTGTCAGACTTAAACCTACGTCTGTCACTTGGGCAGTTTATGTACATGCACTAAGTATTATTTTATTTGTACAATTGCTTTAGTTCTGTAGTCATTCTAGCATCCATATAGAAGAGAATGAATAATACAAACAGTAGCATAATTGTCAGATCGATGTTTTAATTCTTTGAGGCAATGATGATACACGAATCACAATCAATACAATAGGTTATCGACTACAGAGTGGATTCCCAGCATCCAGATTCTCATGTGACTGTGTACTTAGGATATCAATCCCCAACGTCTCGGCAGCTTCATCCGTGGGTGACCGTGTCCTCCGTGGCCATGACCTCCGTGACCATGACCTCCGTGACCATGACCATGTCCTCCATGACCGTGACCACCATGTCCATGTCCATGACCTCCATGTCCGTGACCACCATGTCCATGACCACCATGTCCGTGGCCACCATGACCGTGAGCACTAGCCAAACCCAAAACGGCTGCTAGAGCTGGAAAATAAACAAAGACACGCCCATTTATAAAGCATTACACTTTATATAGTAGATGTTGAGGAGGGGTGTTGCTTGAAACTTGAAGCAACAGCACTTTCCTGTGAAATTAACACTTTTACGCAGTTGGAATATAGGATTTGGAGTTACAATACTGTCATATCACACACAAACAACTCCATTTTAAAGATTGCATGGGACATGTTGCTCTCCAGAGTTTTATTTCGGACAGCTAATACCATTTAAACTGACATAGCATGACAACAGAATGGTAATACTCACCAAGGCCAAGAAGTGCGGCGAAGTTAGAGAACTGCATATTGTATCGTAATGTCCTTCTTTGGTAAGCGAAAGGAAAAAACTGACAGCTGCCAGTTTTTTACGAATTTATATACCTCGCGATCGCGGAAATGGTAGAAAAATTATATCATAATGATATTATTGCATAAACTGCTTTGTAACGCTTGTGGTGATGTCACAGTGGTTTTAGCTACACACCAAGCACACCGCAGAGCTCCAAGGAAGCCTATTATTATCCCGCAAGCGATGCATGTGGTGATTTGCTGTCGGCTAAATGTTTTCGTTTTACACATACATGTAGTTCAACCCCCTTTATCAATTACCATTAGACTGGCCTTCACCATACCCTCTTACCTTTTGTCGGTACAAGAACTATTTCAATTGTCTCTGTGGCATGTATTCGATAACAATAACAAACTTACTTAGAACAAAAGGACACAAAGTAGTTTCTCCTTAACAGACAACACCTTAAAGCTGGGCCATATCTATATTAGGACATGCGGAGATCGTGGCGGGAGATTAATGCAAAAGTTCAAACGCTTGAGTAAAAGTCAAATTGAAAAAAGTGCAGTTGATGTAGAAATTAAACATCTGGTTAATTAATCTGATTTGGAAAGGTGCGCCGCATCCCCATGCATGCACAGAACATGCTGTTACACCTCTATAAAAGAGAACGTGCAGAAGGTAACTTTACGTTTTCTGAGGTTTGCATTCATCAGAACCATCAAATATGCATTTTTCTTAAAGTCGCAGCGCTCCTTGTAGCAGGTGAGCATACCTCGTTGGTACCTAAATGTAAATCTACACTAGTCACGCTGTATAATCGCCTGGCTGAAAGTTCAGATCATTTGTGAGAAAAGTTACTTGACAGTCACTGTCAATCTATGTAGGAAACCTAAATATGATATGCCATCTACTTCAACTGTCAACATTTTATTAACGCGATGTGACTGTGTTTACGTCTTAATAATTGCTTTTAACTAGCCTGAACAGTACACATTATCAGCGTCGCAAATAATGTATTGTGTTTTCTCTTTCTGACAGTTCTTGCTGCAGTGTTCGGAACCAGCATGGCCAAGGGTCATGGTGGTGGTCATGGTCATGGAGGTGGTCATGGAGGTGGAAAGGGTCATGGCGGCAAAGGTCATGGTGGTGGCCATGGGGGCAAGGGACACGGAGGCCATGGTGGCGGACACGGGGGGCAAAGGACATGGAGGCGGCCATGGAGGAAAGGGGCACCATGGATAAAACATAGCAGCTGGTAAGTAGACGGTTAGATCTCAAAATGGTTGTGTTGCAAACGTTCTTAACTGTGTTTTCCAAAGAACAATTAACGCCTGACAGGATGTACTCTTTCCTCGGAATACTCGTTTCTGTAAACATAAAGTATATATCTCGGAGGCAATGTCCTCTGCAAATTTCAGTAGAAATTACATGCCTGATAACTTTGGCCTATTCTTCATTTCAGAAAGATGTGTGACGAGAAAGCCCTTGTTTTTTATTCCACTGCTGCTGGACAACGGGGGAAACAACAACTCATGTAAAACATGATGATCTTGTATTTTGTTTGACCAGACCTCTGAATAAAAATACACTCCAAAGTGTTAAATCTGATTACACATTATCTTCTCTTTTATTGTGTACGGGGATCACTGGGCTAAAGTGTGAATGCTCTGGCCGCCAATACATTTACCTCTTACCAAATTGGTATGAGGAATGATTCATATGCACACTGGTTTATCATGGACTCTCTCTCTCCTCTCTCTCCTCTCTCTCTCTCTCCTCTCTCTCTCTCTCTCTCTCTCTCTCTCTCTCTCTCTCTCTCTCTCTCTCTCTCTCTCTCTCTCTCTCTCACAAACACCAACAGACAAACAAGCCTACTGACACATTTGCTATCTTGATAGCGCCTCCCGCGTCCATATGATAAATTCAATGCATATCGACAATGGTGTGCATATTAGGTTAATACCATCAAATGACGACGAATCCTTGCTAAGTATGTGGGTTGATACAAGATATATATGACTCAGTGGCACATTTGGGAGACCCGACGCACGTACCAGTTGAAAGTAGTTGGGACATGCCATAGAGCAGGCGTTGTGCAGAATTGGACTGATTACTACCTCTATCCTAAGTTGCTTTATAGCTGCAGTTAAACACTACGGCATTTTGGAGGACATGAGCCATGGTGTTTCGGGGAGTGGATTTTATAGCATGCACGAAACAAGGATGTGTCGTCTTATCATATCTCAGACCATACTCTCTTGCTGTCAGACTTAAACCTACGTCTGTCACTTGGGCAGTTATGTACATGCACTAAGTATTATTTTATTTGTACAATTGCTTTAGTTCTGTAGTCATTCTAGCATCCATATAGAGAGAAATGAATAATACAAACAGTAGCATAATTGTCAGATCGATGTTTTAATTCTTTGAGGCAATGATGATACACGAATCACAATCAATACAATAGGTTATCGACTACAGAGTGGATTCCCAGCATCCAGATTCTCATGTGACTGTGTACTTAGGATATCAATCCCCAACGTCTCGCAGCTTCATCCGTGGTGACCGTGTCCTCCGTGGCCATGACCTCCGTGGACCATGACCTCCGTGACCATGACCATGTCCTCCATGACCGTGACCACCATGTCCATGTCCATGACCTCCATGTCCGTGACCACCATGTCCATGACCACCATGTCCGTGGCCACCATGACCGTGAGCACTAGCCAAACCCAAAACGGCTGCTAGAGCTGGAAAATAAACAAAGACACGCCCATTTATAAGCATTACACTTTATATAGTAGATGTTGAGGAGGGTGTTGCTTGAAACTTGAAGCAACACACTTTCCTGTGAAATTAACACTTTTACGCAGTTGGAATATAGGATTTGGAGTTACAATACTGTCATATCACACACAAACAACTCCATTTTAAAGATTGCATGGGACATGTTGCTCTCCAGAGTTTTATTTCGGACAGCTAATACCATTTAAACTGACATAGCATGACAACAGAATGGTAATACTCACCAAGGCCAAGAAGTGCGGCGAAGTTAGAGAACTGCATATTGTATCGTAATGTCCTTCTTTGGTAAGCGAAAGGAAAAAACTGACAGCTGCCAGTTTTTTTACGAATTTATATACCTCGCGATCGCGGAAATGGTAGAAAAATTATATCATAATGATATTATTGCATAAACTGCTTTGTAACGCTTGTGGTGATGTCACAGTGGTTTTAGCTACACACCAAGCACACCGCAGAGCTCCAAGGAAGCCTATTATTATCCCGCAAGCGATGCATGTGGTGATTTGCTGTCGGCTAAATGTTTTCGTTTTACACATACATGTAGTTCAACCCCCTTTATCAATTACCATTAGACTGGCCTTCACCATACCCTCTTACCTTTTGTCGGTACAAGAACTATTTCAATTGTCTCTGTGGCATGTATTCGATAACAATAACAAACTTACTTAGAACAAAGGACACAAAGTAGTTTCTCCTTAACAGACAACACCTTAAAGCTGGGCCATATCTATATTAGGACATGCGGAGATCGTGGCGGGAGATTAATGCAAAAGTTCAAACGCTTGAGTAAAAGTCAAATTGAAAAAAGTGCAGTTGATGTAGAAATTAAACATCTGGTTAATTAATCTGATTTGGAAAGGTGCGCCGCATCCCCATGCATGCACAGAACATGCTGTTACACCTCTATAAAAGAGAACGTGCAGAAGGTAACTTTACGTTTTCTGAGGTTTGCATTCATCAGAACCATCAAATATGCATTTCTTAAAGTCGCAGTGCTCCTTGTAGCAGGTGAGCATACCTCGTTGGTACCTAAATGTAAATCTACACTAGTCACGCTGTATAATCGCCTGGCTGAAAGTTCAGATCATTTGTGAGAAAAGTTACTTGACAGTCACTGTCAATCTATGTAGGAAACCTAAATATGATATGCCATCTACTTCAACTGTCAACATTTTATTAACGCGATGTGACTGTGTTTACGTCTTAATAATTGCTTTTAACTAGCCTGAACAGTACACATTATCAGCGTCGCAAATAATGTATTGTGTTTTCTCTTTCTGACAGTTCTTGCTGCAGTGTTCGGAACCAGCATGGCCAAGGGTCATGGTGGTGGTCATGGTCATGGAGGTGGTCATGGAGGTGGAAAGGGTCATGGCGGCAAGGTCATGGTGGTGGCCATGGGGCAAGGGACACGGAGGCCATGGTGGCGGACACGGGGGCAAAGGACATGGAGGCGGCCATGGAGGAAAGGGGCACCATGGATAAACATAGCAGCTGGTAAGTAGACGGTTAGATCTCAAAATGGTTGTGTTGCAAACGTTCTTAACTGTGTTTTCCAAAGAACAATTAACGCCTGACAGGATGTACTCTTTCCTCGGGAATACTCGTTTCTGTAAACATAAAGTATATATCTCGGAGGCAATGTCCTCTGCAAATTTCAGTAGAAATTACATGCCTGATAACTTTGGCCTATTCTTCATTTCAGAAAGATGTGTGACGAGAAAGCCCTTGTTTTTTATTCCACTGCTGCTGGACAACGGGGAAACAACAACTCATGTAAAACATGATGATCTTGTATTTTGTTTGACCAGACCTCTGAATAAAAATACACTCCAAAGTGTTAAATCTGATTACACATTATCTTCTCTTTTATTGTGTACGGGGATCACTGGGCTAAAGTGTGAATGCTCTGGCCGCCAATACATTTACCTCTTACCAAATTGGTATGAGGAATGATTCATATGCACACTGGTTTATCATGGACTCTCTCTCTCTCTCTCTCTCTCTCTCTCTCCTCTCTCTCTCTCTCTCTCTCTCTCTCTCTCCTCTCTCTCTCTCTCTCTCCTCTCTCTCTCTCTCTCTCTCTCTCTCTCTCTCTCACACAAACACCAACAGACAAACAAGCCTACTGACACATTTGCTATCTTGATAGCGCCTCCCGCGTCCATATGATAAATTCAATGCATATCGACAATGGTGTGCATATTAGGTTAATACCATCAAATGACGACGAATCCTTGCTAAGTATGTGGGTTGATACAAGATATATATGACTCAGTGGCACATTTGGGAGACCCGACGCACGTACCAGTTGAAAGTAGTTGGGACATGCCATAGAGCAGGCGTTGTGCAGAATTGGACTGATTACTACCTCTATCCTAAGTTGCTTTATAGCTGCAGTTAAACACTACGGCATTTTGGAGGACATGAGCCATGGTGTTTCGGGGAGTGGATTTTATAGCATGCACGAAACAAGGATGTGTCGTCTTATCATATCTCAGACCATACTCTCTTGCTGTCAGACTTAAACCTACGTCTGTCACTTGGGCAGTTATGTACATGCACTAAGTGTTATTTTATTTGTACAATTGCTTTAGTTCTGTAGTCATTCTAGCATCCATATAGAAGAGAATGAATAATACAAACAGTAGCATAATTGTCAGATCGATGTTTTAATTCTTTGAGGCAATGATGATACACGAATCACAATCAATACAATAGGTTATCGACTACAGAGTGGATTCCCAGCATCCAGATTCTCATGTGACTGTGTACTTAGGATATCAATCCCCAACGTCTCGGCAGCTTCATCCGTGGTGACCGTGTCCTCCGTGGCCATGACCTCCGTGACCATGACCTCCGTGACCATGACCATGTCCTCCATGACCGTGACCACCATGTCCATGTCCATGACCTCCATGTCCGTGACCACCATGTCCATGACCACCATGTCCGTGGCCACCATGACCGTGAGCACTAGCCAAACCCAAAACGGCTGCTAGAGCTGGAAAATAAACAAAGACACGCCCATTTATAAAGCATTACACTTTATATAGTAGATGTTGAGGAGGGTGTTGCTTGAAACTTGAAGCAACACACTTTCCTGTGAAATTAACACTTTTACGCAGTTGGAATATAGGATTTGGAGTTACAATACTGTCATATCACACACAAACAACTCCATTTTAAAGATTGCATGGGACATGTTGCTCTCCAGAGTTTTATTTCGGACAGCTAATACCATTTAAACTGACATAGCATGACAACAGAATGGTAATACTCACCAAGGCCAAGAAGTTCGGCGAAGTTAGAGAACTGCATATTGTATCGTAATGTCCTTCTTTGGTAAGCGAAAGGAAAAAAACTGACAGCTGCCAGTTTTTTACGAATTTATATACCTCGCGATCGCGGAAATGGTAGAAAAATTATATCATAATGATATTATTGCATAAACTGCTTTGTAACGCTTGTGGTGATGTCACAGTGGTTTTAGCTACACACCAAGCACACCGCAGAGCTCCAAGGAAGCCTATTATTATCCCGCAAGCGATGCATGTGGTGATTTGCTGTCGGCTAAATGTTTTCGTTTTACACATACATGTAGTTCAACCCCCTTTATCAATTACCATTAGACTGGCCTTCACCATACCCTCTTACCTTTTGTCGGTAACAAGAACTATTTCAATTGTCTCTGTGGCATGTATTCGATAACAATAACAAACTTACTTAGAACAAAGGACACAAAGTAGTTTCTCCTTAACAGACAACACCTAAAGCTGGGCCATATCTATATTAGGACATGCGGAGATCGTGGCGGGAGATTAATGCAAAAGTTCAAACGCTTGAGTAAAAGTCAAATTGAAAAAGTGCAGTTGATGTAGAAATTAAACATCTGGTTAATTAATCTGATTTGGAAAGGTGCGCCGCATCCCCATGCATGCACAGAACATGCTGTTACACCTCTATAAAAGAGAACGTGCAGAAGGTAACTTTACGTTTTCTGAGGTTTGCATTCATCAGAACCATCAAATATGCATTTTCTTAAAGTCGCAGTGCTCCTTGTAGCAGGTGAGCATACCTCGTTGGTACCTAAATGTAAATCTACACTAGTCACGCTGTATAATCGCCTGGCTGAAAGTTCAGATCATTTGTGAGAAAAGTTACTTGACAGTCACTGTCAATCTATGTAGGAAACCTAAATATGATATGCCATCTACTTCAACTGTCAACATTTTATTAACGCGATGTGACTGTGTTTACGTCTTAATAATTGCTTTTAACTAGCCTGAACAGTACACATTATCAAGCGTCGCAAATAATGTATTGTGTTTTCTCTTTCTGACAGTTCTTGCTGCAGTGTT